>NC_081405.1:243414765-243743099 GCF_030272615.1 Cryptomeria japonica | reverse complement strand
TGATCAAAAGAGAGAAATCTAGGAAAATGGGCAAGTCATGGAAGCCCTTATCAATAGCTTGTCAGATATTGAGTTTATTGATGTTCAAGACAAGGACACACCTAAGGATGTATGGGATGCACTAGAAAACATCTATGGTGGTGATGAGCATGTAAAGAAAGCTAAGGAAGAAATCCTTAGAGGTAAATTTGAGGATATGAGGATGGTTGAAGGTGAGACCATTCAGCAATATGGTATTAGGATTAAGATAGTAGTTGGTGATATCAAAAGCACTGGTGGAACTATTGATGATGCCACTATTGTTAGTAAAGTTCTTCGATCATTGTTACCAGTCTATGCAATCAGAGTTGCTGCTATCCAGGAGCTAACGTCTATCGATAAGACCAAGGTATCCTTAGATTCTATCATTGCAAAGTTAACTGCATATGAGTTGAATATCTATGATGGTAGTGTTCAGAAGACTGAGTCGGCCTTAAAGCATCTATTGTACCATCCAGAAAAGGAAAAGAAACTAGTACCAGTTATGAATCCAAACAATGCAAATATATGGATGATGAAGAGATTCTGATGGAGTTCAAAGACCTTGCTAAAAGACTTCAAAAGGGAACTAGAAAATATAGAGGTAAACTTTGAAATGTTTTTCCTGCAACAAGATAGGACATATAGTTGTTAATTGTCCTAACAATGACAATAAGGATAAATCAGAAAGGTTTAGAAAATATAAAAGTGGAAATAGAAGAAATTGTCTAGTTGTTGTGGATGAAGGTGTCACTGATGAAGAATCAAAAGATGAAGAAAATGAAGACATAGTGTTTGTAGTAGTAAAGGAAGAAGTGTTAGACAAGAAATCTCTTGTCTCTCGTATTGACAACTCTAATGAGTGGATAATTGATAGTGGTTGTTCTCACCACATGACCGGTGACCGAAGAAAGTTTCTGTCTCTGGAAGAATATGATGGAGGTGTTGTCAGATTTGGCAACGATGCACCATGCTTGGTAAAAGGAAAAGGATCCATCTCACTGAATGGAAAATGCAGTGCAGATGATGTCTACTAGGTAGAAGGTCTTAAGCATAACCTGTTGAGTGTTGCTCAACTAAATGACAAAGGATTAGTTCTAGAATTCAAAGGTGTAATTTGAAGTATAATTGGGAAGAATGGTGAAGTTATTGCCACTGGTAAATAGACCAGAGGTAACCTATTTCAGTTGACTGCCAAGATAAGTCAGTGTCTAATGGCTAAGTTTGATGATAGTTGCATATGGCATGGGAGACTCTGTCATATGAACTTTAACAACATTGTTAAAGCTGGAAAGATCAAGGTGGTAAGAGGATTACCTTTTCTAAACAAACTTGGGAATTCTTTGTGCAGAGAATGTCAACTTGGGAAGATGGCTTCCTCAACTTTTAAAGGTAAGTTTTTCTTAGTAGAAAATTTAATTGATCTTGTGCATACTGTTTTGTGTGGTCCTATGAAAACTAGAAGTATTCAGGGAGATAGGTATTTTATGATTCTTATTGATGACCTATCAAGGATGATGTGGGTCACATTCTTGAAAGACAAGTCTGAAGCATTTGGAAAATTCAAAGCCTTTAGAGCATTAGTAGAAAAAGAGAGTGTTAAAAAAATAAAATGCCTCAGAATTGATCAAGGAGGAGAATTCACTTTTGATGAAATCAATAAGTACTATGAAGAAAATAGTATCAAGAGACAATTATCTGCCCCAAGCACACCACAACAAAATGGCATAGCAGAAAGAAATAACAGGACTGTAGTTGAAGCGGCTAGAACTATGCTAATCCAAGGAAAGGTTGCTCACACTTTTTGGAGAGAAGCAATGAGTACTGCAGTCTACACTATGAACCGGGTACTCATCAAGAAAGGTAAAGATAAAACCCTTTATGAGTATTGGACCGAGAAAACTCCCACTATGAGTTATTTTAAAGTGTTTGGTAGTAAGTGCTATATCAAGAGAGGCGAGTATTTGAGCAAATTTGATGCAAAATCTGATGAAGTAATTTTTCTAGGATATTCCACTAAAAGGAAAGCTCTCAAATGCTATAACAATAGAACATAGAAGATTGTTGAAAGTATCAATGTCAAGGTTGATGAATCCCCTAAGGAACCTGAGGAAACATGCAATGAAGAAGTGGAAGATGAACCAGGTATAGCTTTCTGGGAACCGGTTAAGAGAGAAATCTCTAAATATCTCAGTATTTCTATACCAACAGAAGCCGTAGTAAGAGAAGAAGAAGAAAAGCTACCAGAACAGGATAGAATCATTCCTAGATATGTAAAGCTGCACCATGATCCAAAGCAAATCATAGGAGATAAAGATGCAGGGATACTCACTAGAAGAAAAGTGAAAGAAAATTCTTGCATGAATTCTGAATTTGAACCCAAGACTTGAAGAGAAGCTCTTATAGATGAAGACTGGATTAAAGCAATGGAAGAGGAGCTAGACTAGATAGAAAAGAATGCAACATGGTCTTTGGTGTCCAAACCGGAACATAAAAAATGTCATAGGTACCAAATGGGTCTTCTGGAATAAGATAAATGAAAAAGGCACAGTTGTCAGGAACAAGGCTAGGCTTGTATGCAAGGGATATGCTCAGGAGGAAGGAGAAGACTATGGAGAAAATTTTTCTCCTATGGATGGACTAGAAGGTGTTCAAATGCTACTTGCATTTGTAGCATTTAAGGGATTTAAGGTTTATCAGATGGATGTGAAGTCTACTTTTCTGAATGAAATCCTAGAAGAGGAAGTTTATATAGAGCAACCAGAAGGCTTTGCCTTATTAGAAGATGGTGACATGGTGTGTAGATTACACAAAGCCTTGTATGGACCAAAACAAGCACCTAGGGCATGGTATGAAAGACTACACTCTCATCTTGTGAAGATTGGATTTCAGAGAACAAGTGAAGATAGCAACATCTACTTGAAATCAGAAGGTGATCAGATTCTGATTTGTGAAGTGTTTGTAGATGACATAATCTTTGGAGGAGATGATAGAATGAGTCATGCATTTGCAGATGAAATGAAGAAAGAGTTTGAGATGTCTTTGATAGGAAAAATAAAATTCTTCATTGGTTTACAGATTCAACAAAGGAAGGAGGGTATCTTTATTACCCAATCCAAGTATGTCAAAGAAGTATTGAATACTTTTGGCATGGAGGAAAGTAAACCAATTGGTACACCGATGGTGACTGACTATAAATTGACCAAGGAAGATGATTTAGGACTAGTGAATGAAAAGGAGTATTGGTCAATGATCGGTAAACTGCACTATGTGGTGCACAACAGACCAGATATTGCTCATGTAGTGGGCATAGTAGCTCATTTTTTAGAAATGTCCAAGAGAATCCCACATGATAGCTGTCAAATGGATTCTTAGATATTTGAAAGGAATAGTTGATTATAGATTGTGGTATCTATATAATGGTGACTATAATCTCAAGGTATATACTGATGCCGATTGGGGAGGTAATGTGGATGACCAGAAAAGAACAACTGGTGGAGCGTTCCTTCTCAGTGGAAGATTAGTATCGTGGACAAGAAAGAAGTAGAGTTGTACTTCTCAATCTACAGCTGAAGCAGAATATGTGGCAGCATTTATGAACTGTACTCAATCAATTTGGATGAAGCATGTATTGGAAGGTTTTAAGGTACCTGTATCTAAACCAGTGAGCATATTTTGTGATAACAAAAGTACAATAAACATCTCCAAGAATTCAGTATTGCATGCTAGAACTAAGAACATTGAGCTTAAATATCATTTCTTGAGAGAGAAAGTTTAGAATAAGGAGGTTGTATTACAACATGTTTCCAGTAAGGAGCAGCTAGCAGATATATTCACTAAGCCCTTGCCGAAAACTACATTTACCTATTTGAGAGGTGAATTAGGGGTTCTACCCCTTCACGAAGTCAACTAGGGTTGTATGCTCCACATCATTCAAGTACTAAAGAGACAAATATTTTAGGATTGGTGTGTTGAAGGATGCTACTCCTTAGAGGGAGTAACATAGTAGATTTTGGAAGCTTATGCCTCCACTTTGGCATTGTTGTCAAAGGGGGAGAAGATATATGATAGATGTATGGGGAGAAGATATCTGATAATGCAGATACACTGGTCTATGAGGTTTTTAGTTGCAATGCTACACTGAGTATTTCCATCAATGCCAAAGGGGGATATTGTTGGATATCATTGGTATATGATGAACCGGTATGTTGATATGATGATAATATATGTTGTCATTGATGTCAATAAGTGTAAGTGAACTGTTATGCAGATTGAAGAAGTTGGTGAACCTGTATGAAGAGGCATAAAGAGATTCAGTGAACCGGTGTTGGGATTTAAGTAAGTACGATTACCAGTTGGTAGTCTCATCTCTATGGTTATCGGTTTGGAAATCCAGCTTGTGTGATGAAGCGATGATACTTTGTGATGAGTTAGCTAAGAGATGTGATCGAGGTGCCACGTTAGCCTTGCGCACATGAAGGAGTTTCATGAGGATCTTGCATGAGAATATCGACCGCATTTGTAGTCTACCTCGGGAATGATAATTCTTCTTAATAGTATGAGAAGAAAGCGTGATGGGTTATGATTCCTATGAGCGGTGATGAATGAACAATGTAGATTGTCTTGTGATCTGTTTGAAATTGTAATGCTCTATGCAATATGTTTGGATGACCAAGATTGGGCCGCCTGTGTTGTAAACCTAAGATGTTCAGGGTTTAGGGTTTATGTTACCAACCTATCTGTTGTCTATAAGGTCGATGATGTTTGTTATTGAAAAGGTGTTGGCAAATGTTGTGTGCATGTATCCGAGTGAAGAGATACTTGATACTTGCCAGACCAATAAGAGGGAAACTACAAAGTGTGATTGCAGAGTAGAGGATATGAAAAGGATCTGTCTTGGCATGTAGTGTTGTTATCAGATCAGGAGTTTTACCTATTATCTTCTAGTCATTTCAATAGTTTGGAAATCCCTTTACTAGGTAGCTTTAATAGGCTTATTGTAAAACCTGTAACTAGGTGACTCAAGATCATTGAGTTCTTTAAATCATCTAGTGAGATAACCTTTAACAGGGTTTCAACCTTTAACAGGGTATATAGCCATCCCTTAACTGGGGGATCTCTAACAGGATTGATTCCTAGTAGAACCTTATTGTAAAATCTTTAATTGAACTAGGCTTCTAACAGGGCGAGCTTCGAAAGAGTTCTAAATAAGCTTGTGGGTATTCATCCCCACCGTGGTTTTTTCCATTTGGGTTTCCATGTGAAAAATTTGTGTTATGTGTTACACATTTCTCATGTGATGTTTATGAAGTATTTGGTTGAAGGATTATGCATGCAGGGTTAATAGGTTATGGTATTTTTAGTATACCATATGCATATGTTTATGGGTGAAGTTTTTGTTGCATAATTGATTGTATTTGAAGTATTCAGACTTATCATTTTATGGTGTCTGGTGTCTTACTGTGTTTAATCTGTATTGTCATGGTTAAGTTCAGTAATGGTGATAACCAGTTGGTTTTGCTTTAGCAGGATAAATTGTTAAGAGAGTTTTTATCTGTACTGATTCACCCCCCCCTCTCAGAACCTATTGGGGTATATGTTGTTCATCATTATTGGTCATGCATAAACAAACAACCCTATATGAAATCCATGAAAATGACATCCTATTTCTAATCTAGTACCAAATTAGTTTGTAAAAGCCCTATAGGATGCTAATACTCAGCCTTAACCCATTGACACTCCAAACATTTCAACACAAAATCAGCAATGTCATGTCTCATACTAGCCTAATGATATATCTATCTTAGATTGACATGCATATTTTTGACACCAAGATGTGCCGAGTAAGGTGCATGATGGGCCTCAGTCATGATCAAAGTACAAAGTCCATCCAACGGAGGTACATAGATCCACCCAAGATGTCAAAGAAGACCATCTGCCTCAAGGTTATATCTAAAATATCTTCCCTATAATGGTCTTCCCATCTCAATCACAACTCTAACCTCCTAATACTAGGTGTCATGTGGAAGAATCCCAATGATTCTCTCCCTCAAATCCACCCCAAGGGACAATGTTGAAACCTCATGTTGTCTCTGACTCAAAGCATCCACCACTACATTCTCTTTCCCCTAAATATATCAAACCTCAAAATCATATTCAAAAAGGAATTCCATCCATGTCCACTCTCGAGCATTCAAGTTTGGCTACGTAAAAAAGTACTGCAAGCTATGGTGATCACTGCACAACTCAAACCGATTCCCTAACAGAAAATGCCACCACCTGACTAAAGCATGAACTACAATTGCCAACTCTAAGTCATGAGTAGGATAGTTTAGCTTGTGGTCCTTAAGTTTGTAAGACTCATAGGATACCACATGACCATCCCACATAAGCACTTCTCTTATGCCTTATAGAGGCATCTGTGCAAACCATGAAGTCTCTGGATGGATTAGGAACTGCCAAAATTGGTGCACTAACAAGGAGTTCCTTTAGCGTAATAAAGACTACCTCACACTAAACTGAAAGGAAATGAGTCTTGAACCTATCCAAAAACAACTCCCACAAGGCTGAACTTATGTCCACATTAATCTTTTGCTCCTCAAGTGTCCACTAGGTGGAAGTAAAACCTCTAAGATTCATGATTACACATCTCACCTTGGTATTGCTACCATACAGATGCATGGAAATACACTGCTTGAACCATGAAATGTAGGAGAGAGAGATCTCAATAAATCCATCATGTGACCAACAACTACAACCTCCTAATCAACTGCATTCAATCTCTTCCTAGGGGACCTCTCTCTATCTCTATTCACATGCTCAAACTGGTGAGATTCCCCAAACTACATATTATCCTACTGCTCAAGTTGAAGTATAGGGCCTAATTGATCTAGGACCTCTTGAAACATCTGATGCAACTCATCCCTCTAAGGAACCTGCTGAACACTAGGCTGCTCACTATGTTGACTCACATCCCTCTGCTCACTCGGGTGATTTGACTAATGCTTTTCTACCTCAACACTCTCATAAGTATCCTGAGGTGAGGGATTCTGATGGGTAGCCCTATGACCATGTCCTCTACCTGTACCTTGACCATGACCACAATTGCGACCATGACTTTTACCCTTACCAGGCATAATCCTAACAACAACACCACAAGAATTAATGTTTAGATCTCCAGAAAGGACACTAACAAGAAAGACACATGCACTAAGTCTTAGCAATAGGTCTAATTATATGGGATCATATGAAACTAGAGT
Organism: Cryptomeria japonica; assembly: GCF_030272615.1. Lineage (NCBI taxonomy): Eukaryota > Viridiplantae > Streptophyta > Pinopsida > Cupressales > Cupressaceae > Cryptomeria > Cryptomeria japonica. The sequence goes on along the minus strand of NC_081405.1, from coordinate 243,735,822 downwards.
ACCAGTGTTGAAACTTGGGCTGTGATACTAAATGTATTGCCCAGCCAATAAACCCTAAAGGATTAAACTAAAACCACTCAAAAAGAGAGCAAATCTTTAAAAAAAATATAATACTGAACAAAAAAATGTATTAAGATAAACATCACATTTAATTTGCAAAAGTGAAAGACATAACTTGAATTCCTAAAGGGTTTACAATGAAGATTACTCAATTAAAATAATTAAGAATAAGATTGATTGATCTAACTCAAGGTAGAATGGTTATAACATGAACATAGAATTTAAAATTTCATTAGGAGATTACAATAAGCATGTTTTAATACATACAACTATATTTATATACATTACATTTAGAAAGCTACATTCATCAAAACTCATTACATTGCATTTAATCCATAATTCCATTCATACAAATAAAAGATCTATCACCTAGGTTACATCATTATTACATTGCATTTATAACACCAAGTCTCATAAGAGCACATAATGATTACATCAAAAATACATCTTGCCACGAAGGCATACATAAAAAATGATACATCTGACCACATAAGGTCCAAGAAATACAAAAATGCTCTAAGAAGAACAAAGAGGATCAAACTAGTACATGAGATGATCAAATCCACGAGAACAACTAGAACACCTACAAAACCAACCCTTGCAAGAAAGGAATGAACACCCGATGGAAAGTGGCATTACTACTCGACCATGTGGCCCACAAAGGAACCACCCCACCATGTTAGGAGATAGTAATAAGACCCTCTAGCAAACCACAAAGAATGCACACATGGTCTAAACATTGCATCGGGTAACCACATAAAACACACACACACAAATATGACTTCACAATAATACTCCTGGTGACATCAACAAGAATACACATCAGTGAACATAAGGGAAGAGTGTCATCACATAGCTTGGAATGATTATCTTGGTAGGCCTCCATAGGCCTCGACCCCCATCTTGGGTTATCTTAGAAGCCTCTCCCGAACCCCTAGCCCCATCCAAGTCTCATGTGGACCCAATAAACCTTTTGTTAGGACAACATGGTTGGTTTTGCCATTCTAGGGCTTCCCACTGCATCCCGAGTCTATATGAGCACTCAACGATTAGCAGGGTACAATTAATCTTAATTAATATTTAAGCTACCCAAACCCCCTAATATATTATTAGGTTATCACTTAATTATCTAACTTCTGAGGGGATTATCCTGGCAGCCTCTTTGGGCCCGACCCCCACTCGGAAGCCACTCTTCCTTATGACACTACACAATCCCCAAAGAACTCTAAGGAATACTAACATAAAATCCAACCATACGTAGGGAGTTCAAACACAACTAAAGAAATACTTGGTCATACAAACCTTTCCATCTAGGTTAACCAACTGGAGGTGTGATATGTAACATTTTGGTCTACTCACAAGACAAGACCACAAAGGGAAAAAGCAAGAAAAGGTCAAAATCAACATATACCCGACTAACTTGCACAATTACTTTATTAAGAAGCCATACCCACACATGCATGAGAACTTCCCCTTTAAATAAAATTAAGTCATTACTTTCTTGAACCAAAAGACTAAAAATAAGTTTCATTTGCAATATAATTTCTAATTAATCAATAACACGTAAATCCAAACATATAAGAAATCAATCTATTATTTACATTCGAATATAGGTTTTGTTTTCTCCATCAAGTTCATGTTGACCAAGTTTTACTGTAATTTATAAATTTCAATTTAAATCAATTTATTACAATAATTTTCCCAAAAGAAATATTAGACTCCAATCCATATTTACTAACATCAAGTTATAAATTCTAAAAATAATATATAAAATTTAGACATATATATATAACATACATATATTTAAATTTGATAATTCACAACTCAGAAAGCATGAATAATTTCTTAATTCCACAACTGATATGAAAAATCAAATCTGATTATCATAGAACATAATTAACTAATAATCATATTCCCAAACATACATACATACATACATACATACATACATACATACATATACATACATACATACATATATATATATATATATATATATATATATATATATATATATATATTAATATTAAAAAAACCTAATCGAATCCCATTCGCTAAATCAAATCTCAAAAAAACATAGGCGACAAACATGTTGTGGGAGGGGGCGTGGGATTGTGGAGGCCCACAACCATAGGATCCCCACGCTATGGGTTCCCACAGTTAAAAAGAAAACACCTAGAACAAAAAACAACAACAGCAAAATGAAATTGTTGCATAGATAAATGTTGAATAAATTTAGTAAATAAACTGAATGCTAATGCATTCAAAAATATGAAATAATGATTCAGAGACAAAATCTTTGATAAGAAATTGTAAAGAAGTTTTTCAATTCATCTAATTTTCACAAACAATATCTTTGCTCCCAAAACTGGAATATTTGGAAACCCCTATCCCAATCCCACAAATAGGAAAAGAATGAACTGATCATATGGTCATTAAATTAACTTGATATCCCTGAATACCCAGCTAATAAAAGGAATTTCTCAAAACAATCATTTCTTTCAACCATGCAAGGAAAGTGAAAGAAGAAAGCAATAAGAGATGTTTTCATAGTCACACATTATTAGAAGATAAAAAATGAAAAAAATAAGACTTTTAAAATCCAACCTTATATTCTTTCCTTGAAGAGAAATTGAAGATGAATCCAATGGATTCACACACAACAAAGCACACCAATCCTTCCAAATATTTTCACCAAAATAAATCCCTTCAAAATTTCATCAACACCTCCAAGCAAAAACCCCCAATCATCAATAGACAGGAAATTTTTCCAAAATGCAAGAACTCTATATTCTGGAAAAATCCCCCAATATTAAGAATTTTTACCTCAAATATCTTTTAGGGCAAAATAATTTTCCTTATAAAAATACCACTTTTTCTAAAATTGAAATTTGAATTTCTTTCCTCCAATTTAATAACATTTATATTTTTAATTTAAAATTAAATTTCCCCACACACAAAAAAGCCATCTAGATATTTAATTTTTAATAGTTAAAATAACTGTTTACAAAAATACATGACACAATTTAAATTCACTAACACGCAAACATGAAAACCATGTTTTTATCCATATAAAGCTTTCCTTAACATGCAAATTTTTTTTTTCTCATTTGAAAGTGAAAAACCATCAGGTTGCTCAATATAAACTTCCCCATCAAGATCCCCATTCAGAAAGGCACACTTAACATCCATCTGATAAACCTTGTAGTTTTTATGTGTAGCATAGGCAAGAAATAATCTTACAGCTTCAATCCTAGCTATAGGTGCAAAAGTTTCACCATAATCAATTCCTTCCTTCTGAGAATATCCTTTACAAACCAATCTATCTTTATTCCTCACAACTTGTCCATCTTCATTTAATTTATTCCTAAGAACCCATTTAGTTCCAATAACATTCTTATTTTTAGGTTAGGGAACTAAAGTCCATGTGTTATTCTTCTCTATCTGATCTAATTCTTCTTCCATAGCTTTCATCCAACATTCATCTTTAGATGCTTTGATTACTTATATCGGTTCAACTTGAGAAATTAAACATACCTCATTAGTTGCCAATCTCCTTCTTGTCATCACTCCATTGTTTTTATCCCCAATGATCCGATCTTTTGAATGATTCATCCTTACATACCTAGGAGTCTTCTGATTCTCTGTTCCTCTTCCCAATTCTTTAGTTACCGTTGAATTTTTTGATACTGTTGGAGTAACTGGTTCAACATTCTATTTTGATAGAGGTGTTACCAGTTTAGTTATGATCATTTCCACTGCCGGTTCTTTCTCATAAACTCTGATTTGACTTTTATTCATTTTATCCACCTTGACATTAGCACTCTCCACAATTCTTTGCAATCTCTTGTTATAACATCTATATGCTTTTCTTTCATTAGAATAACCAAGAAATATTCCTTCATCACATCTAGGATCAAATTTTCCAATGAAATCATCTCTTGATATAATATTTGCTACCAAAGATTCTGAAATACTTAATTGTAGGTGTATTGCCAAACCATAATTCATAAGGTGTCTTACCGATTTCTCCTTTGATATGTACTATGTTGAATGTATAAACTATTGTGCTCATTGCTTCTCTCTAGTAGATATGAGGTATATTAGCTTCCATCATCATGGTTCTAGTAGCATCCAAGATAGTTTTGTTCTTTCTTTCCACAACTCCATTCTACTGAGGTGTTTGGGGAGCATAAAATTATCTCCTTATGTCATGCTTCTCACAAAAGTTATTAAACTCACTAGATGTGAATTCTCCACCATGATCTAACCTTAAACACTTAATCTTCAATCCCATCTTAGTTTCAACTTTAGCTTTAAAGATTTTAAACTTTTTAAAAGCCTCAAATTTCTCCCTTAGAAAAGTGACCCACATCATTCTAGAATAATTATTAATGATTAGCATAAAATATCTATCACCTTGAAAACTTTTAATTCTAGCAGGGCCACACAAATCAGTATGAATAAGATCAAGAACATCATTGGATTTCTCATGTATACTCTTAAAAGATGTTTCAACTTGTTTTCCCATTTGACATTCTTTACATACAAAATTATAGGGCTTCACAATCTTAGGTATATCTCTAACTACCTTAGTTGAATTGATCTTTACCATGCAATCAAAATTCACATGACATAGCCTTTTATTGCATATCCAAATCTCATCAATTTGTGCAATAAAACATTTCTTCTCACTAGAATTCAAATGAAATATGTTAAACCTTTTGTTTGAGTACCGGTTGTAATCTCCAATCTAGAACTATTATTGATTTTGTATTTTCCATCCTTGAATTGTAATTGAAATCCCTTATCCACCAATTGTCCTACACTCAAAAAGTTATGCCTTAAACCTTCAACATAATAAATATTAGCAGTATTGTGCTTACCATAAAATGACATAGTTCCTTTTCCTTTAATCATACATGCTTTTTCATCTCCAAATCTAACCAGACTGCCATCAAATTATTGCAAAGGTAGAAACTTACTTTTATCTCCAGTCATATGATGTGAACATCTACTGTCAATTATCCATTCATCCTTATCTTCAATTTTAGCAGCAAGTGCCTTCTCTTTAGGTACATTCTCTTCTAGTGCCGAAACATCTTCCTTGATAGCTAGTAACACCCATTCCTTTCCATTGCCAGAACCACTAGTAGAGTCTTGTGCTAGTTTATCATCAAAATCAATCACACCTTCCTCATCCACAATGTAGCATGATTTATCTCTGTTTTTCTTGTACTTATACTTGTTTTGATATACAGGGCTAGGCTTAAAAGATCTTCTAGCTCTCTCTTCAAATATTGAATTCATTTTAGGACATCTAGATGCAAAATGAACTTTCTTATTACATGCAAAACATTTAAAAGGTGCTTTTCCTTCATACTTACTCCCTATCGGTCCTTTAGGTACTCTTCTAGAAAATAGGGCTTCAAGTTGCTCAAATTCTCCATCTTCTCTCTTCATATCATCTAATTCCTTTGCATATAAATCTTTCCAATCTTGCTTTTTGGTTGATGATGTAAATGCATGAAAAGAATGTTCAGACTTCATAGCTCCAGAAGGTCCAAATTATTCAAGATCAAAAGCATATAATTTCCCAACCAATGTATCTCTATTGACAAAAGTATTAGCCATTATTATCAATTCATTAATCATAGTAGCCTTCATCTTGTAAGTCGGTGGACGAGCTCTAAAAAATTTAGAAACTATTTCATCTTCACTCAGAGATCCACCACAACATTAAATTCCCATAACAATTTCATTTACCCTTTCCATGAATGCAGTAATCCTTTCATCTTCTTCCATCTTCAAGTTTTCATATCTCACCTAGTAACCATCAAGTTTAGAAATCTTAACAGTAGGGTGACATTCATTAAGAGTCTCCAACTTGTTCCATATAGCCTTTGTTGATGATTTGTCAGTTAATCCCATTATTTGTTGATCAGAAAGTGCACACAAGAGGGCTTTTTTTTCTCTACACTCATTCTCAATCTCCTTATCCAATTTTTCTAGAGGAGGATTGCCAAATGCCAGATTAAAAGGTGTAACACCATTCTCTATGATTTCTCCAATTTCCTTACCAAGACATCTCAGACGAGTCTCCATCCGAATCTTCCATACTTTGTAATTTGTTCCATCAAGCCTAGGAATATCTCTCCTGAAGATAGCAGTAGATGAACTAGATGAAATTGAATTGTTAGTCACCATAGGATCTTCCTCAAGTGGTTAAGCTTCTGCAGAGAGGACTAGAGCTCTGATACCAATTGTTAGACAGTTCAAATATCTAGAAGACAACTGAGAGAGAGGGTTGAATTAGTTGTCACCAGATTACTAGAACCTTAAGCAATTAAAAATTTAATACTGGAACCCAAAAGATCAATACCGGAATGCATAAGCTAAATACCAAAATAGAAGATATACCAATTAAGCACAAGCAACAATTAGAGAATAAATACCATCCACATGACACCAAGATTTGTACGTGGAAAACCTGGTAAAGGTTACAACAATGGTGGGAAGCCTACCCACAGTCAAATAATACTTTTGCAGTAAGTATGCGATTAAAAATAGAGGGGCCTACACTTGGAGGAAGGCCAACACCCTAGAGCATACTGGTCATTACAAAAGGAGTCTCACTGACTATATAGAAATCTAGACTACAATCCGGAAGAAGGAATGAACTACAATAATAACATCTCCTATGCTTGAATACAGTTCCAGTTAAGACCAATATCGAAGAACTTAATCATCTTACAAAAACCCAATTTGATCACTAATGATCAACCAAATCCTCTGAATTAATGATTATTACATTATTTGCTCCTATACCACATTCCTATATAATCTACAATGAGATGTTACATCATATATATACAAACCCTCGACCACAAACAATCAGGTCATCCACCAGACAATAAAGCCATTACATAATTATAAATAATTTTGGCTTGAGACCAAAAAAATAATATCCAACCCATAAGACATCCGAGAAACACATCAAGAAGTCCAATCAACACGTTACATTAAGCCGGTCCATAACCTAGATAAACTGGGACCCAATTTAGGTCCACACACACTAAAGAAATGATCCCAATCAACCAAGTCTCAAACATGATCACCATCAACATCTTGAATCTCTACTAGAAGCCGCACCAACACCACTTATGCATAATATCAAAGATCTCCAACAAAGATCTGCCAATGAAACCCTCACTGGATCAACAAACCAAGCTTACTAGCATACAGGATAGCATCCAATCACCAAATCAAAACCAACTAACTTAACATGAATATGAGTAGCATGAATAGAAGATCTAAGCCAATTCCATAAGCCAAAACATACCAAAGCATACTGGATCATCATGATCTAATCCATCTACAAACCAAACAACCTACCGGGACCAGAAGGATACCAGTAAACAACCAAAACAACTAGTGTTGACATCAATGAAAAAATGTCAATGCAACACATTAATCAATTCCTCCAAATGGCAAACACTTTCAGATAACCTCTACATAGTCTTTTCCTAAGGATGCAAGTGTAGGTCGAAGATGACAATGCGGCATGCTAACATTCCATATGGACAAGGCACAAAGATGGGTACAAAAGTACAAAGTGATATTTGTGTATTACTATAAAACCTCTAAGATAAGTAAATAAACAATAAAGAGTGAAAGAGACTAGAATACCAGATAATAAAGGACGAGAGGAAGCAAGAAAGAGCATACAATCAGTTCATAATTTGGATCCTCTAAGAGAGAAAACCTTTGTCCAATGAAAACTAAACATATGACAAAGAGAAAATATTGAGGCTGCTATAGAGGTCTACCACAATCAAACCCCCACTTTGGTATTTCCACCTCTAGAAACAAACAAGATAATAGATAATAGTTAAAGAAGATGATATGTGGTAACACAAGATCAAGAATATAATATTTGAGATACAATTCTTCAATAGAAACAAAAAGGAAGAGGCTGCACTTTAATACCAAGAGAACAAGAGCCCGCAGGAGTGAAGGTGAGCACCAAGAATCCTTCAACATATGGTTGCAAATATGGTTACAATATGAATGATGTGCAACAATGGTGGAATGCAAGAATAATGATCAAAAAGTTGTAGGTTGTGCAGAGAGATCTAAAAGTCTCCAGGAGGTTTGAATGAGTTTCTAAAGAGATCAAATGAAGCTCCCAAGGCAAGATATGAAGCCTAGGAAATAAACTACATTGGTGGGTGTGGGAGGAGATGTTACGAACTCTGCCAATAATAGGTGTAATGCTCAAATGCCCATCTTTAGTTTGCAGATTCATGCGATGCTAGTGTGATGTATGAATGTATCCCTAGTGTCCTAGTGTCCATGATGCAAATAGTCAATGAGGTTAGCAAAAGGTCAAGGGACAAGCTAAATATGTAAAACATGTAGGCACAAAGGACAAAAAGATGAAGTAGTTCTCCAATTGGCATAAATCCAAGGTACTTACATAGCATAGAATCACATGGGGTGCAATTTACAACACTACACCTACTTACATATCCATTGTGTAATACACTACATTTATATAACTATGTTACATGTGGATATGCTTATGTTTAATGATTCTTTATCATGTTTTCTCTCTTGATGCCATGTTAGATTTGTCTATAGTTTGTCATTGGATTCATTATTTTATTACTTTTGTTGTTGATTTTCATTTGGAATAGTTTCCTTATGCTTATGTATTGATAAATTGTCTCTCTTCTAATTATTAGTGCATTTATAGTCATCTTATAGCTTATCCAAAGTTTACAAGGTCTAGTCTATTTCCTTTTTTTTGTGATTCTTTATGTCTTGGACCTATGACCTAAATATTTTAGAATTCTAATTATTTGGTGGTGTGATAAGATATTTTATTATGGTTCTATTTTTATTGTGTATCATGGAAACTCTTTAAAATCCATAAGCTCTTTGGTATTTAGTTCTAGTTCACTTTGCATCTAAGCTTTAAAGACCCCATCACTATTAGTGCTGCAATTATCAATATTTAGTTTAAGTTCTCTCACACTATTTGGATTTTCTTTTGCCTTTGTATCTATAAGTTTCAAAGGATGAGGAGAGGTTTCTCACATCTTACCATTCATTTTCTTGTGCTACTTATTCTACATATGACCTATTATCTATTATCCTAATGGGATATGAACAACTCTACTATCATCTACAAATAAAATCTTCTCTTTTTGGAGTCTACAATTCCATTATAATTAACAAACCACCTTATTCCTCATAGGGATCAAAAAGTATTAAAGGTTTCTTTCATTTCAAATCCCTCAAAATAAACACATTGTTTTATTACTTTTACATTTACTTCCACATTCTTACATGTTCCTAAAGTCTCTATTCTAGAACCATTTGCAAGACTTATATTCATCGCTTCCATAACCAATTTAGGCTTCCTCAATTTCTCCCAAGTGTCTAGTGGAATGATATTTAAATTTGCACTACAATCAACCATAACATATTTTACTTTTTGACCATTCAAATGGACACTTATCAATAAAGAACCATTTTTCCTATTTTGGTCTTCAGACAATTGGTTAACTTTCTTTTGTTTGTTCCAATATTTTCCTCATTATTTCATTTTAACTACTAAATCTTTTTGTCTTGTGTGGGATCCTAGGTCTTTCAAGATTTTTACTTCTTTCTTAGTGAAAAAACCCACTTCTTCTTGTTTTGTGTATTATTATTTATTTTGCCTACCCAACAAATCTCTTATGCACGTACTTGTTAGACCAAAAGTATTATGATGCTTCTTATTCTTCCTTTGACCTATTTTATTCTTCATATCCTTCTTCTCCCAATTGTTTTTTATTATTTTTCAGTATTATTAATCAATCTAGTTACCACATTTTCTTTCTTCTTTCCTCTATATTTATTCTTCTTGTTGTTTTCAATTAAATCAACACTTCTTTGGAATATTATTCTATTGAAGTATCTAAGAACCACACATTCATTCAATGAGAGCCACTTATTCCATGTTATGGTATCCTCTAGACTACCCCTTCTCCTTGTTGTAGCTCATCACTCTAGGATGGTTGACTAGAATTATAATATTTCTTTTCTACCAAACACTCATATGCACAATATCCTACTTTCTCATGATGAAAAAAATAACATAATTTATTTTTATGTTGTTCCTACCTCTTCTTCTACGTCATCTATAATTTAATTGTTTTTTATCATCTTAGAATCCCTATTGTTGATTGTTATCCATAGCACATGCATTTTGAATATCTTTCTAGGGTGGTATAACATATCTAGTAACACTCTTCTCTATAGTACTACAATTATTCATGACTATGGTAGCATTGATTTCCTTGATCTCCTCCATTTTGAATTGGAGGTTTTTAAAATATGGATAGCCTTCATTTAAATGAATGTTGCATTCTTTGCATATTGCACCATACATAGAATTAAGTTTCACTGATTTGATTGTAATTAGTTTTTTCTTTGTTCAGTCCTTAAAGTAATGCTTCCACATGTGTCCTTCTCTATTTTAGTAAGTCCACCAAACTTCCTTAGGCATTTTATTCCTATGGCCCTAATCTCTTATTTTATCACAAGGTTATGTACCTTTAATTGTAGGCCTTTAATTGCTTATGCATTTCTACCTTTCTCTAGCCTTCTCCGTTGGTGTGCTATGATCCAATATACCCTAGCTATTAGGTCACTAAATTTATCAAATATTCTTCCACCCAATCCCACTATAACGTCATTATGTAATCCATAAATGAGCTTCTATATTTCTCTTCTCCATCAGGGGTTCCTCTGATTCTTTGTAGATTTCTTTAAATATTTTATTGTAACTCTTGACTAATTTAGTTTCTCCTTGTACCGAGTTTCACATCCACCTAACATTTTCAATTGGGATTTGAATATTTGCAAGTTTTCAAGTTTCTCATTATCCAAAACATTTCTTCACTTCATCGCAGGTGGCTACATGCTAGGGGTAATTTTTAATATACCATCCAATTTCTTCTTTTCTCAATGATCCTACAAAATATAGTAATATGTCCTTTTTTCATCTTTTTTATAATATTTCTAATAAAAATTTAAAAATAAATACAAACTCTAAAGATTCTATGGTATCTATTAAAAAAATGGAATCTTGACTACTATATTTGTGTTTTTTGAGTTTCATCCTTGTTTTGTGTTGTGTGTTGTTTTGGGCTTTTGTTTCAATTTCTTTTTATGTTTGGATGTATCTTACTTAGTCTCCTTCTTTGGGTTAATCTTAGGCTTGGTCTCTCTTCCTTTATCCCTGTCAAGTCTTATATAATAATTCACATCTCTTAATATATGACTTGAAGGGGTATCTTGCTCTTTTCTTTCTTCACTTTGCTCATACTTCTCTAAAATTTATAGTGGTAACTCTTGTGGTAGAAATATTCTATTTTCAAACCTTAGGGGAGATGGGTCCTAGTTTGAGGGTAGTGACATTTTCCAAGAACTCCTGAACCATTGATTTCTAAATAAAATTTGATTAGTTAATCGTCTAACTTGTTTACCCAATTTTGAATTAAATTGCTTATTTTAATTTTCCTTTTCTTTTAATTTTTATATACTTTTATTTTTCCTAATAATCATAATTGAGAGAGAGGACCTCATTCAAATTTTATAGTAACTCTTTAAAATTATCATATAATTTACTTGTTAGTTTTTTGGTTTTTTATTATGGTTTTTAGAAGGTTTTGGTTGAGTGGGATCCTCTATACTACAACTTTCCTCTATTGAAAATCTTTTAGGTTCCTCTATATCTTTGTTAGCAAGGTTATAGAAATGAACCTAACAACAGATGATACCTCAAATGAACCTAACCAAGGTTATAGAAATGAAACCAATGTTAGCAAGAAATATGAGGGATGTAGACTAGACTTTTGTAATCTAAGGACTTGTGGTGTTGTATTCTTTTATGGTAGACTTAGTCATATTGAGGTAACAAGGAAATTTCTCTAAACCTTAGATTAGTTGTGAATTAGAATAAGAACATCACATACACACTTATAAGGAATTTTTTGATTATTTTGGTAAGGACCTACATAAATTTATATCGATGCCTTCCATTGAAAATAATTTAGAAATTTGACAAAAAAATATAGAATATAAAATTCATACCTAAGCCCATATATACAAGGTATATCTGCAAGTAGAGGTCCACCACCTTAAACAATGTCTCTTAGAAGACTATTTTTGAATCCTTGACTTTGAAATTGATGTATCTACTTTTTGGAATTTTCATCAATAAGAGAAATAGGTTATGGAATAGGCTAAAATTATCATAAAAAAGATATATTATAAAAAGCATTAAAAAGTTGTTTATCTTAGCCATGTTGCAATATTTCAGACTTGTTCCTCACCTAATTTGATTAGTTACTATTCTCTTTATAAATTACTCTCCTTTCATTACTACCAATGTTTAGAAATATAATTCCTTGGGTATTTTTAGGTCCATTCATAAAGGATGTCCCTTAGTTTCAACACTTTATATGGTAATTGCTAAAGAATTTAATTACATTCTAGTCCACATACTATCTCAAGGGTTTATTAAACATATATATCTTTATCCAATGTCTTAGTTCAACTTGGCAATGGGCACTTTGTGGTTGATTGTTCTCTCTCTCCTAAAATAGGAGCACAATATTTTAGACCTTTAAATGCCTAGATATTTTTGTAATACTTTTGGATTTATCATTCAATTACATTAAAAAATTCTATAGAAATCATTCTTCTTTGCACCTTCTTGGCTCAACTCCTCTAGTGGGAAATGAGTTGGTTATAGACAATTTTATAGATCTTTAGATATATTTTTTACTTTCTAGCCATTACAAGCATCATTCTTGTAATTTTTTCTCCCCATAGTAGAAAAGATGGTTTGTTGAGCAATGAAACCCCTCTCTAGGAAGAAAATATGAGGTTTATTTTAAAATTCTTATAATAGTTCATGTTTAAGATTCTTCATGTTAGGTTCCTACTAAGGCTTCTTAAATTAAAAAAATAGAAAAGGTTCTTTATATATTTTATGCTTTCTTAAAAATATCTTATATAATTTCATAGGGTTCCTTCAAAATTCACATTAATCTATTAGGAATCTAGAGGTTTCATGTTATTATCCACTTAACATTAGGGTTTATTATTTCAGACTAACTAGATGGTTTATGTATTTGAAGCTAATGAAATAAATAGCATCCTAGTGTGAAATTGTATCTCTTATAGTTATCATATTGGGAATCCCACCTGGAAGGGGTTTAGGCTTCAAACTATTCTTTCCTTAGAAAATTCTATATATATCCAATGGATTTTTGTGATGATTTTTTTTTATAGCCTAGGATTCCATGAAACTTTGGCTTTTAGAGAATATTTTTTTTATTTTGTAATGGCCTTTCCATTAATCAATAGAGAATCTAGTGCTCCTCCAATTTGCGGGTCACAACTACCCATTGGTGATGATCTCTTAGGTTCATGTCAGGGGGTTTTATAAAAAATAAAATATGAACTATGCTAGACCTTTTTCTCTAGATCTTACTTGAGTCTTTTATCATCGAATTGAGCTAAAGATAATTTTAACCTTTCTAATGAACATTCTAAATTTTTTTTGTGAATTTATGGAATCCATTTCAACAACTATGATAACCAAATTTATACAAATTCCTACAAACCCTAGTTGAAAGATTACAAGTAATATCCAAAATCCAATTTATAGAACCGCAAACTACATTAAGGATATTAGTAGATTTTCTCCACATTTTCCTAGGGTTCCTAGTTTGTAGGGATAACTTTAAGAAACCCCTCAAAAAAAAATTTAAATTATTGATAAATATTTTATGTTTTGGTAAAAATAATTAATTTAAATTGATAAAATCTCCTCATTATTTTGAAAAAAAATATTTATTTTATTGGCAAATTTTATTAAATCATATTTTTTTATAGAAAATATTGACGAATCTCATACAATAATAGGAAAATGCATTAATCACCAAGGTGAATCCTTCCATTTGTAAAAAATAGAATTCTTATAGAAAAGCATTGACCTAAAGGTGGAAATCATTTTGGGGTTTAAGGGGTAGACTCTATAATATTTAGTTGTTACCATAAATTTAAATTATAATCTAACAAACCTCATTGTATTACACGAGATTAATCTACCTGTATTTTGTAATTCTAATGGGACCAAAAATTTCTTCAAGACCATTTATTTTCATTGAGATTGATAATCCAAAAGAAATTTTAGTCCCCATTGTTGGCAAATGCACACTCCAATGAGACATTATAGGTGATTGAAGGTTTTTTCATTGATGGCAACCTTACAATCCTATGACACCGGCAAGGCAATCCACCGGCACCAGCAAAGTTAGATTCTACATCGGCACCGACACCGACAATGAAAGGAAGCATACCGACATAGAAGTCGACAAGAATTTTGTTGTTAATATATTTTGTTTATTATTGTAAAATCATTGTAAGCCGACTTGGCAAGTTGTGAAATGACTCATATATATAAGGGATCATTGTAGAATAAAAAGATATAGAGAGACGGGAATATAAAGGAGAAACAAGGCATACCTATTATGCGAATTATAGGTTAAGGGTTTATGTAAGAAGCAGAGCTATAAACCGGTACTAGATCTAGCATAGTAGATGCTATTTTGAAGTAGTACAAGACATTGGATTTATATAATCCATTTTGTAAGTCAGTGAGACTTCCCATTTTGTAATTGAGTAGTGAGCTCTAGGCACTTGGCCTTCCTGCATGTGCAGGCCCCTCTTGTAGTAGTAATATTCTCTTATTGGCTAGTAAGTGAATATTGTGGGTTACAAATCCCACCGAGGTTTTTCCCACACTAGGTTTCCTCGTTAAAATATTGTGTTATGGTGTGTTTTTGATGTGGTTGTTTTTATCTCCATTTATTGCATTACTTTATGTTTATCGGTACACAATATTAATATGCTTTACATGTTTTAAGTCAAGAAAATCTACAAACCGGCTAGATACTGATTTACCCCCCCCTCTTAGTATCTGTGGGAATCCTAACAATTGGTATCAGAGCTTGGTCCTCTATTTTCAGAAGCCTAACAACTTGAGGAAGATCTTGACACCGGTAGAGATGGAAAACTTGATGAAGCAACTAGAAGGAGCTCTCTCAGACTATGATGTAGAAAAATTGAAAAATATCAAAATTGAAGATGATCTAAAGGCTACTTAGGATATCATTCAAGCACTTCAAGAAAATCTTATTTCAAGAAACAAGAGAAGAGAACTTTGTGAAAAGATGCAAAATGAGAATGATGGAAAGGAAACTCTTAGTGATTTGATGAATAAACTAAAACAAGAAAACATGACAACAAATAATGAGATGCAGGATATGACTATGAGATTTTGTAAAGAAATTGAAGATAGAAAGAAGAATGAAGAAGAATTGACTAGAAGACTAAATGATGCTGCAAATGAAAACACAAGACTTAGTTATGAAAATGATATGTTGAAGACAGATCTAATGCATGCACAAAATGACTCAAATGAACTCATGAGACAAAGAGGTATCTTGGAAGGAGAATTGGTTGCTGCAAATCAACATAAAGAAAAATTCAAGAAAAGCTTAGAAGAACTTGGTAACTTGCTAAAGAATCAGAAACCTAATGGTGACACTAATGGTCTTGGCTTTGAAACTGGTGAAAGCTTCGGTACTACGAACACACAGGATCATGGCAAACCGGTAAAACAACCTACTGCTTATAAATTCAATGGAAAATGCTTTAACTATAACAAGTATGGTCATAGAGAAAATCAATGTAGATCTAGAAATTATCAGAATACCAATACACCATGGGTCAATGTTCAAAATGCAACAAAGTTGGTCATAATTCTGAAAATTGCAGAATGAATGTGAGATGATATGTTTGTGGAAGATTTGGACACTTATCTAATCAATGCAGAACACAAACTGGCATAGGTTATGGGAAGGCTATTTAGAAAAATAATGTGACTTGTTATGCACATAACAAAATTGGGCATATTGCTAAATTTTGTAGAAGCAAGTCCTCACCGGTAAACAACAATGGTGCTAGTTTGAAAGGAAAAGAAAAGGTTGAAGAAGTTAAGCATGAATTTTCTAAACAACGGATCAGGAAATCAAAACTAAATGTTGATAGGAATACTCCTCCACCGGCAGAACAAAGTAACACTCCACCAGTAGAAGAAAGTAACACTCCACCAGTGGGAGAGTCTTCATCCAACTAAAGAAAATTCCCTTGAGGGTTTGGAAATCAAATGATAAATATACTATTATTCCCTTGGTTGATGGTAAGAAGTTAAAATTACTTCTATATCGGTAGATATGTTAAGTGAGTACTTAATCGACAAGCATTAAATGTGGTAGTTGGAAAAATTAACATTATAAATTAGTGTTTTTGGCTCCATTTTACTTCACCGAGCATTCAAACATTAGAAGAGCGCAAAATTTCTAGAGCTAAGGCATTTCGAGCAAAGAAGCAAAGCAATTCAACAATCAATCTTTCCAAAAGCAGAAAAAGGTATTTATAATCATGGCATCCTCTTCTATACCTGAATTCATAGCAAACCCTACTGTAGTGGAAGTAATCAAGTGCCCTAGGCTTGTTTTTCAGTTAGTTCCCGAAATAGCAAAGAAGGATGATAATGTTGGTGCTTTTTCTCAAATCCCCAAAGGAGTAGTTTTTGCAGAAGACCCTAGGATGTATATTCATTGCCATATAGAAGAATTAGGAGATGAAGAAATTAAGAACATGTACAAGACTGTTATTTGTGATGATTCTGGTAATGTGAAACCTGAACACAAAATAATTGAAACCTTAGGATTCACAGAAATTCTCTGCATTCTGGAATTCCCTAAGGAAGTGATAAGGATAGTGTTGAGCAAGGTTCATGGTGAATTTTTTTGGCTAGATTCAATTCACAAAATTACTAGGGAAGCTGTAAAAGCTGTAACAAGGTTACCCTCCATTGGTAACAAACCTGACAAGACAAAGAAGGTCTCAAATGACCTAGTAATGAACCTAACAGGTGCAACATCTGACAAAAGGTCTTTGAGGGTGAATGATGTAACTGACATAAATGTGAGATTCATTAGCATGATTCTAGGCTACAAAACAGCACATGCAAATAGACTAAATTCAGTTTCCAGCTTCTGCATAAAGAGTGCTCACGACATGATTAAGGATAATGTGAAAATTGATGTGTGTGAATGGTTGAAGGATGAATTGATTGACAATTTGGGAAATATAAAGAAGGATAAGGGAGGGATATTGAGATTTGGCAACTTACTTGTTTGCTTAATGTTATAGATAACCAAACAGGTGCCTGGTATAGGTAATAAGAACCTTGGATTTGACATACCGGTAGGCAAATAGTTATCTAACTTATTGAACAACATGGGTGAAAACAAAGAGAAGAATATTAATGAGTACTTTCAAGCATTAAAAACCAGAATGAACGCTAGAGTCAGACTGTCACAAGAAATTGTAAATAAATATAAGGATGATATATGTTTTGTGATTAAGAAGGATGAGATCTGGATGGAGGCAGTTATCCCAAGAACAATTTGGGTTACTAAAATGGGTTATGAGATAGATGATCACATCATTGAAACATATGCAAAAGCCCTTCTGAAAGCACCCAATGAACCCAAGGAAGAGGTATTTGGCAGTGCTAAAACCATTGAAAATCAAATTCAATCCAAGAAGAGAGTGAATAAAGTAGAAGCAACAATGAGGAGAGGTTCAAGGCAGGCTAAGGCTATCAAAGAGGATGTACTCAAACAAACCGGCATCACTGAAGATGAGTTACAAGCACAACAACCCATAACTCATCTTTCACTGATAGCCACTTCTTCAGAGAGTGATATGCCAGCAGCATTTAAAAGAGTTGTAAGGAAAAGGGAACCTTAACCGGTATCCACACCTTCGCCTAGAAGAACTAGGCAAAAACAACAGGCAGTGAGGCCTCTGGCCAAAAAGAAAACTCCAAAGAAGAAAAATTTAACACCAAAGAAAAGGACTCAACAAAATATTGCTCCGATTGACAAACTGCTAGATGAAATAACATAGGAAGGACAGCTGAAAAACATCAACAAATTATATGATTCACTATCAGTTGATGATAAAGAAAAAGTTGAAAATAGTGTAATTCTACATTAGATATCTACAAGAAATTTTTGATGCAAATTGTAGATGAACTACTGGTAGAACTATTTATGAGACTTGAAGCTAGAAGGCAATCTGTTATAGATCTTGATAAGAAAATAAAGATTGAGAAACTACTTGCTGTTTATCTTGTTAACTCACCAAAGGAGATAGATGATATGATCTTAGAGGCTAACCGGACAGTATTCTCAACTGTACACTAGCATGTAGCACTTATGGTTGGTAGAGTAAATGAGGTTGCAGAAGAAACTGCTAACGCATGGGATATATTCCTTGTTGAGAAGGAAAAATAGGAAGAATATAGAAACCCCAAACCAATCAAGGTATATCAGAAAGACAAGGATAAGGGAAAAGGAAAGGTTGGTGGACCTCCAAGCATCAAAATAAAAGACAACTTATCCCCACCACCTCTGATTACTCCACCGGTAACAACAACTGAAGATCAATCAGCTGATGAGAGTATGAATATATCACAAGAGGATACAAATCCTAATTCTGAGGTATTATATATAGTAGATGTTGATACTCAGAAGGTCAACATTGTGGTAGATAAGGACACAACTGGTAAGACAGATATGGCCAGTAAGCCACCGGTAACTGATAACACAGATAACACTGAAGGAAAATCAACAGATAGTGCCACAGAACAACAAATAGAGCAACAAGTAGAGCAACAGGCTCCAACACAAGAATAGGTTAATATAGAATCAGTGCCACTGGCAACTGCTGAGCAAAACAAACCATTGCTTAAGGAAATGGAAACATAGACTGACCTACCAGAGGTCACTACAAGTAAGGATATTGCTCCCACTGGTGGAATTCAGAGTGTTGGCTCTTTAACTGCAAGATTCAAGACAACAAATGTAACTAAAGTTCTTTTAGACTCTATAAAGAAAATAACAGATTGTAGTTCACAGGCATATAAGGCTATAGATGACACAATTCCAATTTTGAAGATGATAGCTCCAAAATGTAATGTAGATAATAAGGATTCTTTGAGTCAACTTGACACTTTGTCTAAGTATATTATTGACAACACAGTGACAGTTAAATAAATAAAGGAGGACGCATTCAAAGAGAGGTTAGAAAAGGAAAAACAAAAATTCTTTGAGGAACAAATAAAGAAGTGTACAAGGCAGTTTGACACATTTCTACAGGAATTATGTAGCACATTAAAGGAATTCAAAACTTTGTACAAAGATACTTGTAAGACTAACTTTTTGACAGTTGATATAGACAAGAAGATCAGCAAGATACAGGAGGAAATAAATCAACTAGCTGACAATTTTATTAATTCATCTGATTCATTGTCAGTTTTTGAACAAAAGAAAACAGGTTTTGAGGAAGAATTACTAAAGCTAGAAAGAGAAAAGGAGAGAATAAAAAGTAAGGCTAAGGATCTGAAACTAAGATTAAGTCCAAAACTGGACTACCTAGCATCCTTAAGGAAAGAAATATCTAATGCATTGGTACAAGGACAAAAAACATCGACAGAGAAAATGCAACACCTCACCAGTATAGTTCAAAGGACAGAAACCACAATAAAAGACAGTAAAAAGTTCATTGAGAACTTGAATCTAGTTTTGGTAGACCTTTTTTAGATTGTAACCAACCGGTTACAAGGTTGAGACAGGAAAGTACACTCTATTGACACTTTGAAAACCTTTTTCATTGATGCCAAAGGGGGGGTAGTGGTATGAGAAAAATCCAATAACTTAGGGATCATCTGCTCATGGGGAGCACACATTTTTTGTAACAATTTTTGGACTTCAATTTTTGGATACACTTTTGAATTTTTCTCATGAGTGTTGCCATCAATGCCAAAGGGAGAGATTGTTGGCAAATGCACACTCCAATGAGATATTGTAGGTGATTGAAGGTTTTGTCATTGATGGCAACCTTACAATCCTATGACACCAGCAAAGCAATCCACCGGCACCAGCAAAGTTAGATTCTACACTAGCATCGGCACCGGAAATGAAAGGAAGCATAACAGCATAGAAGCCAACAGGAATTTTGTTGTTAATATATTTTGTTTATTATTGTAAAATAATTGTAAGCCGACTTGGAAAGTTGTAAAATGACTCATATATATAAGAGATCATTGTAGAACAAAAAGATATAGAGAGAAGGGAATATACAGGCGAAATAAGGCAGACCTATTATGCGAATTATAGGTTAAGGGTTTATGTAAGAAGCAGAGCTATAAACCAGTACTGGATCTGGCATAGTAGATGCTATTTTGAAGCAGTACAAGACATTGGATTTATATAATCCATTTTGTAAGTCAGTGAGACTTCCCATTTTGTAATTGAGTAGTGAGCTCTAGGCACTTGGCCTTCCTGCATGTGCAGGCCCCTCTTGTAGCAGGAATATTCTCTTATTGGCCAGTAAGTGAGTATTGTGGGTCACAAATCCCACCGAGGTTTTTCCCACACTGGGTTTCCTCGTTAAAATATTGTGTTATGGTGTGTTTTTCATGTGGTTGTTTTTATCTCTATTTATTGCATTACTTTCTGTTTACCGATACACAATATTAATATGCTTTACATGTTTTAAGTCAAGAAAATCTACAAACCGGCTACATACTGATTCACCCCCCCCTCTCAGTATCTGTGGGAATCCTAACACCCATAAGTATTACAAGTCAAATAGGTACATTTTTACATCATGGAATATGAGGATCATTAGATTATATTTTAAATTGATGGCGACAATTAATGATTGGTGATATGGCCCTAAAGTAGCTAATAATTATTATATTATTGGCAAATTAATTTAGATTTTTACAACAAATTATAAAATTTAGATGAATATAATCTAATAATGTATCTAACATTATAGTGAATCTTTGAACAAATTTATTTAATAAAATAAATTATCTGGCAACTTTTTTTTTTTTTGCTCGGTAAAAGGCCTAAGCCATATTTTATTCATAAATAAAATTACAATCTCCACTCAGCATGGGTGCCGATAGGAAAGAGCAGAGAGGAGAAAACCTCTAGCCTTGCCCAGGACCATAGGTCCAGTCAATATCTAATATCATTTATTGAGTTACATATATTCCTTTACAATTTCTTCATTTTGGCCATTCAAAAAGCCCTTCATAGGTAGTATCTATAATTTTCCATTAGTTAACTTGCTTTTACCAGACTTATTTGTGTACTGGTGCCGCTTTTGCCATATTTTTTGCCTTCTATGTTTCCTACAAAATGGATTTTCAAGACAATTCTGTTGCAAACCACTTCATGAAGTGTTAGTGCAAAAGAAGAAGAACTAGTATTATCTCTACATACTTTTTCTTTTTTATACTTTCCACTATTGTTATTATAGCCTAGGATTCTTTCATATTAAGTCAGCATCAGGAATTGTTGGCTATACTATGAAAGATTACCCAGGCTACAATAATAATAGAGGTATAAACACTGGTCAACAAGAGACTGATAATAACACAACCCATCTATCCTGTAGTTCATGATATTACCTTGATATTCTGGTCGTATAGATGTCTAAATGCAAATGCTGAATTAAATCAATATGCAAGAGTTATGAGAGTACTTCCTGTTACTGCATTTTGTAGATGAATGACTACGGGTGTGCTTGGGTTGAGCCAACATAAGAGTATATGCCTGACTCAAAGAAAAATCCGGATTCTAAACTTCACTTATTTTAGTATATATATATATATATATATATATATATATATATATATATATATATATATATATATATATATATATATATATATATATATATATATATATATATATATATATATATATATATTGTAAATGTCATCAAGTAAGTATCTTACCCTTCGCTATCTATGCTATAATAGAGCCATAAATTTCTAAGCCATCCTACTATCAAAGTGCTTTCATAAACAGTTTGATATGCACCTTGTACTAACTGTAGATCCTACATCCCTATGTATTAGAGTAGTTATATTAGTATACTGCAAACAGAACTATGTTATGAAAACTTATTATTCATCCTTATCATCTACAACTTCCATGCAAGAGGCCTATGTTTCCTTAGCCTCCATATCACTGGGATTACTAGCTTGGAACGGGGTCCAACCCTCCTCTACCATATAACTTACCCACCATTCACCTTTTGGCTCTTATACCACACCAAGCTGTTGTTTGAGGAATGCAATACTCCTTGTTATCTCTGATTGTCTTTTGCGACATAGTTTCTGATCTTTGTTGCTGAGAATAGGCCTCTTAAACTCTATATTGAGTGCTTCTTCCTTGTCTATGGCTTCTATAATTTTGGTGTAATCTTCTAGATAAGGTATATATAGCTTATCATCCATGCATTTAATAGCCATTTCCAGGTTAACCATATATTCTTTCTTGAATATTAGCCTGCATAGTGAGACTGTGACTGCCTTATCTTCTCCCATTGTGAGTAATATTGTTGTAAGCCTTGTAGGGATGCTCTATTGAATTTTTTCCTATGTTTTGAGTATATAATCTCATTGCCCAGAATCCTCTTGGTCGCATGGATGAGCAGATCATCTTCTGATCTTTGAATAATCGACCAACGTTTGCTAGATATCTCTCTGACGAAGGACATCTCACGCTTCTCAGGTAATAGACAAATATTGGAGTTCATCTTTTTACAGAGATAAATGGTGGGTGCCTCTACTTAGGTATAATGGTTTCGTTAACTGGTATTATCGGTAAATCAAGTTGTAACCCCGGTTGTGATAGGCATTTCTCGTGATGGTTCATGATTGTCTGTTAGCCTTACTCCCTAGCCTCTCCAATGTATGATTCCTTATGCAGTCAAGCAGTTCCTTTATGATGATGTCTGACATATGATGTATAAGCATATGTATATGTTATATATATGTGTGTGTGTGTGTGTGTGTGTGTGTGTGTGTGTGTATCAGTCTCTATATGTTTATATATATATATGCTTAATTGTATTTATGTCTATGTATGTATATACATATATAACCATATGCATATATATATACATGTTTATAGGTATATATATATATTCATATATATGTATGTATATATAGATTTAAGTATATAAACATGTTTTGTGTCTACAAATGAGCATGTGTATCTTTGACAAATCTGAGAGATTTCCATCCCCATATTGCCCTGCCATATCGACTATAGGGCTATTGATTGCTTTTCCATTATTCTTTGTTTGCCTTACACCCTAGCATCTCTTGTGTATGATTGCTAAGCAATCGAACAATATCTAAATGATAAGGTCTTGACATATGATGATGTCTACGCATATATATATATATATATATTTTTCAATCTCTATGTATATATATATATATATATATTTGTATATATAGATATATATATATATATATATCTATGCAAATATATATATTTTTAAATGTGTGTATGTCTGTGTGTGTATATACATATATAACTGTATGCATATATAGATATACATATTTATATGTTTATATATATATGCATATATATGTATGTATATAACCATATAGGCATACAAACATATTTTGTGTATACAAATGATCGTATACATCTACTATATTGAGAAATCTATTAAGAGCCAAAGGAGGGATTATGATGAGCTCTACTCGTAAGATTATTATCGATAGGTATATATAGATATATATGCATATATCTATATATGTGTGAGTATGTATCTATATATATATATATATATATATGCACGTATGCACATATAAGTATATAAGTATAAATATATACATACATATATACTACTATCTGTGCATATACATATGTATTCCTTCCAATATGTGTGTGAATGTGTTGTTCAGGATTATAGCTAAACCCTTGCCTACCTATAAGTAATCTGGTTTGATTGCCTAGATATTAATGATGTGGTTTTGTTTGTTCCATATGCCCCTAAATTGGCTAGATTATCTGTCAATGTATTAGCCTCCCTATATATGGGATTGAGCGTGTAATCTAAGAAGCTTTCCATTAGAGATAGGGCTCTGTCCAATAAAATTTTGAGTTAATAGTTTGGCATTGTCCTGGTCCTCATTGCATTAACTATAATGGCAGAGTCCCCTTCTATTTCTAATTTGGATATTTTTAATTGTTTGCATAGGTTTAAACCCTCTATTAGGCTCAACAGTTCTACCTTATTGTTAGTGCATTGACCTAGATATCTGGATCTAGATCCAATATAGATCCCCTCATCTGAGTGAATTATATAGCCTACCCCTGCCTCCCCTAGATTACCTCTGGATTCTCCATCAAAGTTGAGTTTTCACCATCCAACCTCCGGGGGACCCATTTGCATGCTTTCCATGCTTCAGTCTTGTCTATGCCACCCTTCCTAGTGAACAATGGGATTTTAATCCCCTTCCACTGTCTTCTAATGCACTTATCCCAGTCTGTAAATGTCTTATCATGTTTGGGGATGGTCACATTCTTTCTATTGGAGATTTATGTGATGGAGGCTTCTATTTTTGCTATAATATTCTCTACCTTCATTTCTGCGTCTTGAAAAATTTCATGTTCCTCTCCTTCCAAACCTCCCAGATTACTATTGCTGGGCTGCATATCCATAATTTGTGGAAGATGCTATTCCTTTTGATGATTGGCCAACTTCTGAGCCATTACTTTAGGGAAGGGATAAGGGCACCTGACCAACCTAGTAAGGCCATCAGCCAATACCAGCATTTTTGTGTGTAGTTGCAAGTTGTGAATATATGGTCATTTGTCTCCTCATCTCCTTTGCATAAGAGATATATTGAGCGTCCTTCATAGCCCCTAAGTTTAAATTGTTCAACAGTTAGGACCTTCCCCCAAAATGCCACCCAGGAAAAGAAGCCAACTTTTGGGAGACAAAATTTGTCCCAACATAATGTATTAGGGATGTAATCCTTGACAGTGTTTGCCTCATCATATATGGTTCTGAAACCATATTTATAGTTGTATTGTCCATCCTTTGATCTAGACCATATAAGCTCATCTGGCCCAGGTCCGTAAATTACTAATCTACATTCAAGAATTTGCAACAGTTCTTGGTCTTTGATATCCGCCAAGAATGGGAGCATGTTTTTTCATTTCCATCCCATTGTCGATTCTGGTACCATTGTTGTATAATCCCTTACATGATTACCCCATAAACATTTCATTTGTTCCTTTATACCAATCGTATTCATTAGACTATCTATCGAGGGGTATCCCACCCAGGAATCTTCCTAGAACAAGGTGAATTTACGGTCGTGAATATCCCAGGATAGATGGTTCGATATGAGCATTCACTTTCTTTTATAAAATTCTAGATTCTAGATCCCTTGGGTGGGTCTGTGTCCCTAAATACTGCCTCTCTCTGATTTTGTGATATATATTTGCTCCTAAGGATTCTGGCCCATTTGGATTTTGAGGATGTGTACATTCTCCATGCTAGTTTTGCCCCTAAAGCCTTATTTTGCCATAGTAATTTTCTTATTCTTGTGCCTCCATCACTCTTTTCTCAACATATCTTTTCCCATGATATCAGTTTCATTTTGTTCTTATCCTCTACACCATTCTAATAGAAATCTCTGATTGTTTGAGTTAATTTCTTATAGGACCCTTTCGAAAGTGGTATACATGATAGAAGATAGACAGGCATTGCTGCTAAGACTATTTTTATGAGGGTTACCCTATTAGCCATAATGATTTCTAAGATGATAGCTTCTTCCTCATCCTTTCAATTAGGGGATCCCAGAGTTTGTTGGTTATGATACCTTTGTCCAGAGGCATTCCTAAATATGAGAATGGTAGATGACCTATTTTTTACCCTAGACACGAAGCTATTCTGTATTCCTCTTGTTCTTCCATATTAAAAAAGAATATCTTTGATTTCTCCTTGTTTACCATCTCTCCAGATGCCAGCCCATAAGATTGTAATATTTTATTGATTTCCTTGGCTTCATTCAACTGTCCTTTCCCTAGAATCATTGTATCATCAACAAACTATTGATGAGTACATGGATATACCCCTCCGGTGATTTGAATCCCCACCAGTCTGCCAGCTCTCCGTGATGCATCCATGCTTCTTCCTAAGGCTTCAGACATAATGATGAATAAGAATGGGGATAAGGGATCTCCCTGTCTGAACCCCCTAGATACTCCAAATAAGCCTTCCAATTTCCCATTTAGTAAGATAAAGAACCTAGGGTTTGATATGCAAAAGTAAACCCAATTAACCCATTGTTTGTTAAAGCCAAAGGCCTTCATGCAGCTACAAAATAAATACCAATCCACTTTATCATAAGCCTTTTTGATATCTAATTTTATAAGCATATTAGGTTGCCCTTGGAACTGACAAGAGTGGATGGCTTCCTGGATGATAATAATCTCGTCCAAAATTGATATATTGGGTACAAAGCTATTCTTCTGATATTATGGTAGGCAACAATTTTTTTAGTCTATTGGCCATGACTTTAGCTAGTAGTTTATAAGTCATGTTGCATAAAGAAATGGGCCTAAATTCTTCCCACTTTGAGGGATTCTCCTTCTTTGGAATTAAGGCCAAAATGGTATTATTGATCTCTTTTAGGAACTTCCCTGCATTGCGGGCAGATTCCAAGGCATTAGTAACCTTGTTCCCTAATATGTGCCAGCATTTCTTAAAAAAACCAACAGGGAAGCAATCCGGTCCATGGGCTTTGTCTACTTGAAACTGTGCCAGAGTCATTTTAACTTCTTCATGGGTGATTTTGGAGTTTAACATTTGATTATCACCCTCTGTTATCAGTTTGGGTATGTTATTTAATAGGATTCTATTGTTAGAGAAGTCCAAGTGCTCCCCGTTATTGAGCATATTTTCAAAGTACTTGGTAGCATCTTTTGTGATTAGATTTTGATCTGTAATGATCTAATCACTGTCATTGATGATCTGATTAATCTTATTTTTTGCCCTTTTCATTTTGACACTGTTGTGAAAAGAATTAGTGTTTCTATCTCCATCTTCTAACCATGTCTCTCAAGATTTCTATTTCCAATATATCTCTTCTCTGTCCAGAATGCCTTCATATTCATATAAAATCATTTTTTCAGCCTCGTATGTTTCACAGGTCATCCCATTTTGCATCACAACATTATTTATTGTTTCCAACTCTTTCTCAATTATTGACTTCTCCTCGAAGATGTTTTTGAATTTGTTTTTATTCCAGTCTAGCAGTTTATGTTTAATCTCTTTCAGCTTAGAGACAAGACAATACATTTTAGATCCTTCAAAGACACTATCCTTCCACCATTTTTGTATGTTGGGGAGGAAGTATTTATGTCTAAACCACATCATTTCAAACTTGAAGGGACACCTAGTTTTCTTTTCTTCCCCCATAAGTTCTAATAGCACCGGGTAATGATCAGAGCCCGACCATGGCAATACGATCATTTTTAATTTTGTTTTGAAGTCGGTTAGGTTTCCTTCGAGGAAAAATCTATCAAGTGTTTCTACAATGTTGGAAAAACCTTTTCTTCTATTATTCCATGTGTGAAAACCCATCTTAGTCTTGATTTCCATAAGGTTATTGTTATTTATCCAGTTTACGAAGTCTCTTTGTGGCTATCTTATGGTTTTTATCCAATTGCTTTTATCAGTTGAGTACAAGATGGTGTTGAAGTCACCACCTATGATGATGTGTTTCTCATCCTAACTGTTTAAGTAGTGTTCAATTTCTTGCCAAACTAATGTCTTTTTATCTGTTGGAATTGGGCCATATACATTAATGATAATAAACTCAAGATTTAGACTAAGGGATATTACTTTACCAGCCATCCAATTTTGTATCTTGGTATGGCATGTAAATGCAACTGCATTTTTTTTCCACATTATACCCAGTCCACCCGATGCCCCTATAGACTCCACCATTTCCATCTGCCATTGGGTGAATTTTCTGCTAAAATTGTTCATATCAGTCTTACCTAGTTTTATTTCTTGTATCATAAGTAGGTCCATAGTAGATTTGAGTATGCTTCGCTTAATTAATATTTGTTTGTTAGGGGCCCCCATACCCCTAACATACCAAGTTAGTATGCTTATTCCTTTACGAGGGGAAGGGGAGATTTTCCTTACCCCAACAGGTTGTGATTTTGGCCTACCCCTCCGCATCCCCGTCCATATTTCTTTTGTCTAAAAAAGACTTTTGACCTCTCTTGTTGCTCATGGATTTTCCATAGTCTGGAGTTAGTTTCTCACCTCCCATCTAGAGGATACCTCTATTTTGTGGGTTGCTTGAGCTATTATCTAATAATATGCTATTTTCCCCTTCCTGCATATTGATCAATTCATTAATAATAAATTCTCTTTCCTCATTAGTATTCAATCCTTCCACAACAGGGGATTCCTCTAGAGTGGGAGAAACTATGATGTTTTCCTCTTGAGAAACCTCAGCTGGGTTGGTGTTTAGTGAGGGGGTTTTGAGGGGGGTCTGAACATATTCTGGATTGGAGATGATGACAAAATTTTCCCTATTTGTCAGAGTATCAATGAGTACCTCAATAAATTCTTGAGCTAGTTTCCCCATTAAGTTTTCTATAACATTGTTTAGTTTTGCTTGGATTCAATCCTCATTATCATAAATAGGAGTTTCATTGTTGTTATCGTCTCTGTCTGGACTGTTACTCAAGACCGGGGAAGGAGGTGGGGTTGGGATATTAACATTCTCTTGTTGTCCAATATTTATAGTAAAGTCACCCCTCTCATTATTAAATTGAATATTTATTATGTCTTTTGGAGCTTTGTGGTTATCTCTTTCCTTTTCCAAAGACTTCTGTAAATTAGGGTTTGACCTTTTGCAGAATATCAAATCTTCGGGCCAATATACCATACCGGTTTTAGGGTGTAATTACCATCTATTGTTTCTAGGGTTATGTTTTTCAGGTTTTCCACTCCCTTATTTACTTCTATTAACAGTTTTATATCAGATTTATCTGACCAGTTTTTCTCTACGACTATGAACTTGCCCAATTTATCCCCAATTTCTATAAGAATTTTGGCATGCATTAATTTAATAGGAACATTATGAATTTCTACCCATTTCGATGTTGTTTTGAATTCATATGTATTAGCATCGAATTTAGGTTGTTATTTAATAAAATTGAAATTTACACCTTTGTAAAAAACATATTCTTCATGGAATAGCTTGACTTTCAGAGATTTTTTCTAGCATTCAATGTACAAAAAATTATTAGCTAGGGTAGTGATACTTACTTGGCTGTGGAATGTTGTTTTCCACCATTCAACTATTCCGGTGAGAGGTTGATTATTCTCTCCCCATTTTGCAAAGAGCTCGTGCCCTCTACAATAGTTACATAATTCCATGGCTTCCCTGGGATTCAAAATTTTGATGCAATCTGGGTCGGGGTTTATCACTGCTAGGGCACCCTCGCTCCTTGTCACTTTGATAGCATCCTTGCTTTCATGGTGGAGTGAGTTCCCTAGCTTTGAAGTTGGCTTTGGATTGACTAAATTGGGGCCATGATATGATATTTCCCTTCCTCCATCCATGGCATGTCTTCTATAACCCTCTGTGCGATAGGTATGTGGGTGAGATAAATGTTGTATCTTTTGAAGGGGATGTCCAGGACCAGAAGTATTTGCTTGAAATGCCAGTGGTATGCGATTTGCATTGGTGGCGTAGCTAGGGATTTACGAGGTGATGGGGATCGCCCACATATTTGGCCATTCTAGAGAAACCCTAGCCTCCCTCTTCTCTATCCTAGCAACTCTTCTGCCCTTTACCAATTGCCATAGATGGTTTTGTGAAGATGTTTCCTTGCCGGATGGAGGCCTACCAAGCATGGTGCAACTCTTGCCTTGATGAGAATGATGATGACTAAGGTGTGGATGCTGATTTGCAAAGCTCCTCATTTTTCCTCTTTATTATGTACATACAATTATCTAGCAATTTAAATACTATTAAAATAAAATATTATAAAAATGTGGTGATTTAGGTTGCCTTAAATCTTGAATTATTAGTCGACTGACAAATATTAGCCACTAGAAAAACCACTTCTAGTTTGAATCAACAGTGGCACGTGAAAGCACTGGTCTCTATTAGGAAACATAATCTACACACTATCCACTCAAAAAATATTTAGACCTAGTTTCTTATCTTTCTCAATCTTTTCAAACTAGAACCTTCATCATATAAATTAGTTATTTAGAGATCTGCCTCACACCCTTCACATATTCAGCTATATTTGATAAGTTTTGATAGTGGTGATTCTATTAGGCATATTGAAAGATAGTTATTTAGCTTTTCTTTTTTTCAATTATTCCGCTGATCATCATTGCCAACTTTATACTAAAGCAACATTTATTACAAAATTTAATGCACATATAGCTACAAGTGAACAAAGTTGTTGTTGAGATGACCAATTTATATATTCTCCTTAACCATTGGGGCAATGCCATTGTACAATTCCCAAAATCCTTATATCTCCCTCTTTCTCCAAGGGTTTCTTGTCTTGTTGTGGGTGTCATCATACTTCAACTATCCGCTACTTGCAAGAGGAACTTCTAGGTGGCCTACAAGTTGTACTTCAACATAGTTTGATTCCAGCAAGTTCCTTTCACCAGATAATGATAAATGGGACCCACCCATGTACACTGTAGACCTCATTGATGTATAAGGAAAATAGGATGACTAGGAACCTCCTCCTTACCGCTGTGGTACTATTCTCACTACCTAAAAACCTTGTTTGTGCTTTTATATTTCAAGATTTAGCCTCACATGAACTTTAGAGGTGTTACTTTTCCACACACTTCTTTAACTGAGATTGACATTGTTTCATTCTTATCATATTATAAAAAATCGCTTAAACTATCACACCTCTAAAATTATCAAACACCAAAAATAACACTTGAAAGAACCATCAAATAATCATTAAGTATAAATATTTACAAGTCCATTACAAATCAGTTACTAAATAAATTTAAAATCAAACAATTATGCCTTAAAAATAGGCTTTTAAATATTTATATCTATTAACTATTAAGCAATAACTTTAGAAGTATTCTTAATTTATAACTCTTCTACATTCCCATTGCGACATTGATTTGTTTTTTGTTAAGCAAAAACAGGTTTTGAGGGGACCCGAAACAACGTACATCATATCCAAAGATAGATCAATAAAGTATCTAGACCAGAATTAACAACAGCATAACAGAACATATTGCAAGAAAGAAAGACAGCAAAAACACGACAACCAGAGGAAAAGACAGCAAAAAACCAGCGAAATACTGACAAAAGAGCAACAAAAAACAACTATGATTTGTTAAGTCCCTATGATGAATCACTATACACAAAACAAAGGACAGCATGCATAATTTTGTTCAATTGACCAAGTAATATCACAAGTAGAAATTAGCCAAAAAATCTTGAAAGACCGTTTCATCTTTGACCAAAAAATCTTGAAAGACCGTTTCATCATTGACCAAAAAATCTTGGAAGAAGGTTATAAACTGCTTAAGGATATGCTGAAGGGTTTTGCGTTGTTCCTAAATTTCATACACTGTTTTGATCTCGTAGATGTTATTAAATCATTCTTTCTTTCATTCATATAAACTTCTTTTAACTAAGATAACGTTAAATTATATATGTAGAGATATGTAGAGATATCTTTTCCTCACAAGGAGACAATAAATTCGAGAAACAAAATGAAAAAAATATTCACCTGCAAAACCAGTTGCTCAAGTAAAGTTCGATAACAACACCGCCATCGTCATTATCACGATAGACGTAGCTACTTAGATTATTAACCAATAAATCCAGATACCTAGCTGACTAAAACGTCTCAGAGAATCTGGAATTTCGACACTCAATCTATTGCTTGCATGATTTAGTCACTTCAGTTCAGTTGTCGAGGAATAGTACTATTGATCTCATTCATGGAGAGATCTACGAAACTATGTCGGCTTAGTATTGATCTTTTTGATAAATACAAATTATACAGGTCGAATGTTGTTAAGCTGTGATGTACTGTTTATCTGCACTTCGGACCAATGAATCAAAACTTCGATTGTAATAGCGACTTTTATATATTTGTTATCATTAAGGCCAGCTTGCAAAAGTCTCTTGCTAGGGATTTAGCTGGAACGTCGTTATAGCGTAGGTTATACTTCCAATTTTTATTCGATTAGACGTCGTATTTGTTGACTGTTATCCTTTAATAGAGTTTGTAGTTTATTTATGAAAACAGAAGATGAGCAGCATGCTGCCCACTTCTGTACCAAATGGTTTACTGCTTTGTATTCCATTAGGATTTTCAAGCATTTAGTCATTTGGAGTAGCATCCTGCCCACTTCTGTACCATATGGCCTTGTAAAGTGACGTAGTTATTCGACCAATGTTGTTTATTGAAATGTTGGGCACCTACCTACTATATGGCCTTTGTAAAGGGACATATTTGTGTAGCCTTGACGCCTGCATCTACATTACCTTTGGGCTCTTCCTCCTAATTTGATAATGCATTCTTGGTGCTTGTCTCAATTACCTTCTACCTTTTTATTATAGCCAACAACATATTTTCTTTAGTTATCTTCCTTCATTATAGCCAACCCCATATTTGTGTAGCCTTGACACCTCCATCTACATTTCGTTGCCTTAACTCTACCTTTAGCTCTTCCTCCTAATTTGATAATGCATTCTTGGTGCTTGTCTCAATTACCTTCTACCACTTTATTATAGCCAACCACATATTTGCTTTAGTTATCTTCCTTCATTCTAGCTTCTTTGAGTTGCTTTATGTTTACTTCTATGGGTGTCTTCAATTTTGATGGTGTATTTTGCAATTATTCTTTACTTCACTTGCTCCAGCTCGGTATATTTTTTCTTAAACTTATTTGATGATGTTATTCACTATATACATTTCATATTTTAATGGTCATATTTGTGACATATTTAAAATACATGTGGCATCTTATATAGGATCATACCACAACTTCCATATGAAAACAATATTAATAGAAGTTTATATGAAATGTATTACCACACACTTTATTTTTTACAATTGTTAACAATTTCAATTATACAACAATCATTTCAACAAGAAATACAAAATATTCTATTAAAAATTTGATTTAAGGTATGTTTAATTATCTTCATTTAAGTTTTGTTGACTTCATTTTGAACTCTACTTGTATCTTCAACTTTGATGTCCTATTTTCTAACTATTATAATTTACACATTTATTTTTAATATTTACTTCACTTGCTCCAACTCACTAAATCTCTACATAAAGAAATGAAGTATCTACCACTTTTGCACCATTGTGATGTAATGTAACATTTATCTTATTCTCTCATGTATTTGATTATGATGTTCACTACCTACATTTCATACTTCGTGGTTGCATTTAGCATATGGACTTACTTGTAGAAGGGATAAATATGTAAAATATGTGACATTTTATGTAGGATTGTATCATCTCTTATATATGGAAAATATTACTACTACAAACTCTTTTTACAATCATTAATGACAATCACGATTACACAATCTTGCTTACTAAATTTACAAATGTTTTTTATTAAAACATTGATTTAAGAAGGATTTTCCAACATTTTAGTAAATGAAGTTTCAATAAGCTATGTACTATATTTACTAAATTTTTAGTGGCAATTTTTTTAGATTAAATATATATTGTGTTATCTATTAGAAAATTAATAGTTTATCATATAAGAAAAAATTATACGTAAAAATATTATACAACACATTCAATTTATTTTATTGATAATACCAACAAAAACATCAAACATTAAACATCAACTAGATTTTTGTGGAATGCAATATTTTTATAGGTATTTCATTTACAATGATAATTAATTTAGGATATTTTCTTAATTATAAAATTATATCATAAAAATCAAGGGATTCAAAGAAAAATTTAATTGACTTTTAATAAAAACATTTTTTACTTAGAGATTGAAATTATTTTAGGTATAAATTATATTTTAAATTTAAATCTAGATTTAATTTTATTGTGTAAAAAATATTAGTTATATGGATTTTTGGTTTACTTCATATAGTATGTTTATTTTTTAATTTAAAAATATTAGTTAAAAATATAAATTCTTATATAATGTTAGTAAAAATTGAATTGCTATCTAGTGATTTTCAATCTATTGATGATGTTAAATACCTCATAAAGAGTTTAAAAAATAAATGCAAAAAAAATATTAAGAAGTTTAAACTCGTATATAATGCTAATCAAAAAAATTTAGTTTTTTTAACTATCCTTTTGGTTATTAACATAGTCGAAAGGCTAAAATAATACGTTGCAAGAGCATACACACTCTACTATATAATTTTAAAATTCATTCTTTTCCATGGGTTTGTTGTCAATGACCTCAATGGAGGCCCGACCCCCTAGAGGGATCCCATCTCAAATGTTGTTTCCTTAGAATGTCAACCCCTACCAAATGCTATCACTTTTGGCTCGTCCTCAATCTAGTCAACCTCCATTGTTTCTCTAAAGTGAAGGTTGGTCAAAGAAAGGACAAGGGCATAGTATCCCAACCTCTTAGCCTTGCTCCTTCTTTAGAAAAGAAGATCTCACTTTCTTTGTGGAAAATTTGGCTATCTTCAGATCTTCTCTAAAAAAATTAGTAAACCCTGTGAAAACAAGACTCGAGGTTTCCAAATCGGTTGACAGTATGGAGGTGCATTTTTTGAATGCTGCTATGGTAGTTTTGGATCTTTCCCTTGTTCATAAATTCATAGCTTATAGACCTAGTGTGGACCAAGTTAAGAAATAAACATAAAAAGACTAGAAGATAAAAGGAATTGTCAATGTTAGTGTTGTGGCTAATGGCTTGTTTATTTTTTTAGTTTTGTGACTAAAGAGAATCTCATTAAATTTCTCACAAGTGGTCCTTGAGCTTTAGATAAGGGTTTATATATTTCTCTCTCTCTTTATAAGTGGAAGCCTATCTTGGATCCTTCCATAGATCTTAGATCTATTGCCCCTGCCTGGATTTGTTTCCCAAGTTTACCACTATATTTTTGGAGTTATCAAATTTCTTAGAGAATTGCAAACTCTTCTCATCACTTGTCAATAGTTAATAATGTCACACAATACAAAACCCATTTGTTTTTCTCTAGAATCTATGTCAATGTTGGTTTTTATTAAGGGTAAACAGGTTTTGAGGGGACCAGAAACCATGCACAACAAGTTTTGAAGGGACTTGAAACCCTTAATTTTTTCACTGATTTAGAACCCACAAAGAAACACTACCAAAAGATAGAAAATAGACAAATAGCATCCCAACCACAATTAGACAGAACAAAATAAGGAAAACATAAGTGGTGGCATTAGAAGAAGGCCAAAGCCACCCACAAAAGAACTTAGACAATCATGAACGTAGGATAGAATCACCTTAATCATAACCATGGTTTTTATCCTGGATCTCACAACCATATCCAAGAAGATAGAAACAATACCATGAAAAGATCCCTTTCAGTCAAATAACAAAGTAATATCAGTCCATCAAAAACACATAGTGGGTTTTACAAGGCTCCCATAACCTGTAACCTTACAAGTGGGTTTTACAAGGCTCCCATAACCTGTAACCTTACAAGTGGGTTTTACAAGGCTCCCACAACAAAAAATATTGGGTTTTTGGAAGGCTCCCAAAACCGTGATCTTAAGGATGGGCAGAGGAGAGAAAAATATCCCTCCAATATCATAGTGGGTTTTACAAGGCTCCCATAACCTGTAACCTTACAAGTGGGTTTTACAAGGCTCCCACAACAAAAAATAATGGGTTTTTGGAAGGCTCCCAAAACCATGATCTTAAGGATGGGTAGAGAAGAAGGATAGGAACTAAATAAAAGACAAATTTTTGTACCCAAACAACCTAGAAATGGGGTGCCATCAGTGACCCACCAGCACCGCTCAGCCTCCACCGCAACACCCAACTCCACCTCCATAGGATATAACTTAACTTCAGCACCACCTATCTCCACCTTAATAGAAGATAGGGAAACCTCAATAGGACAAGCCAAAGAAAATATAGACAATAGGGAGAGGTCCAACTATAAGATGAAACAAGCACAAACACAGCTAGACTGGAGACATCAACCCTCTAACAAATCTTTAAAAAAATACCCAAGGGCACAGGAAGCTCCGATTGCATCACAAATAATGAAAGAAAATAGATAATACACACCAAAAGATGAGACATGGAAGCAAAAATAAACTAGGGCCAAAGACAAAGACCTCCAAACAAAAGCCCCAAAACAACGCAAAAGAGAAACAGGGTTGCGGGAAGGATAAAAACCTCCCTCTCCCAAAACATCAATCTCACAATCATCAAACCCCATGCCAGAATCTGCCACATCAAAAGGAACCCCAACAACCTCCACCACATCCACCTGCTAACAAATGTACCTCAAGAAGGAGAAGAAACCACAGGGGTTAATAAACCCCACACCACCACATGCACAGGCAAGGCCAACATGCAGATCACACAAAATACCCTACAATGAACCCTAAAGGCACCAAACCAACCCCCAGCGGTAGCAATAGGGCCTCCCATCAATGTCAAAGCCATAGATCATAGAGGCTGAGAAGGTCGTGAATAAACCAACATCAAGGAAACACCCCTAGAAAGAAGGGCAAGAGGCATGAGCAACCAAAACAAAGAAGAAAAGAGCCACCACAAAATCTGAAACCTCAAAATCGAGTAGGAAGAGTTTCGAAAAGAAGAAAAAATATCCGTCCTTGCCATCATCTTTGTTAGAATTAAAAGCCTCTTCCTCACCTCCATTGCAAGAAACCCTAGCCCCTCTACAGTCGCTCCCACTCTCACCCATTTCAAAATCCTTCCTCATGTCATTATTTTTAATGTTGTTTTACACACTTATTCTAGTTATAAATCACATTTTGGGACATGGAACTAACCTATTAAATATGAGAATGATTTGAATTTCCATCAGATATATTGTAGATATTACAATCTAAGTGGTTCTTGCTTAAGAACCCCTAAATACCAAAAATATGAAGGAAAAAAGCTCATGAATCTTAAGAGGAAAGCATGGGAGATTCAAGAAAACAAAACCCTGCATCTCTTTGATGGGTAGATCCAAGAAAAATATTAGTAATATTAACTTGTTCAAAGATAATGGAACAATTTCTCCCCTTCCTATTCTAGAGAAAAAGGGCTGATTTAGAGGGTAACAATATCTCTACTATTAATCCGGGGGACATTACTACTTCCTAATATTAGATATAAAATAGAAACAATAGCAACATAGAGGTTAATTTTTTAACACCAAATAGATTAAGACCTTTGAAAAAGAAGTTGATGCATAAATACTACAAGAAGAAGTCCCTTCTAAATTGACCTCATCATTAATCTAAATCTTATTTTTATAAATACCAATTACAATCCCCAGAATTTGGAAGAATATAATTTAATTGAATCATAAATTTTTTGTCCCTCTATGCTACCCCTTCTCAAAATAAAAATGGTCAGCCAAAAAGGGACATTAAATCTCATGATAGTGTGACCTTTCAAAACTTGTTATCTCTACTTGGTTTTGGAGATAAGGGAAATCTTTGCCCCCTTGAAGTAATCTGATGGAAGTACTAAGGAGAAATAGACTAGAGTAAATGAAATATAAAACAAAAGAAAAAATAAAATGTAGCAAGAGAGAACAAGAAAGGGAGACCCTGAAGAAGATATTAAAGATATCGTGAAGTTAATCGGGACATAGATTCAGGAAAACAATAGACTTTGGAAAACCTTTTAGTGTCAGAAAATCAGAATAAATAGATATCTCCGGTTAAGGGTCTTCCCATTTTATGAGAAATTATCTTTTTGATAGGTTTTCTCTATTTTCATATGAAGATTCTCTCTTGGAATATTAACAGACTTAATAGTCCTTTTAAACAACACCTCGACAACAGTTGCATATTAGATGATAAATTAGATATTATTGTCATCCAAGAAATAAAAATGATTAAATTTGTGTTTTCTCAGACCATTAGGAGCACCTGGCTAGGTGTTGAAATTTCTATTAGGCCAACTGATGGGGGTTCAAGAATTATAAATACTTTGTGGAATGCCTCTAGAGTTAAAGGGAGTAAAGATTAAAGATAAGAGAATAGTGCAGATGTCTATTTTGATGACTTCATAGCCTTAGCCAAATGAAAATTTGTTAATATTTGTCTCCCACCACAAGGCCTGCTAGAAAATAAATCTAGGTTTTTGAAAGGTATCCAATGAATAGATGCAATTTGGATAACTAGATGCTCATAAAAAAATTTAATTTCACCCTTTTTTATTTGGACAAATTAGGAGGCCTAGAAGTGGATTTGTGTGACAAAATTGAGGATTTATCAAACTTCATCTCTAATTTAGGTTTACTAGGTATTGATCTTTAAGGATTAAAGTTTACAAGTTCAATAGAATATTGGGGAAAAATCATATTTAGGTTAAACCTAATAGATGGTTGGAGTATTCTAGTGAATATTACCTTGACTAGTATTCCCAAAATTGGTTCAGACCATAATAAAAAAAAATTTAAATGGAAGGATGGGGTTCCCAAGGCATATTTTCCTTTTCCATATGAGATAATGGGGGATTTCCACCTAGAGTTCAAGGACTTGGTGAAATAATAGTAGAGTGTGCATTTTTTTGCACCTCAATGTTCTCACTTATGAAAAAATTAAATAATATCAAAGATAAGGTGAAACAATAGAACGGGATTTCCTTTGGGAATATCTTCACAATAAAAAAGAAGAAGAAGAGAATACTATTATTATGCACAACAATATTCAAGGTAATATAGTAGCCATAAGTAATGATCGTTGACTACATGATAAAGATAATAATACTAGAGTTGAAAGGTTGAGACATTCAAAACTAGAGGAAACTTGGTAGAAATAAAAGTCAAGAATTCAATATTTTGTAAAAAGAAATTTCATACAATATATTTTTCCAATCTACCATGAAGTATAGGAAAATAAATATTATTATAAAGCTTTCCTCTAAAAATGGACATGTTCACATAGAGGAAGATGGTGTTGCTTAGTTTGTGGTTTCTTTTTTTAAAGGAACTTTAGCTAACTCAAACTTGAATCTCTCTAGTCTTGAAAACCTTCTAGATGTTAACCTAGATATTTTTAATGACAATGATATTTAGGAACTACAAAAATTTGTCTCCTTGGAGGAGGTTAGAAATGTTTTGTCTTCTACTACCTTCAAAGCTCTAGGATTGGATGGATTTCCCCTTGTCTTCATTCAAGACTTTTGGGAAATCATTACTTATGATCTCCTTAATATTTTGATAGAAATATTTCGATTTGGTAGAATTCTCAACAAATTAAATTATTTCTATGTTCTCCTTATTTCAAAAAAGATGAAGTTTCTCCTTTAGAGGAACCTCTAAGTCTCTACAGAACCATCTGTAAGAATTTCCCCAAGGTCTTAATCAATATACTATAATACACTCTAAATTGTCTCATCTACCCTAACTCGAAGGTTCTTTTAAACATTTTCAAATCCTTAATGCTCCTTTGAAAATCTGAAATTATTCTCTATGGATTATAGAAAAAGTCTAGGTATGACCTTGAAATTGGACATTTCTAAAGCATATGATAATATTTCTTAGCATTTCCTATTTCTTGTGTTTTGCAAGTTTGGCTTCAAAATTTGTATCCTTAATTTGATCAAAGCTCATCTCTCTATTACTAAATGCTTTGTCCTAGTCAATGGAGTCTCAAGAGGTCACTTATCTTGTGGAAGAGGATTAAGACAAGATGACCTTTTGTCCCCTTACCTCTTAATTATTTTTGTTGAAGTCCTAGGAAGAAATTTTCAAAAGAATATTAATTCAAGGATGTTAAAAGATGTCAAGGCCACTTCATCTTTATCCCCCTCTATTGATCAACAATTTGTTGATGATACTATCCTTTTTGAAGATTCTGTTAGAACCCAGAGGCAACTAAGAGGGGGATGGGTGAATCAGTTGTTAATTAATTTCATCCCAAATATAACTTAATCAAACTTGATACTTAATACCGGTAAACTAAACTTGATGTCGGTTGACAGATTATCAGTTAATATTAATACCAGTGAAACTCAATGCATAAAATAGAAAGAGAAAGAACATCCACAACACATAACACAGAGATTTGTATGTGGAAACCCGGTAAGGGAAAAAACCATGGTGGGAAACCTTACCCACAATCAGATGATACTACTGCAGATAGTATGTGTATACAAATGGGGTCTGCACAAGCAGAAAGGCCAACCGCCTAGAGCATAATACACAATATGACCCCTTAGGACATAATATGACCCCTAACAACGTCATATAGTGTCTTAAGGGGTCATACAAAACCATATGTCCCATAGAACACCATATGACCCCATAGAACACCATATGACCCCTTAGAACACCATACAACCCTTTATGACACTATATGGTGTCATAAGGGGTCATATGGTATCCCAAGGGGTCATATAAAACCATATGACCCCTTAGAACACCATATGACCCCTTATAACACAAGAAAACCCACAACGACATGATATGGTGTCCTAAGGGGTCATATGGTGTCACAAGATAGCATATGACCCCTTAGGACACAATATGACCCCTAACAATATCTAAGGGGTCATATGGTGTCTTGAGAGGTTATATGATGTCCTAGAAATCTTTAGGACACAATATGACACCTTAGGGGTCGTAGGACACTATATGACCCGTTAGGACACAATATGACCCCTAACAACACCTAAGGGGTG
Source organism: Cryptomeria japonica (assembly GCF_030272615.1). Taxonomy (NCBI): domain Eukaryota; kingdom Viridiplantae; phylum Streptophyta; class Pinopsida; order Cupressales; family Cupressaceae; genus Cryptomeria; species Cryptomeria japonica. Next base: position 243,694,818 of record NC_081405.1, on the reverse strand, counting down.
ATATTGTGTCCTAAGGGGTCATAATACACCATATGACCCCTACCAACACTATATGGTGTCCTAAGGGGTCATAAGACACCATATGATTCCTAACGATACAAAATGATGCCTAAAGATACCTAAGGGGTCATATTGTGTTCTAAAGGGTCATAGGACACCATATGACCCCTTAGCACACCATATGACCCTTAATGACACCATATGGTGTCCTACAGGGTCATAGAACACCATATGACCCCTTAGGACACCATACAACATATAATGAAACCATATGATGTCCTAAGGGGTCATAAGACACCATATGACCCCTTAGGAGACCATACGACCCATAACAACATAAAAATGGTATCCTAAGGGGTCATAGAACACCATATGACCCCTTAGAACACCATACAACCCATAATGACACCATGTGGTGTCCTAAGGGGTAAAAAGACACAATATGACCCCTTAGGACATAATATGACCCCTAACGATGTCATATAGTGTCCTAAGGGGTCATAGGACACCATATGACCCCTTAGGACACAATACGACTCCTTAGGACACAAAATAAACCCTAATGACACCTAAGGGGTCATATGACACCATACGACACATAACAACACCAAATGGTATCCTAAGGGGTTATATGGTGTCCTAAGGTGTCATAGGACACCATATGACTGCTTAGGACACCATACGCCCATAACACCATATAGTCTTTCAAGCATATGGTGTCTTAAGGGGTCATACAACACCATATGACCCATAAGGACACAATAAGACCCTTGATGACTCCTAATGGGTCATATAGTATCCTAAGGGTTCATTGGGCACCATATGACCCCTTAGGACAACATATGACTCCTTGCAACACCATATGGTGTCACAAGGGGTCGTATGGTATCTTAAGGGGTCATATAATGTCCTAAGGGGTCATATGGTGTCCTAAGGGGTTATAGAACACCATATGACCCCTTAGGACACCATATGACCCATAACGATACCATATGATGTCCTAAGGGGTCATATGGTGTCCTAAAGGGTCATGGGATACCATATGACCTCTTAGGACATAGTATGACCCCTAAAAAATAGAATGGATCATATGGTGTCTAAGGGGTCATATGATGTCTTGTGACCCCTTAGGACACAATATGACCCCTTAGCACACCATACAATCCCCAAAGATACCATATGGTGTGCTAATGGGTCATAAGACACTATATGCCCCATTCAGACACAATATGACCCCTAAAAATACCTAAGGGGTCATATGGTGTCCTAAGGGGTCATAGGATACCATATGACCCCTTAACACACCATACGACCCCTAACGACACCATATGGTGTCCTAAAGGCTCATAGAACACCATATGACCCCTTAGGACACCATAAGACTTATAACAACATCATATGGTGTCCTAAGGTGTCATATAGTGTCCTAAAGGTTCATGAGACACCATATGATCCTTTAGGACACCATACGAAGAAAAGTGACACCATATGGTGTCCTAAGGGGTCATAGGACACCATATGAACCCTTAGGAGACCATATGACCCATAACAACATAATATGATATCTTAAGGGGTCATTGAACACTATATGTCCCTTTACAATACCACACAACCCATAACAACACCATGTAGTGTCCTAAGGGGTCATAAGACACAATATGACCCGTTAGGACATAATATAACCCCTAACGACATCATATAGTGTCCTAAAGGGTCAAAGGACACCATATAATCCCATAGGACACAATACAACCCCTTAGGACATAAAATAAACCCCAACAACACCTAAGGGGTCATAGGACACCATATGACTCCTTAGGACACTATACGACCCCTAATGACACCATAGAGTGTCCTAAGGGGTCATAGGGTATCCTAAGGGGTCATAGAACACCATATGACCCCTTAGGACACCATAGGATACATAACAACACCAAATAGTATCCTAAGGGATCATAGGACACCATATGACCCCTTAGGACAACATACGACCCATAACACCATATAGTGTCCCAAGGGGTCATATGGTGTCCTAAGGAGTCATAGGATACCATATCACCCATTAGAACACAATAAGACCCCTAGCAACACCTAAGGGGTCATATAGTATCCTAAGGGGTCATAGGACACCATATGACCCCTTAGGACACCATACGACCCCTTATGACACTATATGGTATCCTAAGGGGTCATATGGTATCCTAAGGGGTCATATAACACCGTATGACCCCTTATAACATAAGAAGGCCCATAATGACATGATATGGTGTCCTAAGGGGTCACATGGTGTCACGAGAAACCATATGACCTCATAGGACACAATATGACCCCTAACAATACCTAAGGGTTCATATGGTGTCTGAAGGGGTTATATGATGTCCTAGGAACCTTTAGGACACAATATGACCCCTTAGCACACCATACAACCCCTAACGACACCATATGGTATCCTAAGGGTCGTAGGACACCATATGACCTGTTAGAATACAATATGACCCCTAACAACACCTAAGGGGTCATATTGTGTTTTAAGGGGTCATAGGACACCATATGACCCCTAATGACACAAAATGATGCCTAACGATACCTAATAGGTCATATGGTATTCTAAGGGGTCATAGGCCACCATATGACCCCTTAGCACATCATACAACCCCTATGGGCACCATATGGTGTCTTTAGGGGTCCTATGGTGTCCTAAGGGGTCATAGAACACCATATGACCTCTTAGGACACCATACAACACATAATGACACCATATGGTGTCCTAAGGGGTCATATGGTATCCTAAGGAGTCATAGGACACCATATCACCCCTTAGGAGACCATACGACCCATAACAATATAATATGGTGTCCTAAGGGGTCATAGAATGCCATAGGACCCCATAGGACACCATACAACACATAACAACACCAAATGGTGTCCTAAGAGGTCATATGGTGTCCTAAGGGGTCATAGGACACCATTTGACCCCTTAGGACATAATATGACCCCTTAGGACACAAAATAAACCCTAATGACACCTAAGGGGTCATATAGTTTCCTAAGGGGCCATAGGATACCATATAACTTTTTAGCACACCATACAACCCCTAATGACACCATATGGTGTCCTAATGAGTTATATGGTGTCCTAAGGGGTCAATGAACACCATATGACCCCTTAGGATACCATATGACCCATAGCAACACCATATGGTGTCCTAAGTGGTTATAGCACACCGTATGACCCCTTAGGACACCATATGACCCATAACGATACCATATGGTGTCCTAAGGGATCATAAGACACCATATGACCCCTTAGAACATAATATGACCCCTAACAACATCGTATAGTGTCTTAAGGGGTCATAAGACACCATATGACCCCTAATGACATAATATGACCCCTAAGAATGTCATATAGTGTCATAAGGGGTCATATGGTGTCCTAAGGGGTTATAGAACACCATATGACCGCTTAGGACACCATAAAACCCATAACGACACCATATGATGTCATAAGGGTTCATATGGTGTCCTAAAGGGTCATGTGACACCATATGACCTCTTAGGACATAGTATGACCCCTAACAAAACCTAATAGATCATATGGTGTCTAAGGGGTCATACGATGTCTTGTGACCCGTTAGGACAAAATATGACCCCTTAGCACACCATACAACCCCTAACAACACCATATGGTGTCCTAAGGGGTCATAAGACACCATATGATCCATTCAGACATAATATGACCCCTAACAATACCTAAGAGGTCTTATGGTGTCCTAAGGGGTCATAGGATACCATATGACCCCTTAACACACCATACGACTCCTAACGACACCATATGGTGTCCTAAAGTCTCATAGAACACCACATGACCCCTTAGGACACCATAAGACTTATAAAAATATCATATGGTGTCCTAAGGTGTCATATGGTGTCCTAAAGGTTCATGAGATGTCATATGACCCTTTAGGACACAATAGGACCCCTAACAACACCTAAGGGGTCATATGGTGTCCTAATGAGTCATATGATGTCCTATGACCCTTTAAGATACAATATGACCCCTTAGCACACCATATAACCCCTAACGATGCCATATAGTATTCTAAGGGGTTATAAGATGCCATACAGTATTCTAAGGTGTTATAAGTTACCATATGATCCATTAGGACACAATATGACCCCTAACAACACCTAAGGGGTCCTATTGCACCATATGAACGCTTAGGACACAATATAACCCCTAACGACACCTAATGGGTCATATGGTGTCCTAAGAGGTCATATGACATCCGATGACCCCTTAAGACACAATATGTCCCCTTAGCACACCATACAACCCCTAACAACACCATTTGGTGTCCTAAGGGGTCATAGGACACCATATGACACATTAGGACATAATATGACCCCAAAGGACACCTAAAGGATCATATGTTGTCCTAAGGGGTTGTATGGTGTCCTAAGGGATCATAAGACACCATATGACCCCTTAGGACACCATACAATCGATGATGATACTATATGGTATCCTAAAGGGTCATGTGACACCATAGGCGACCCCTTAGGACACAATATGACCCATAGCGACACCTTAGGGGCCATACGGTGTCCTCAGTGGTCATATGATATCTTATGACCCCTTAGCACACTATACAAACCCTAACGACACCATATGGTATCCTAAGGGGTCATAGGATATCATATGAGCCCTTAGGACACCATACAACCCATAACAACACCATATAGTGTTTTTAGGAGTCATATGGTATCCTAAGAGGTCATAGGACACCATATGACCCTTTAAGACACAATATGAACCCTTAGCACACCATATGACTCATTAGGACACAATATGATCCCTAGCGACACCTAAGAGGTCATATGGTAAAGTTAGAGGTAAGGATATGTATGACAGAGAGATGACATTTGGGGAAGAGAGAATTAGAGAGAGTTGGGGGTAATTAAGTGTTGGGAGGAGAGGGGGGATGGAAAAGTATCAACAAAGGGAGAGAGGGAGAGAAATGGAGAGAGGTCTAGAGATAAGGTAATTAGGGGAAGGGGACGGGGGAGAGAGGGAGTGAGTATCAATAAAGGAAGAGGGGGGAAAGATGGGGAGAGAGCCCCCTGATTACCCTCTCTCTAGTCCATCTCTTTTTTAATACTTCCCTCTTGCCCTCTACTCCTGCTAATTATCCTCTCTCTATCACTCTTTTCACGTCTCTCCACATCTCTTCCTCTCTCCTTTTGTTGATACTTAGTCTTCTCCCTCTCTTCTTATCCGATATTTATACCCAATTCTCTCTCACATTATTTCTTTCCCTCAATTAACCTCAATCACCTCTCTTCTCCTATGGGTTTATAGATACTTCCCTCTCCCCTCTCCCCACACCCTAATTACTCTCTATGTCCTTCTTCACCTCTGTCCCCATATCTCTTCTCTCTTTGTTGATACTTTCCCCTCTCCCCTCTCCTCCTACCCCCTAATAATCTCAAAATATCCCTCTCATTCTCTCTTCACCCCAATCACCCCCCCTCTCTCTCTCTTCGCCTTCCAGCTAATTACCTATAGCTCTCTCTCTCTCTCACTCTCTTCCCCCCAATTAATCTCTCCTTCTCACCTCTTTCCCCCTCTTCTTTTTTTTATACTTCCCTATGCCTCTCCTTGTCCCCTCTGAATTTTTTTGCTAGAGATGATAAGGAAATGCAGAGAGACTATTCTAGATCTTAGGGAAGAGAGAGTAACATAGAAGAGGAAATTATGAAGAGGTAGAAATATAAGTACCTTGTAGAGCTTGAGAGATTGAATGAGGTATTCATTGATAGTTAGAGATATAGGTCTAGAAAGAGATGTATAAATATGGACAAAGGAGAGGGAGGAAGAAACAAATAGGTGGAGTCATAGGTTTAGGAGAGAGAGGTGGAGAAAGGAACAAACATAGATAACATGGTTTATCAAAATTTATCCAACTCAATAGAATTCATAAATTTTCTATTATTAATTAATTACTTATTTAGTTTATTTTGAGATGATTGTTACAAAATTTCATGCAATATGGAAATCATATGAAAAAGTGATGAGTTTTTTATGTTTTAAAAATGAAGGATAAATTTAAATGAATTATAATTATTTTTTAAAACAAATAATTAAAAATATACCCATTCCATATCATAGAGCTCTTAATTACCTTTCCAATGCCTGTAAAAAATCAAATTTTTGATATAAAACGCAAAAGTTAGGCCCAATTTACTAAAATTTATATTTTTATTTTTTCGAAAATGGATAACCAGTTTTAACGGATATCCGATTTTATTAGATATTCGATTTTAAAACATAAATTTTTCCCTGCATCTTTTGGTTTGGGTTTGCTTTGGGATTTGGCTTGGAAGTGACAAGCTTGGAAAGTCAATTGAAAAAATGTGTTTTTCAGTATTCGTTGATTTTCTAGACTTTACACTGGTGGCTGACAACTTTTTTATAGCCAAAATTGATAAAACGAAAAGGGTTTTTTAAGGATGTTCTCAACTTTCCAACAATATAAGGCTTGTCTTATTTCAACTTTAATAAATAATAATTATTTATTTTCTAATTGAATTCTGACAAAAGTCCTGATTGATAGACTTATTGAAAAATACTCATAACTTTCAAACTGCATAACATTTTTTGAATCTGAAACATGCGTCACATCCAATGCTTCATCTACTATAGGGGAAAATTTAAAAAAATCAATTTCATAAGGTTTTGACCAAGTTAAGGTGGTCAGACGTAGGAGTTTCTAAATTTCTGAAAAGTTGTAGTAAAAAATTCATAAATAATTATTTACTTTATAAAAAATTATAAAAAAATATGTATCACATCCAGACATGAGTATAATACTTATATTATAAATCTTATAAAAAAATATTATGATTTGATTGTGATTAGGGTGGTTAGACATACACCGACTTCTTATCTTTTTCCTAAATTTTTTGTACCACTGCATTGAAATTTGAAATTTTCATCAAATAGGAATTTTTTTTTCAAAAAACAACTAGTAGCTTAGAAACTGCATTCAATTTTCTATAGATTCTCTTCTTCCATATTTTAAAAATAATGTACATAACTTATTCAATTTTTCATGTCAAGTTGCATAACTCTGATTTTTTGAAATTTCATTGCCACTTAAGGGCCTATTTTGGCACACCATGATCCTGCACATACCCAGTTGTTAATTAATTTCATCCCAAATATAATTTAATCAAGCTTTATACTTAATACCGGTAAACTGAACTTAATGTTGGTTGATAGATTAGCAGTTAATATTAATACTGGTGAAACTCAATTCATAAAATAGAAAGAGAAACAACATCGACAACACATAACACAGAGATTTGTACGTGGAAACCCTGTAAGGGGAAAAACCACGGTGGGAAACCTTGCCCACAATCAGATGATACTAATGCACATAGTATGTGTATACAAATGGGGTCTACACAAGAAAAAAGGCCAACCTCCTAGAGATCGCCCTTCAATCAGAAAATAGGAGTCACACTGACTATAATTGGATGGTTAAATCCAATGATAATGTACTTCTCAAAGTAGCATTTCCAATGCTAGATTCAATACCGGTTAATCTCTGATAATCACCTTCAAACCTTCCCTGAACCTTCTCTATGGTCTGCTCATATGATCTTCAATATTTGCACATACCATGTTACAAAACCATATACCATATACTGTTCTCTTCCTATTTGTTACATCATCTCACGAATAAGATCTTGCATATATACAAAACCTAGGACCAAATGTGTAGGTCGACTTACTAAGGGTATTACAATAAAATCAATTACAAACAAGTCAAAATGCAATGCATCATGTTAGCTCAATACATCTACAACAATATCCAATCAGTAAATCATCTCCATAACGTGTCGTGCTGATTTGGAATAGATAATGCATGCCGGTCCATAACCTAGACCAATTTGTCGGTAATAGCAAATATGTCAACCCAATTAGACCAATAACCAAAATACAAAAACCAAGTGTCCAAACCATGTCTTCGACATAACCAAGTGATCTCTAGATGATAACAAGTCATCCTTAGTTCCGGTGAACAATATACTGGTGACTGTGCATATGTCACTGAACTTGTCAGTGAACATAATGTGTTGGTTCAACATAACCAAAGATCTGCAGAAGGACAAGTGTTGACATCAATGAGAAAACTAATACAACACATCCATAATACCAACATATTCTTCTATCTCTGAAGCTAGACAATAGAAAACTATTCTTGAGGATTATGTTAAGGCCTCTAGGTAATATGCAAAGTATATAAAAAGTAAGTTGGATTTTTCAACACTAAGAACTACCATGGTTAAATTTTTTAGGATATTACAATGTTAATGTAGTAATTTACCAAATATTTATCTTAGCGTACCCCTATTCACTAATGGATTACCTAAATATTTTTGCATAAACATAGTTGAAAATTTTCATAAGAAACTAGTTGGGTAGAAAGGAAATCTTCTAAGTGAGGAGGAAAATTGATGCTTCTCAAGAGCTCTCTTTAGAATATTCGTATCTATGGTCTTTCCATATTCAAGATTCTTGCATTCATCTATAATAAGATTGAACAAGTCCAAAGAATTATTTTTTGGAAGGCACTAAAGATCACTCTCATTTGTCTTTGGTTAACTATGAAACTATTTTCCTCCCCAAAAGGTTTATAGGTATATGAATAAGGAAAATCAATTTCAACAAAACCTTGCATGCAAAATTAGGTTGGAACTTGCTTGAGGATAATAAACACTAGGAGAACATAATAAAAACTAACTATATATAAATTTAATATCATATATGCCTCCTCTATAGTTTGAATCTCTCCATGGAGAAGACATGTGAAAAAACATTCTTATGATTAAAAATATCCTTAGAAAAGGAAATAGATGGAGGATAGGGGATAGGAAAAGAATAGATCTCTAGAGTGAATCCATGAGGGATGGTCCCTCATTGTCACCTAATTAAAAAATTTAATAGCTTAAAGAATTCATAACTTGAAATAATTGTAAGTCTACCCATGGTTATATTAATTGGGAGGAGGAAAGACCAAAATGGAAAAAATAAGGTATAATTTTGAGGAAATAATTGATAAATATCAAATCCTATACAATTCTATTAAATTAAAATAGGAAAAGATTTGAGATATTTCCTCCTATTCTCCTTAAAATAAGGATGTCTTCATATGGACACCTAATTCTTTAGGAATATTCTCTATAAGATATGCCTATGTCTTATAGGATCAGAATACTCAAATTTATAACTTTAACTGGAAATTGATCTGGAAACCTTAGTTAAACCCTAAGATGATTTACTTCTAGTGGAAAATAGCTCATAATAAGATCTTAGGTATTGATGATCTCCAAAAATGAGGTTTATTTTGAGACAAGGTAAAGTGACAAATTTGAGATAGATTATTTTGTTTTTCTTGATTAGATAAAGTGATTTATATTATGATTAATGTGAATAACTAGAGATATACAAGTCCTAACTCCTAAGAGACAAAGTGGCATACAAGATAGAAATAGGGGCATCTTACTCAACAATATAATTTGTACATATTAAATTGAGACAATAAGATAAAGGAATTGGATTTATTGAAGGAGGTACAAATATAATACCAACACCAGAACAAGTTCGATATTTAGAATCATCAAGGAAACTATTCCATATTTTGTTAATATCCAAAGGAAGGACAAGGTCATCAAGAAATTACCCTTGATTTAGAAGAGAAAGTGGTGAATGAGCATTAGCTAAGTGGTCAATCATGGCTTGGTCTTTATTTTATTTTTAAGAAATAAACCTAAGGTCTAATTTTGTTAACAACATAACCATTTTAGTGAGACGACTTGATAGGTCTATCTTAGAGAAAAGATGCTTCAATATGTCAAATTTTACAATGACATGTATTTAATAATTTATAATTTTATGTCCCAAATTTTTTGTTTCAAATACAAGAGCAACATTTTCTCCCAATTGTAGAATATCATATCTTCTAATCGAGTAAAGTGTGACCCTTTTCATACATAAAATGCTATTTACCATCATTATCATATTCTTCCAATAATAATATGAGAGAATTAGATTAAAAAGATGTATAAATAATTAAAGGACATTTAAAATTGGTAGTTGTAAGATAGGAGGATCAACTAGGTGACATTTATATCATCAAAATAGATTTGACAATCTAGGTTCCATTTGAAAGTGATATCTTTTTCTAGAATTTGAGTAAAAGAGAAAGTTAAATCTGATAATTGTGAAACAAACCTACAAAGAGCCTGAATATTCCCTTATAGCCTATGAAGTTGATATTTTCATTTAGGAGGTCGCATGTTTTTTTATTAAGATAAATGGGTTTTAGAGGGACCCAAAACCCAAATCCATACAACAAAAGATTAAAACAGTGGCGAACCAAACCAAAACCAACAACCAAACAACATAAAAAATAGGGGAAACAACCACAACGCTAAACCAAACAAAGTCACCTAGTCAAAACAACAAACAACACTAAGAACAAAAAACCTAGCCAAGAGCATAAATGAGCTCAAAATTCTTCTATATAAGATTCATATTTAATTTCCTCGAGGTCCTCCATTATGAATCGCGTGGAACTCCTCTCTTGGTTTTTGTTTCTTGTTTTGGTGTAAGGACCAATAGTTACTTGTGTGTCCACCCCCTAAGAACTTGTTTCCAAATTCTTCTTATTCGACCTAGCAGCTGAAGGTGAAACACTGCTAATTGGCTGAGCTTTTTGAACAACAATTTTATCATAAACCTTTTTAAGACCTTTTTCACTAATGTTCATGGCTTCTTTTCTTATTTCCACCAAGTCCCTAAGGTTTCCCTTTAGCTCCTCCACATTTTTCTCTTGATGAGCAATTCTTGACTAATGTTCGATTTTTATAACTTACACATCCTCAGAAAGTTTTAATTTCAATCTCAGGAGCTTATTAGCCTTATCTGACATAGGATTCTCTTTGAAAGAATTTATTATGTCTTTAATGTCTTGTTTAATGAAGAGAATTTCATTAATGACCCAACAAAAACATTTCTTTTGGCAGTTGGTGGAGTTCACCAGGAGCACATCAAAATCCATCTCCTTTTTATTCTTCCCCGGGTCCACTTGGTTCACATTAAGGGGAATTTCCATTTTGATTTTATTTTCCCCTTTACCCTTAGAATCCCTTGTTTTCCCTAGTTTTAGCTTTTTTGACCTCAACAAACCTAGCTCTTGGGGTTTAGATGTGGGGGTCTTAAAATTATGTGCATCACATCTAGGGTGTTTTTTTTTTCCTGCTACTGTTTGTGTCAGGAGTATCTTATTGCAAGAGTCCCTCTTCCTTAGAGGGCCAATAGTCAGGGTCATCTTGCATATGGAGATCGCGCTAGTTCATGACTATATCTCCCATACCCTTCTCATCAATCTCAGTGTCTGAGACAACCTGCATTTTGGGGCTATCCAAGGGTTTAGGGTTGTTCACAATAGAAGAGGGCTTGATCTCGTGAGCTTTAGCATATTCCATAATAAGCAGAATTAAACCCTTGTGGAGAATAGGATTCTCACTATTCTTGACATGTTTTTATAGACTATTCTCTAAAGAGAAAAGTAAATAAAAGGCAAAGAGATCTTTCTATCATTCCTAAAATAATTTAAAATGGTGAAATGATAAGAAAAAATGCTCGAAAAATGGTTGTCCAGAGTTGTGTACCTCTTGTTGAGTATAATTTGAATTTTATTTGTATCTACCTCAAAATATCAAGGCCAAAGAAACATTTATGAGGATTCAAGCACAAATTATATTTACAAGTGTGTTCAAATATTTGATGAAGGATTTTGACATGATCTTTGTACACAATAGATTGAGACACTATATCTTCAAAATAGTCCTCCATATTTTTTTAATTTAATAATAAAATATATAAGAGTCATAGCATGTTGATATATTGCACCAATATTTTTTAATAAAAAATGACTATCAAACAAAATTTTGCCAATCATATTACAAAATCTATTTTATATTTATCTTAAGGGTTAATGAAAATTTAGTTATATCTAGAGAAGAAATTTATAAAGAGAATAAGGAATGGCAAATAGTTTAATATAAAACCATTTCAATGGTAGGAAGACAAAATTCATCTTTTAGACAAGTCTACTTAAGCTCACAAAAATCAATACACATGCAAATATGGTTGTCTAGTTTAGCAATGACAACATTGTTTGAAATCCAAGAAGAATAGTTGATAAAGTGGATAAAGATATCTTCTAGGAGCTTCTAAATCTTATCCTTAATCATCAAATCTATCTTGGTTTTTATTTTCAAATATTTTTCTTAATAGGCTTAGTATAAGGATGCAACACAATATTATGGGTCATAATCTAAGGATCAATACTAAGAGTGTATAGATATGTCCAACCTAAAACTTCAATAAATTTATGTAAGAGAAGGATGTTCATGTTGTTCATTATCATCTATGAATTTTCCAATTTTTATAACCTTTCTAGGATTATTTAGATTCATTAGGACATTGATGTTTTCTCCTACAATAAGAGAAAGTTTATTCTACAAGAAGAGTACTATGTTCTAGAACATCAAGAAGATGAGGGAGTAATTAAGTCATTTCTAAGTTATTATCTAATAACTGATCTTCTTTATCCAAGTATTCTTTAATATTTATAAAATAATTTTTTTTATAATTATGGGATGTTTATCATAAGATCCCGTGAATTCAACCTTGAAATAATCCTCTATTGAAAAGATGTTAGATGAAGGTATTCACTAGAAGCATAACTAACATCAATTAATTTAGGATGAACTAGAGTAGGAAATTGGAAGAAATAGATATCACATTCACATTGAGAGATGGTTAGTGAGATGATTTGGTGGGTTGACAAAGATTTTAAACAAAACCAAATAAAGCATCTTACAAATTTTATTCTATAGAATCTTTAATACTTTTTTATTTATACAACAACTATTTCCTCTATATCCACTCTTAGATAAGATGTAAATACCAAGACAATAAAGGGATGTAATTTATGTTAGAGATGGTGGAGCCTTATGAGTCTCAATGTCATATGAATGTAGTGTAGTAAATTATAAACCTTTATAATTTCACACTCTGTTTGGACACCTACTTTAGTGTGCTTTATCCTATATTATTTTAAGCCTATTTGGGCCATATCCTAGCACTCTATAATTTAATTATTGAGCAAACAAATTAATTTTCAGCATATCGTAGTTTTGAGACCAGGCCTTATGCTACACATCTAGGTACCTCACCACCCATTTCTATGATCCATTATTGAGTGGACTAGGGCTCCCAATTCCCTAGTCCCTCTAAAAGATACCCAAATTGAAACATGTGCAAGTGTCAACCTCCATCCTTTTGTGATCTAGTCCTAATTTCATCATTTGGTCATTCCATTTCGATGTACATTCATAAATTCTTTGTAAATCCTATATGAATAAACCTTTTATCATTCACAAACTCTAAGAGAAGATTTAATTGATATACTATTATCAAGTAGTACATCAAATATGAGTATTTAGCATATTGAGTAGCAACATACAACAAACTACATTCAAGTACAACTTCATGATTTATTTTATTATATCTTTCAAGCAATTATATCAACACTTCGATAAATTTTATAAAGAGAATTGCATCACCATCATTATCATTCCTAAGATATAACAATTTAAATTTATAATTTTAATTATTATTTAGCCTCTAATACTCACTAAGGATAATCTCTCTTTTCATCAATCATATTTGTTTTGAAGGTGAGAAAACCAACCAGGCTAGCCACTATATGGAACAACCATTTTTTTCTATTTTTGTGTGTGTAGGTCTAGATCTAATAACAAAGAGGATTACATATGTTGGCATTATTTTGTTATTACACTAAATCCTGCTAGTTACTAGTTATATGGTTACAAAATTATAATTACTCTTCTATAATTATTCATTGTATCACACAATATTTGAATAAATTATTGATTTTTTCACCATTCTATCACATATGGTATCAAAGTTAGGGTTGTTAGAATAGTCGAGTAATTTAAATTGTGTAGAGGAGATGACCATGGCATCATTGAGGGACTTTCTATTAGTAGGATGAATAATAAGTCATTCTATCATTTGGTTTGCAACTTGGTAGCACGACTTTGAGACTTTGGCTTTACTTTCTTTCACATGTATCATCTTGGAGGTATGTAGCTTTCACCAATTTAATTTGTAATGTTGAATTGATCTGTATATTGTCAAACTTACTTTTTTTTTTATAAAAGTAAGTGGGGAAGGGCCCCAATCCATTACAAATATTGGTAGTAAAAACCATATAAAACCAAAGACAAAACAAAATCAATAACATAGACAACAAAATAGGGCAACCAGCCAAATAGAAAAGTTGGAGACAAACATATTATATCTTATTTTGAAAATTGAGATTTGAATTTCTACTAGGATACATTTTCTTATGATGAACAATTGTCTAGGTAGATCCATTAATATAATTAGAACAACTCTAAATTATAGGAAAGGGTGGGTTAGTAACAAAAGAGACAAAAATAACATTACTAGTAGAAACAATAGTGTTAGGGACAATATAAATACTAGTAGAAGAAATAGAAGAATTATTAACAGAATGAGCTAGAAAGATAACAAACACAAGACTATTCATTTTATCATCAAAATAATATTTATACTAGAAAACAACACCTTCAATAAAAATAGTGGCAAGATGGATAGGATGAGTAAACCGAAGCAAGAGACAACCCTAAATCTAAAATTAACTCAATAGAACTAGGAGGAGAAGAAACATTAGTGGGTCTAGCTTTGAATCCACTAAAACATCACCATCCTTAGAGGCAACAACATCAGGAAAAATAGTAAGAATTTCATGAATAACATTCATCCACCAAGTTGAGGAAGACTAACTATGAGCAATATAAGAGCACTCATAAGCCAAATGCTTGGTAGAAAAATAGTTCCTACAACGAAAGGGAATCCCCTTATATTCCACCAATTAACACGAAGATGTATCATAAACGTGTAGAATAACTTCTCTAGGAAGAGCTATTGAAAAAACCACTTCAACAAGAATGCAAACAAATAAAATGTGACCAGAGACTTTGGTCACCAAGTCCACCTTCAAGAATATCCCTAAAATATTTTCAATAACCTCATAGGATTCACCCCACCAAAAATTAAGGGGAAGATAAGAAAACCTTACCCAAACATGCAAAATGTTAGTTGAATCTTTCAAAGAGTTGACGAAGAAATTAAGGGATGCAAGAAGAGGGGATGAGAATACCACTACTAAGGCCCATCATCAAAAAGAGTCTGCCAATCATTTTAACCTTAACTGATGTAGACCAAACCTCCTAAACCCAATAGTAAAAATTAGGAAGAGAAAGCCGAAGTTAAAAAAATTATAGGTTAAACCATGCTTAGAAAAATAGTCTTCACAATCCAACACTACTTTCCCTAGAGGATTAATGGGAGTAGCAATACGATAGAGTATATCGACTTGACAAAACCATTCATTTTTCCTAAAGTAACAACCTTGGCATCAACAACAATACGCCAAATTTTCCTACGTATATTTGTATAAGAGACATGCTACTTGGTGCTAGAGGACCTAGGGGGAGTAGCAACACCTAAATTCTCAAGAGAGGCAAAGGGACCCAACATTAGAGAAAATAGCTTAGGAGCTCCCATAGATAGAATGCTAAATGTAGCCACCATATGTACAATATTAGGCGAAGAGAAAACCCCACTAGGAGATGAAAGATATACTACCAAATCAAGTTGAGGCAGATCTATAGAAAAGGACAAGATCATAGGGAGAGGTGGGAAATAAGAATTTGAAATATTCAACAAGTGGGAATGAGCGAAAGGCATCTCTAAAGTATGATCATTCATTAAAGGCATGTATACATCAAAATCAATATTTTTAGGAGGCCTAAATTGAGAGGTTCAAGACACATTTAAATAGAAAAAAGGTGATGGATTCCACTTGAAATTTCTAGGAAGAAATGAAATTGGTGGCCATTGAAAAGGAGACATTAAATATATCAATTTTTAAATGTTTCCTCTCTAATTTGATGGTGTGAATTATGCTCTAAATTGTGCAAAATATGATCCATGTGTAAAGGAAAGTTTCATGTAGTTATTATTATCATAGCTGTCAATTGTGGCTATGCTAATTGAAGTCACTGCTATCTCTCTCCGATTGCATCCTTGTGGAGTAGAAATCTATATTAATTTAGAGAGAATAAAAACACTTAATCTAATATGAGATATTCTACATGAATGTTTCTGTTTTTAATTATACTCCAAAAAAATTTACTAGTATGCAATTGTGACCATTTCATGATTGAAAGGTATTTTGCCTACATGTGCGTGTGATTTTTTTCTTTAGAGATGTAGATTAAAGATTGGGAAGATGGCTTCATTAAATTTATTATGATGACAAGGTCATGTCATTTCAAACATGCTTAAAAACTATCACAAGCTCTTCAAGGTTGAGAAATTTCTTATTAAAGACATCCATATCCAATCTACTACTAGAAGTTTGAATGCAAGGCAAGAAAATAATGGAATAGTAGACAAGATGAGAGGGTGTGAAAGGTAACATATCAAATAATTTTTGACAATATAATACTTCATTATAGAGGCATCCTACACACTCAATATTTTGGAAAAGGACATCCACTAGGTACAACTATATGTCTTCCCTTTATCTCATCAAAAGAATAATCTAGCATTTGAAAAAAATTAGTCGAATGTGTGCATATTTATATGTTTGTACTCTTTTTTGAAGGAAAGAAAAATAAAATGTAGCATAGAAGTTTAATTTTTTAATTTGGTAAATTACTTAAACGAAATGTGTTTTTTCTTTTCAGAGGTATATGGGTCCATCATTGGTTTAAGTAAACATTGTTATGTTTTGATCATGAATACACATATGTCCAATATTTCTTGTGCTTTTTGAGCCATCTATTCTACATTTGAAAAAAACCTTGAAGGTTTGGATGGATCTTATAATAGTTATGATTGAACATTCAAGGCTATCTTCGCTATACCTAACAAGGCCTCTAAAGACTCATCTTAGACATTAAATAAATAAGTTGTAATAAGATGACATTGGAGGCTAGTGACACTGGAGGATGGAGGAATTTCTATCATCATAAGTTTTCTTTCAAATGGTGCTTTTCATGAGAAGTTTTCTCAAGGCATTTTTTATCTATGATATCCTTTTTCGTTTCTTTTCCAATTATGGCAAATTTGAAGAATACATGTATTGTGAAGGTTATGTTTTGGAGACAAGTTTCAGATTCAGTGTTGAGCTCAATATGGATTGTTATATAGAGAGATTCATAGTATAAGATCACAAGTTATACTCTTTCATGGTCATCAAACAATGCTATATTTTTTTTATAGCTTTTAGGGGTTTTTATCAAATAGTTCAAGACTTTGTGAATCAAGAGATCAAGAACATATCTCAAGCTACATCATTATGAGGGTCACAAGATGGATTGATAGAGCTCTACTTGGTTTAGGATTTTATTCTTTAGGAGAAGATATCTTAAAAATATGTATTCATATTATGTAATTATCTAGTTTTTTGATGTAATCCTTTAGGGAGGTCCTTTGGCTAGGGTGAAAATTAAGTTTTGGTTGGTACTTTTGTAGGAATAATGTAATAAGGGGGGAATTTTGGTGTAATGTTGGTTATTACACTAGTTCTTACTAGTTACCAACTATGTGGTTGTATAATTACAATTGCTCTTTTATACATGTATTGCACATTATTTATATAGATTATTGAAGTTTTCACCATAGTATCACATAAGCTCTTTGTTTATCAATTATAGTTGGTGTGGAGGTCGAAAAACCAACATGACATTTTTCATAGGCTATATAGCACAACTATTTTTTATTTTTTTATTTGTGCAGGTCTAGATATGATAACAAAAAAGGTTACACATTTGCATCGCATACTAAGATAGATAATTGCAGATTTCAAACAAATTAAACCCCTAGAATGGGGCATTATCCAATTGTATTTGATGCTATTTGGCTCAAATTTTGGGAAACATGCCTATAAAACCTCCTAACCTCATTTCCCCTCCTTTCTATCAATTTCGACACCCTAAAGACTAGGAACCATCCATATGTGTGTGGCACTTTCAACTCTATATTTTAGCTACAAGTTTCTCTTAAGATCTAGGCTACCATACTATCTTTTTGTTTTGTATTTCAATGTTTATACTACAATTTATCATCTTTCTATCATTTATTCTAGTTCATTCACACACACTTCACAATTTTAAATTCATTTCAATAAAGGAACACAATTTCAAGTGTTTAGTTATACTATTAGGGATGTAGTAGAACCTGATTTATGCTCTAGTTATATGTAAAGGATAATTGAGATATTAGTTTATGTTCCTATGTTAGGATTTCATTTCCCCACATATCATATTGGTGAGCCTAACATGTCATATACTTGTATAACTACTTATTTTTAGTTTCAAATCTATTTTTCACTTCAAATATTCATTATTAGACATATATTTTTTTCTAATCCATGGATCATACAAAATCCGATTGGTTTAGACTCCCACATTTAATGACATTTTTTATCAGCTATATTTACAAAGATCATTTGTTGAAGAGATAAATTTTTATTTCATATTACTTTCATAAATTCATTACAACTTCATGTAATGCATAATGAGAGTTTCATACATGACCATGACATTTATTTCATTTTTGTAGATTGCATCTATAGCTAAAATGGGCCACATTTTGGTTTAATTATCAATGGCCCCATGGTTTTCTTTTTTATTCACTTCAAGAACATGGCCTATGATATTTGAATTGAATAAGTATCCCTCTCCATTTCTATCATGTCTTAGCTTCTCTCTTTCTCAATCCCTTTCTAAAAAAGTTATTATGTCAAACAAGGCTCATGGAGAAATGCTCTATGTAGAGGCTTTGTAGGAAAATAGAGAATGAAAAAAAGGGAGCCCAAAAAAATTATTGCTAGTGTACCATTTGTTTCCTTGCCTATAAATGCCTCATGTTCTAGTAAAATAGATTGCAAAATGAGTCACTTGTAGGCTCTATAGAGGTTCCAAACTTTTAGATTAAAAAGGGACACCATAAAATCCCCTACAAAAGTGTGTAATGCCTGCCAAAATACCTTAGAGAAATACACCTAATCTAACTACAAATACAGATTTTTTTTTTAAAATCTCCTCTACTAAACAACACATACATCTATAAAATCCATCTAATTTATATCAAATACATCATCTACTAAATGCATCATTACAAATTACATATTTTGCTAATTACAACAAGCATAGAACATCATAACACAACTATGAAAGTGAAATAACACATCGTGTCATCTTTTCCCCTAGGGTATCTCATCGTCACTAATTTTAATAGTAACATCCTATAAACTAAGTTCATTTTAGAGCACCAATTCAAACATTCTAAATCCCAATCATTACACATCCATTATATTCATTATGAATCTAAATGCATATCTCTTCATAAGATAGTACTAGATCATAATCTAAGATTCACAAAGCCTAACAATAAAATTATTAACATATACAAGTACACAAAGTATAACATCAATGCTTAGATATTCTAGGTGCATGCTGCCACCTAAGATACCTATAGCATCACTTAACACATACTATATGAAATGTCCACAACATAGTATTACAATTTTCATTCAACTTCAATCTCTAAGATCATTTATGACACTAACAATGCTTCTCATTCACATTCTTACAAGAATCATCTAACTTGCAATGAAACCACATATCCAACTCTCTAAGTGAAACTAGATCATTTCTTAAAGGTGCATATCATCACATCAAGATTACTAACCACATGCTCATACAAAAATCATAACAACAAGTAATAACCCTTCTTAACAAATAAATAATCTAACTCAAACCCATTCCTAGTGAACATTTCCACATTATATATCACATGGAATAACATTATCTTAATACATTCCAAGGTTATAATCTTCCAACATCATATTACAAGATATTATAAATAAGAAAAACACATATTTTGTATCCACATTAAAAAATTATCATCATACAATATTAAAACTAATGGATAGAAATCAGCTCCATAACTCAAACACATAATAAGGAATCATTGAATCCATACACATCTACAACTACTCATTCATTTCTATATCCCAAAAGTAATGGACACTAAGGATTACCATCCTTCAAATCAAGGCATACATGATCATTATTTTATTCTCTACCATCCACAAGATATACACAATCATTGCAATCATTTGATTCCTTCTAGCTAGAAATTAGATTCATCATGAATATCCATTTACAATAATCGTATCTTATATATCTCATTTCAAAATCAATGTTCTACAAGTTTCATTATACATATTCCAAGATATTGGCTACATAGCTTCTTGATGCGGAGCCTTGTGTCAACTTCTTTGTCTCACTCAAATGACTTGGCACAAATACACTTCAGCAAACCAATACTAGGTTCTCCAACCCTTCACACCTTGCACTCACAAACCTTCACCAAATCACTTAAATGGGGTTTTCAACTTCAATTTCTTAACCAAAAATGACTCAGGGTTTCAACACACCTATGAAACCCTGACACAAGATTCCACATACCCAATTTGACAGGTTCAATCCCCAATACACAAAACAACTCTTAACTAGTTTATTCCTACTAGCCCTTCAAATCGGTATTTGCACATTAACTCAAAACTCTCCCAAACCACTTGGAAAAAACACACACTTTCAAATACCCATTTGCAATTTTCACGTCATACTTAAATTTTAGATATGGTTGTTTTAGACCAATACCCAATTTCAATACCCTGTCCTACTAGGATTAGGCCAAATCAGCCCACTTTTCCAAAGGAACACTCTTTGGATCACAAATCGAGACCTTCAAACCCAAAAATAGTCTAAGGAAATGTTTCAAAACAAAATATTTTCAGATTTTTAGGTAGTGCCATGCCCATTTACCTATTCAAATACAAAACCCTCACTTTTAAGGAACCCAAACCTACGGATTTCCTAATCTATCACTTCTGATCACTTCTAGACCCAACCAAAGGATCCAAAACCATATATCCAACCTACATACACATAATCCACCATAAAATATCACCCTTATTAAATTAAAATACTCAAACTAGTACATGACACCGGTTGTACACTCTTCAACATGCAACTTTTTCAGAATTTGTGATCACCACTCCTTTATTTCACTCTTCCCTGCAACCAAATAAACATAAGAGACTATAATACATTATCTTAGACTCATTACAAGGTAAAAAACAATTACATAAAGTGGAATGAGTCCATTTTCACATAATGACCCTCAAAATTGTTCAAAACTATAATATTTAGAAAATAGTCAATCAAATCTGCACAAATGGATTGTTAGACCCCCAAAACCACTTAAAATGAATGTAAATATTGTTCTCAGAACATCCACCTATATTTTCCATTCAAAAAATGCAAAGATGAATGAAATTAAATGTGAGAAATTCAAATTTTTAATCATAAAATGCAGGGAACCGTATTATCCATTATCACTGATTCTTTTTTTTACAAGATCAGGCTTTCAAATATTAACAATGACACCTCTCCCACATGTGGGAATGAGGTTTTAAAACCATATAGACTCCAAGAAATGACTACAACCCTTCTAACTAACTTTTGAACCAACTTTGGTTGTTTTACACATGATTACTCACTTGGTTTAATTAACAACTTTTAATCTCCCTTGTGCTATGAAACTAATCAACATTTCTATTACATGAAAATGGTCATTTGAGACCTTATGAAACTCAAAATTCTTATTAAACTCCTATTCTACCCATTGAACCCCATTACATTACTCATTTGACAACTTGATTACAAAATGACTCAATATGAGTAAATATGGCTTTAATAGCCTCAATTACATTATGAAATGGTCTTTTAGCCCTTGTAGACTCAAAACTCTTCTTAGATCCTTTTATGGCCCTTTAATAGCCATTCTTTCCTTGGTTGCTCCTGCACCACTTCCTTTACACTTACATCCTTTTGAGTTACATACCGCATGATAACAATCATAATTACATATATTATGTTCCAATATAGATTCACATGAAGATATAATATAAATCCAAGTCCACGCACACAACATCTAATGAAGAGCTTCTTAATGGAAGAAGGAATAAAATTACCTAACCATGTGGAACCAAATAGGAACCACCCCCCGTGCTAGGAGATGACATGGGGTTCCAACACTAACTCAAGACATAGGTTGACACCTAATGACCATGGGACTCAACATAGAACATAATGAACTCAACCCAACAATAATCACATGACAACACAAGGCTGAAAACAACAATAAAATCTTCTAGAGGCATAAATTAAATCATGGCATATGGACATGGTTACACGTAATAATTGAGTGTCATCGCATGTTGTCGTCATATAGAAAGAAATATGGGCATCTTTACTAGTCATGCTCCTACATGCTATCCTCACAAAGAAGGTAAATATGCAACCATATTAGACATGCATGCTATCCTCACAAAGAAGAGAAATACATACTCCTAATAGTCATACAAGATACCCTTACAAAAGAAGGGTAAAAACAGTGCCTTAACAAACATTTGGAGCCATCTCAACCTATGTGAGTACAAGGGAGAATGAATTGTCATCTCATATGGCCCAATGAAATATAATTATCTTATTAGATGAATCCCAAATCCAATCAGTTGTTAAATGTTATTACTAAATTACAAAAAGGAAAACTCCCATTGTGCCCTGACAGTCTAGGTGCCAAGCAATCTAACTCACATGACCCCAGTCATCACAAGGAGCCCACTCCCCCTAATCATATGCCAAGCCATTGGGTAACATATAAGATGAAATTACAACAACTAAATAATGCCCACAAAATACTTCCAAGAACACATAACATCACTGAGAACATACTGCACATAATGCATACATATGAACCAATACAAGCATAAAGACTTCACCAATGCCTCATAGGCATTACCAATGCTAGAACATGAAACATAAGCACATAATAAACTACTGCAAACCCTCAATGGTGAGGTAAAAAGCATCCCACTTGAGTCCTAGAAATAATCCTCAAACAGCAAGGCAAGCACCTCTTGTTGGAGCAACTTTTGCATAAGGAAACTCCTCAATGATAGGGCATGATCCCACTTACTACAGAACAAAATAAATCATGAGCCCTTATAGAACATCGTAACCCAATTAAAATTTCTTAACACAAACTTCACATGCCTCTGTGAACTAACACAATCCATACTAGAACTTTACAATGCTAAAATTGACCTCTCTAGGGCTTCCACACCACTTTAGCTCTCTTGGTATGCAAGTTAGTGCCATTGGTATGTAGGGTAGTGTTTCTCATACATTTCATAGCATTTTTGGTCCATTTCACAACATTTCTGGTCCATTGGTTAGCATTTTGGGCTTCTAGGTCAGTTTTCTCAGTCTAAAGGTTAGCTCTCATAGTCAATTTGTCCTGCGTCTATATCATGGAATTCGTGGTATGCATAGTGGTGTTATTGGTTGATAGGTAATAATTATTGGTTATTATGGTAACATTTCTAATAGTTTTGGTGGTGTTTTTGGTAAAAAGTGCAAAATCTCAAGTTTGAAGGATCCTCAAGGTAAGGTAACTGCCCAAATTGACTAAGGAGAAAAAAACAAAATCAAGGGCATGACCAAGTGGTTGGAAAATAATAAAAAATGGTGTAAACATGGTTTTTGCATCAAATTCAACTCATGGGAATGAGTTTGAAACTCAGGGCATAGTCTTAATGGCTAAACCTGCATTTTGGGAGTTTAAGGACATGAGAGATAACTCTAACTCTGCATAAACAAAGTGGACTTAAAAAATACAACTCCATACACCCAAACACACTTTCAACATGATTACAATAGATTGAAACATAACATAGGCAGTCACAGGGAGCTTCATGGGCTCTTGGATAGTCACAGAACACTCAAGACATAGCAAAAATGACCCCTATTACAACCAGGAGTTCAGAAGGAGTATAATACCCAAATAAACATTTAAATACCAATAAGAGTGTGAGATATGGACCAGCTCTGATACCATGTGAGATTTTACCAAGATCAAGAGGCAATGGAAAGCACAAATAAGAGAGACAAGATATATTATAGAAATAAACTGTATTCTATCAAGATGAAAATACTGATCAACTGGATCATCAATCGTTACATACAATGAAAAATGAGCCTGCTTATATAGGCAAGGCTATATGGATATGTGAGCACACAAACATGACATGTGGCTCAATAAGAAACAAGGGTAGGTAGGAAATAGGTGTGGGTAGGTAGGAGAAATAATATAATATTCCACATGAGGTGGATCACCCACTGAATGTGGAGTGTAACAACAAGATCACACCATAAAAGGTGGAAATTCCCCTACACACACTATCCCAATGTGGCACAAACACCCAAGTATCTCATACCCAAACTTCTATGAAATGAATTTCCTAAGTAAACTTAAGTAAAGTGTAATAATATCCATGATGAATAATTATTTACACCAACAAAGAGCATACTAAAAGAACATAGAATATATATATATATATATGCATTATCCACTATTCACTACACAGACAAATCAACTCAAGAATCTCACCCAAACATAAGGAGCCAATCTGCAATTTTCCCCCTTTCATTCATTTTGATTCCAAAGGATTTAAACTATAATGTCTTACTTTTCCCCATCCATTCAACACTCATAAATAAATCATTTCACGGGAAGACATGGAGAAGACAAGAATTTCAGAAAAACTAAAAATGAAAGAAGAACTACAACCTGGAGATCACAAATCCAAGGATGAAAACTGAAGAAGAGCTTCCACAATCCAAGCTTCCAAAATCCAAATGCAAACCAAGATCCAAGCCAAAATCCCAAAAGTTTCAATCAAAATCCCACTGACTGGTCATCTGGAAACCATCCAAAAATTTGAAATAAATAGAAAATGCACGACAAACTATGCAAAAATCCTAACCAATCAAAATAATCCAAAAATCAATATTTCTTACCTATTATTCCAAATTCACCCAATCAATTACGAGGGTAGGTAAGATTAACTTTATTTTATTTTTACACCTCCCATGCATAGTAAAAGTAGTATAATAATATTATTACATTTTAGGAGTGTAGAAATAGAAACAGGCTTTATACCTTTATAATTATTAATAATAAAAATCAACTTAACAACTATATCTAAAATAATTTAAATAAATCATTTGACAATAAATAAAATCAAAAGGATAAAATTAATTAAATAAATCAATTAAATAAATAAAATTTAATTAAATCAAAAAATAAAACCAATTAATTAAAAAATCAAACATTATTAAATTCAATAATAATAAATCAAATATCCATTGATTAATTGATTAATTATAATTTTCATAATTATTACTCAACATTAATTAATTAATTAAATAAACGTTATCCAACCATAGGATAATTAATCCAATCAATAATAATTCATACACACACATAACCAACTGAACATAGATAGAACAAGATACTGACCCAAGACTGGACAACACTTACACCTGACAAGACTAATAAGGTGAGCATAGTAGACCATGAGTAGGTGAGGGAAAGCCAAGTCATCTCAAACAAATTCTATTGGGATTAGGACACACTCAAACCTATGAGACAAGGTGGACTCAATGTTTGGTACATACAATCATGCATCCACCGATAAACACAAAAGGATATATATATATATATATATATATATATATATATATATATATATATATATATATATATATATATATATATATATATATATATATATTATTGTAGTAACAAGCAAGTGAAAGAGAATCACAACACCTTATCATGCTCGCGATGAGTGATAAGGCATCATCCCTTTCACGAAGACAATTACCCAATACAAACACATCTTATAAAATCACCATCATAAAGTAGGGTTAGTACATAGAATGATACAATCAAATATTTATAAGATAGACTAAGCTAGGGAAATACAATCCTTTGATACGTAGAATACAAGGTAAATCAGGGAGGGACACTATATCTTCCCCCCCTTGGGCTTGACTTACTCCTCGAAGTCACCAAGAGTTAGATTGAAAGAATACACTCAACAACTCAAAACCTCTTAATCCAGATATTTCCTAGTTCAAGTGAGATAATAACGACAAAATTTCTTTTTTTATGCTTCAATTATCCCAAGTAAATATGTCACATAAGGGACAAAACAAATCCAAAAACTCTTTCTAATTATAATAAGCATGTAAAATCATTAAAATATTTCCAAGAAAACCTTATTTAACCACATTTTGAAAGAGTAAAACTACAATTCTTGCATCTGAGTTAGCATCTATAAGCAAGAATTGCAATAAATTGTGTTATTCAAGCATGGATTTACTTCTTTACCATCTAATTGTATGCAATTAAGAAGATAGATATACATTTTATAGAATGTGCTACACATAGGAAGATCCTTAAGAAGCCACATGTTATACATCTAAATGAGAAAATTTGCACAAAATTCCTTCATGACCGAATAAAATCAAGAAATTCTCACAACTGTCAGAGATCTAGGTTCTCTAATTCCTAAAAGAAAGCAATATTTGCAGAATTCAACATATTCAGTCTGTACCACACTTCCGCTATGCTACTATTTTTCAAACATCTATATAGATATCATCAAATCAATTATTCAAAGGAACACTAATTCATTTGCCTGCATGATATAAAGACATAGACATTCAATGAGGCTATGAAAACAATAGTTTATTTTGCTTTATCTACTTCACATTTCACAAATTCTTCCAATCTACTGCACTTATAATAAACATTTAATGAAATCTATAAAATTCCAATACATGACATCTTACCAACATATTTCATATTGTACTAATGTTATTTTATCCAATTGTTCTCTAGGGCTAGTGCAATTCTCTACGGTGTCCTCCCTTGCACATACTATCAGAGGTTTGAGATGAACATGATAGAACAACATTGACATAGAACGAGGGCCCACAACTCGACATACAAAATCACCACTATGGACAACAAGGGGAAAATCCAAAAGGAAAAGATTATTGGATACAACATTAAATCTTAAAAGAGAGAAAATTTGTTGGCTAATCAACCAAGAAATAAAGTGTGACAAGTGCCACCACAAGAACAAAATAATTGAAAGAAGAAGTTAGTGGTCAATCCTAAATCAAATAGATCCAAAAATTAAACTAACAACACCATGAAAATATCTCAAATCAAAATAACCAGTTCACCAAAATCCTTATCACAAGGCGACCAACATCAATCACTCTAAAGGGAGTAGCCACTACACAACACCTCAGATTAGTGCCCTGGATGTGTTAGAGAGTGCACACCAACATTTAAATCATAAATCTATTTACATACACAAGTTAATTTTACTATTATTTTTGTAATATAATCCTTTAAGATAATCTAGACAACTATCCTTTATGAATGAATACATTTGCAAGAAGATACACACACACAAGGCATACACTCACACAAGATTAATATTCAAGATATCTACCTATAGAATGCTCACCTTTACCGAGTTATAGTAGAGACAAATGTTGGTTCTTCAATCAATAACTTAATGACATACTTTGACACGCATAACATTAATCAATCAATTTCCTATATTAATAATGAAACTTGATATTACAACCTTGCTTACCACCACGTAATTTCCATTTAATACCATGCACACAAATTCAACTACATACATGTTTTTCCTTACTTAGTTCTTATCTCCTACTACCCCTTAACTATAATCATTCATAAACCAAGAATATCTAGTGATCAAGAGGCACATTCACATGGAATTACAATACCACTTCATACAATGCACTATCAATTCATCATGCTATAATTCATGGAACAAACACTTTCTTTTGAATTTGAATAGGATAAGGAGATATCATCTTGTCTTTAATCTATGCATTTGATCAAATCAAACATTTCAATAATCCACACCACACCTACTTAATACTAAGGCTTTTATCTTACCAACCAAACAAAAACATAATGATATGATTCCCAAATTTTCCTATACTATGCATGCAATGCATCAATCTTTTTTTTCATTCCAATATATGAGTATCAACATGATCTTTTAATCCATTTATTCATTAAACTTCCTACACTTTCCATGCTATATGCATTATATCTAATTAATTCTTCCTCTGCGAAACATCATGGATGCAATGCATAAATCTCAATCTTTAAACAATCTTATTTATCCAATCTTTTCCTTAAATAAATGCAATACCATACTATACCAATAAGTATCCAATGCTTCTACTCATTATAAATAAAATTCTAGGAACTGTGATCCTTTTATCCAAATGGAGAGAACAAGAGGAAAAACACTTGCTAATTAACCAATGTATGCACACAAGAATTATGCATGAGCAATATGAAAGTCCTAGACATGTCATGTTTGTCATACTAGGCAGCTATACACATCATTTTTTTAGATATGCAAATTCAACTTCCATGAGGTCTCCTAATATTACAAATGCAATTAGAATTCTCAAGCCATTACTAGAAGATATGATTTACTCAAACAATCTTTTCTCAAATGCAAAATCACACACATATAAAAACACCCAAAAGTTCTATTTGGTACCCATACTTCACTAGTTAAATTCCCTTACATTTACAAAGAAGAATACATGAAAGAGAAGGGAATCAACAACTACTATTTTCTTATACAAGTGCATAACATACAAGTTCTTCAATTTCAGATCATGATCTACACAAATTGTTCTTGTATATATAAAACAAACACTTTATCTTACTATTCATAAGAGGCTTAACATAACAAGTCGATCCTATGAACATGACATTAGCTGAGAGAAAACACATAATTATCTTTCATCCTATAGCATGATCATTAATATGGGGGAACAACTTCTAATATTCAAGTATTAAAAAAATACAAGCAAGTAAGACCACATAGACTCATATAGACATCACTTTCATCTAAGAAGCATGCATCAAAAATGAATACACATTTTCCACACAATTATGATTTCTAGGAAGAATTAGGGAGAAACACAAGGCATAAATATACAAGATCTCTAAATATTCCAATAACAATTTCCATCACATATCTCGAGAACAACTCAACTCAGGAGAACATTATAGCACATCACACAAGACTAAGAGAAACAACCTTAACCAGAGATCCCAGAGTTTGCAACATGGGCTCTGATACCAGATGTAATGCCCGCCAAAATACCCTAGAGAAATACACCTAATTTAACTACAAATAGAGATAAATATTTTTTAAATCTCATCTACTAAACAACACATACATCTATAACATCCATCTAATACATATCGAATACATCATCTACTAAATGCATCATTACAAATTACATCTTTTGCTAATTACAACAAGCATAGAACATCATAACACAACTACACAAGCATAATAGCACATCATATCATCTTTTCCCCTTGGATCTCATCGTCACTACCTTTAAGAGTAACATCCTATAAACTAAGTTCATTTTAGAGCACCAATTCATATGTTCCAAATCCCCATCATTACACATCCATTCTATTCATTATGAATCTAAATGCATATCCCTTCATAAGATTTTACTAGATCATAATCTAAGATTCACAAAGCCTAACAAAAGGATTACTAAAATATACAAGTACATGAAGTATAACATCAATGCTTAGCTATTCTAGGTGCATGATGCCACCTAAGATACCTATAGCATCTCTTAACTCATACCATATGAAAATTCAACAACACACTATTACAATTTACATTCAACTTCAATCTCTAAGATTATTTATGACACTAACAATGCTTCTCATTCACATTCTTACAAGAATAATTTGACTTGAAATGAAACCACATATCCAACTCTATAAGTATAACTAGATCATTTCTTAAAGGTACATATAATCACATCAAAACTACTAGCCACATGCTCATACACAAATCACAACAATGAGTAATAACCCTTCTTAACACATAAATAATCTAACTCAAACCCATTCCTAATGACACTTCCACAATATAGATCACATAGCATATCATTATTTTAATACATTCCAAGGTCATAATCTTCCAACATCATATTAAAAGATATTATGAATCACAAGAGCACGTATTGTGTATCCACATTTATCAAATCATCATGATACAATATAAACCCTAATGGATAGAAATCCGCTCGTTAACACAAACACGTAATAAAGAATCTTTGAATCCATGCACATATACAACTAGTCATTCATTTGAACAAGCATATCCCAAGAGTAACTAACACTAAGGATAAACATCCTTCAAATCAAGGCATACATGATCATTATTATATTCTCTACCATCCACAAGATATACACAATCGTTGTAATCATTTAATTCCTGCTAGCTAGAAATTACATTAATCATGAATATCCATTTATAATAATCTTATCTTTTATGTCTCATTTCAAAATCAATCTTCTACAAGTCTAATTACACATATTCCGGTATATTGGCTACATGGATTCCTTTACAATTACATCCTTTATAGCTATATAGCGCATGATAACAATCATAACTACATATATTATGTTCCTATATACATCCACATGAAAAGATAACAGAAATCCAAGTCCATGCACGTGACATCCAATGAAGAACATCCCAATGGAAGAAGGCATCAAACCACCCGGCCACGTGGAACCAAATAGGAACCACCCCCCATGCTAGGAGATGACATGGCATTCCAACAGTCACTCAAGACCTAGGTTTACACATAACAACCATAAGACTCAAAATAACACATAACGAACTCAACCCAATAATAATCACATGACAACACAAGGCTGAAATCAACAATAAACTCTTCCAGAGGCATACAATAAATCATGACATATGGACATGGTCACATGTACGAATGGAGTGTCATCACATGTTGTCCTCATATAGAAGTGAATATGGCCATCCTTACTAGTCATGCTCCTAAGTGCTAGCCTCACAAAGAAGGTAAATATGCCCCCATAGTAGACATCTATGCTATCCTCACAAATATGACCAATCCATACTCCTAATAATCATACAAGCTACCATCACAAAAGAAGGGTAAAAACAATCCCTTAACAAACATGGGGAGCCATATCAACCTATGTGAGTACAAGGGAGATTGACTTGCCATCTCATATGGCCCAACCAAATAGAATTATCTTATTAGATGAAACCCAAACCCAATCAATTATTAAATTTTATTACTGAATTACAAAAAGAAAAACTCCCATTGTGCCCTGGCGGTCTAGGTGCCAAGCAACCTATCTCATGTGACCGTGGTCATCACAAGGAAGCCTACTCCCCCTAATCATATTCCAAGCCATTGGGTAACACATAAGATGACATCACAACACATAAAGAGTGCTCACAAAAGAATTCCAGGAACACATAACATCATTGAGAACATACTGCACATAATGCATACATATGAACCAATAGAAGCATAAAGCCTTCACCAATGCCTCATAGGCATAGTACCAATGAAAGAACATGAAAAATAAGCACATCATAAACTACTAAAAATCCTCAAAAATGAGGTACAAAACATCCCACTAGAGTCTAGAAATAATCCTCAAATAGCAAGGCAAGCACCTCTTGTTGGAGCAAATTTTTCATAACAAAACTTGTCAAGGGTAGGGCATGATCCTACTTACCGGAGAAAAAATTACATCATAAGACCTCATAGAACATCATGATCCAATTAAAATTGCTCAACACAAACTGCACATGCCTCTGGGAACTCACAAAATCCATACTAGGACTTTACAACACTAAAATTGACCTTTTTGGGCCTTTCAGACCAATTTACCTCTCTTGGTATGCAGGTTAGCGCGCTCAGTATTGAAGTAGTCACTGGCAAGGAGGGACCTAAAAGAGATCAATCTGGACTAGTCAGCAAGAGTAAACATAATGGAAACACAAATATATGATGGAGGAAATGCAAAACAAATTGATTTATTGCATGAAATTTAATTACATCCAACCAATCACAACTAGGTTGCAACATACCGGCTCACAAGTCTAGTTGAATAGGTCTCAACTGGGACCTTGAATCGAAAGATATATCTTCTATGAACAATCTAGCTATCTGATTCTCTGATTGATTCTAACTCATTTCATTCTAAAGCATAATTACAAATATATATCAATCCAAAGGATCTAGTTGCCCCAAAAGGGATCGAAACTCGAAGAACAAGAACTAACATGAAAATAACAAGGTCGGCCTTCGCCAAGAGATTCATCTAGAAAATACAAAGGATGAAACATAGATCATGAGGAAAGGTCAGCCACATGCCAAGGAACATCGAGATCAATGCCTAAGGCTCCACAGGCTATGGAATGGGTTCCAATAGATCACCAAAATAGGTCTCAAGCAACCGGTAACAAAGGAACAATCGGTAACTAGAAACTATCATGGAAACCAGTAGCGATATCTTGTCAAAAAATAAAACAAATATGATGTGGTCTGAAAGAAAGAAAGATGATCAAGTCTTCAAGTACAATCCAACTCCACAAGATCCGTTGAGCCAAAACTGAGACGCACAGAAAGGAAAACTGAAACTGCAAACAGAAAACAAAATAGAAAGGAAAATGGTTTTGGTTGATGTAAGATTATTGTAAACTAGGGATGCTCCTGCATCAAGTTTGTAGGATAGCATTTCTAGTACAATGCATAGCCTTTTTGGTCCATTGCAATGTTTTTGGTCCATTGGTTAGCGTTTTGGGCTTCTAAGTCATCTTTCTTAGCCTGAAGGTTAGCTCTCACAGTCAATTTGTCAACACTTTGGGTCTATATCATGGAATTCCTAGTATGCAAAGTTGAATTCTTGGTTGGTAGGGTAGTATTCTTTGTTAGTATGGTAATGTTTCTGGTAGTTTTGGTGGCATTTCTAGTAAAGTGTGCAAAATCTCAAGTTTGAAAGATCCTAAAGGTAAGATAACTGCCCAGATTGGTTGAGGAGATAAAAAAGACCTCAAGGGCATGACCAGGAGGTTGTATAAGCATGAAAAAGGGTGTACACATGGTTTACGCATCAAATGAAACTCACAGGAATGGGTTTGAAACTTAGTGCACAGTCCTAATGGCTAAATCTACATTTTGGGAGTCTAAGTAAATGGGAGATAGCTCTAACTCTGCATAGACAAAGTGGACTTAAAACATGAAACTCCATACACCCAAACAGCCTTGAAACATGATTATAATAGATTGAAACATGATATAGATCTAGTCACAGGAGGTTCATGGGCTCTTACATAGTCACAAAACACTCAGGACATAGAAAAAACAACCCCTATTACAACTAGGAGTATAATATCTAAATAAACATTTAAATACCAATAAGAGCATACTAAAAACACATATAAAATGTATATACATATATGCATTATCCACTATTCACTACACAGACAAATCAACTCAAGAATCTCACTCAAACATAAGGAGCCAATCTGCAATTTTCCCCCTTTGATTCATTTTGATTCCAGAGGATTTAAACTATAATGTCTTTCTTTTCCCCATCCATTAAACAACCACAGATAAATCATTTCATGGGAAGACACAGAGAAGACAAGAATTTCAGAAAAACTAAAAAATGACAGAAGTACTCCAACCTGGAGATCACAAATCCAAGGATATAAATTGAAGAAGAGCTTCCACAATCGAAGCTTCCAAAATCCAAATGCAAACCAAGATCCAAGCCAAAATCCCAAAAGTTTCCATCAAAATCCTGTCGACTAGTCATCCGACAACCATCCATAAATTTGAAATAAATAGAAAATGCACGATAAACCATGCAAAAATCCCAACCAATCAAAATAATCCAAAAATCAATATTTCTTACCTATTGTATATAGTTCCACAGTAAGAATATTTTATTATATTTGTTACCTATTATTCCAAATTCACCCAATCAATTCGAAGGGTAGGTAAGATTAACTTTATTTTATTTTTACACCTCCCATGCATAGTAAAAGCAATATAATAGTATTATTATCTTTTAGGAGTGTAGAAATAGAAATAGGCTTTATACCTTTATAATTATTAATAATAAAAAAAACTTAACAATTATATCTAAAATAAATTAAATAAATCAATTGATAATAAATAAAATCAAAAGGATAAAATTAATTAACTAAAATAATATTCAATAAATCAATTAAATAAATAACAATCAATTAAATCCAAAATAAATCCAATTAATTAATAAATCAAACATTAATAAATTAAATAATAATAAATCAAATATCCAATAATTAATTGATTAATTATAACTTTAATAATTATTACTGAAAATTAATTAATTAATTAAATAAACACTATCGAACCATAGGATAATTAATCCATTCAATAATAATTTATACACACACATATAACCAACCGAAAATAGATAGAATGAGATACTGACTCGAGTGGACAACAGTTACACCCGACAAGACTGACAAGGTGAGCATACTAGACCATGAGTAGGTGAGTGAAAACCAAGTCATCCCCAACAACTGCCATTGAGATTAGGACACACTCAGACTTGTGAGACTAGGTGGAGTCAATGTCTGGTACTTGCAATCCCGCATCCACCGATAAACACAAAAGGACATGTATACAATATCATAGTAACAAGCAAGTCAAAGAGAATTACAATACTTTATCATACTCGTGATGAGTGATAAGGAATCGTCCCTTTCATAAAGACACTCACCCAATACAAACACATCTTATAAAATCATCATCATAAAGAAGGGTTAGTATATTAAATGATACAACCAAATCTTCATAAGATAGACTAAGCTAGGGAAATACAATCCTTTGATACGTAAAATACAAGGTGAGTCAGGGAGCGACACTACAAAGTGTCACCTTCCTAGAGCACATGTGAGGCATGGGCCCAAAAAGCCTAGATATGAAACTATCAAAGCATCAACAAACATGCCACTTGTTGATCAAGTGGAGGATTTACAATATCCTAAGAACAAAGGGAAACTTAGGCATGCCATTGGCTGATTAAATAAAAATGAACCTAGACATTCTGTGTGACCAAAACAACAAGCAGACACTAAAAATAGAAAACAAACTTCCTTCCCAAATGTTTTTAATAAATATCATGAGAAATCTAGATGGCTCTCATGCCATTCATTTTGGGAAGGATAATAAAGAAAAAATACCTCATGTAGAAGTAGTTGCAATGATTGTTATCATAAGATTAACATGTTGTGGATATGAAAACATGGATTCAGTTGCAAAAACCATTTATAGTCTATAGAAGAAATTCTTTCTAAGCCAATGAGAACTCATCCAATAGAGGCTGGACACATTTTATTTCTCCTTAGAAGAAAATGAAAGAATTATTTGAGCTAAGTAATTTGCAACCATGATCAAAACTTAGTATGTTTGTTCTTAGATAAAGCATGGGATTGTGCCTTCCTTTTTTCATTTTTCTATTTTATTTACGTAGATATCTTATGTCTCACTTTGATATGGAAGCGGTTACTACTTTCTCAATTCAAAATGTCTATTACCTAATTAATCTATGAATTATGGTCCTTGTGAGGTATTTCAATCTTCCATTTCCTTCAACTTGGGAATTAGACTATGCTTTTCAATAAATGAAATCACATAATGGTTAATTATTGTGAAAATACCTAAACATCCATATGTTTCTATCAATATTTTACAGGTGCTTCTCATAAGGGATTTGCATGTTATACTAGACTATGTCTTTGTAACTTTATGTATTTAGTTCTCCTCTCATCAATGAAGGGTTATGGCGTGATGTACTCATTCCTGGGAACTAATATTTTCATACAATTTCTATAAAAGGAGATTTAAAGGTTTTTAAAAGCTTTGTATTGGCATTTACCCTTCATTCAATTGTTTTTCATGTCATCCTCCTTCCCCTTTTTATTTCCCCTCTAAAATCTAAAATCTCAATGGTCATTTCAATAATCATAATCAAGTCCCAAGATCTATTTTTGTGAAACTTCCAAATAGTCCTTATTAGAGTGTGACATTTGTAGGGATCAACACATTTATAAAATTTTTGAAAAATGTTCCATATTGTTACATAATGATAATTTCAAGAATGTTCATAACATGTTTCTATTTTAGAAAATATTTGGTAGAAGTTTCATGTTCAAGTTTCATGTTCCTACAAATGATGTTAACATAAACTATGCGTGTACCTCTACAAAATTTTCCATCATCATTCATGAAGATATTTTGATACAAAAATAGAGTATCATTAAAATTTTCTCAATGATTTCTCTCCTATATATATGAACTATTTAAGAATCATGTTGATTCTTCTTCCAAAATTTACCTACCCAATAAGGATGCTTCGGTGCAAGAGGAACATGATTTAAACATTGATAATTCAAATCTCAACACATTTATGGACTTAGATGCCTATTATTCTCCTAGGGATTACCTTAATCATAAAAATGTCTTAATGCGAGAATATTTTATCCACTTGCTTAATAATATGTCAACAAATATTATATTTAGTAGATATGAAATATTGAATGTCGAAACCACTTCCTGCCGTCCAAGCACTCTAATGAAAAAGGAGAATAAACCATTGAGGGTTTTAATGGAACAAAATTTGTTTGCTCTCATATTACAGGCTTCTCCATCTTATCCCATGCATTTGATGTGTTAGCTTCATCCTCCATCATAACATGTAAATCTTTTCTTGATATAAATAACAAACTATTTGAATATTAGATGCATATATCTATCATAAAAGGATGTGGACTACTAAGATATTTTTAATTGTCTTCATGAGCCTGGTGGAAATTAGAAAAGTTCTATATTTAAAAACTATAAAAATATAATTAATGCCAAATTCTCTAAATATGAGATAAGAAAGATCAAACATAGTTTTATATTAGAATTTGGATTACAAGTATGAAAACCTACTTTTAAAAATTGCCAATATTTTTCTTTTGTGTGGGCCTTTTACAAGACGCGTTATCTTAACAAACGAGGCTTGGAAATTTAAGTCTTATCTTTTTAGTTATATGACTTGTCATACTCAAATCAATTATTGCAAAATCTTTTAGAATTCAAACTTACAACACATAAAAAATGAAAGACTCAAATGAGACTTTTCATCTCCTAATCAAAGCCACCAATTTAATGTCTTTTCAAAACCAAAAGACAATTCCCATGCAATGAGAGCCATGAACTTGGACAGTACTTAGTGATTTGTTATTATAATTAAAGAAAAACATCTAAGTAATGCTTGCCAACCTCTCAGATATACATGTATACTTCATTGCCACTATATTAATATGGCTATCTTTTTGCACTTTGCTACCACTACATTAGTTTGGTTATGGAAAAGAAATGAAGCAAACAACAAATTCATATCGTGCATGCCATTAAATCTTTCCTTTAATATCATAAAATTGAGCACCTACAAATCCTATCTTTGGAAGAAATTCAAAAAAATACTACATAAAAAGTTTAAAAAAATAAGACTGTCATCTAAATCTTATTCATCTGAATCAAAATTGTTTGAAGCAACATAATTCACCACACCAATTTTAGACAAGTTTTCAAGCACTCTTCTACCTCTAATATGTATTATCCACTATGCAATAGAATACCAAGTTCCAGATGCCTCATATTTAGAAGGAACTCTTGCAACATCTTCTAGCAAAACTAGACATTCCCTATTCAATGCATACTTTGGAATAATCTTTTTTGAGTCATTTTGAATAAATTTTCTTGGATGACCTAAAACCTCAAAAATTGCAGAAAGAAGGAATATTAAACATAATATTCTATATTGACTTCATAAGTGAAAAATACCAAGAGTACATTTTTAAATGAAATCTTGTACCCTAATTAAATAAGAATCTCAAAGTCAACATTAAAATTTATAGAAAGTGAGAAATTATACGGATAAACTATTGTAAGTAAAAATGAACATGTGATAACTCTAGCCTCTTATCCAATAATTTATAATTCAACATATATAAATATTTTAGTTGTCAGTTTGATTTGAGCATGATGAAACATTGTAGGTGCCAAGGAAGAACCCATAGGGAGTGCCTAGTAATTATGCAACTACAATGACCTAGAGTAATCAACAAAATCTATAAGAACCATGCCATTAAAACTTTGAAAATCCATCTAGAAACATTCTTAATGAGTAATATATTGGAAGTGATGCGAATTTTTTTAACACTCTTTAGTAATAAGCATTCTTAAAGACAAGCATTCTAAGGCACAACACAGTCAACCTTACAGAGAAGTCCATATTGATATTAAATCCTTGTTTACACCATGGAAAGGTAACATTTTTTTCCATTTCCTAGTTTCCCATTTGTTATATAGAAGTTATTCCAACATAATGTCATGATGGGTGTTTTCCATTCATTATTTAGGAAGTAGTACGATACAATGTTATAATGAAAAATTCAATTGAAATCCCTTGATAAAACTAGGATTGGTATAAGAGAACCTAATCTTGTTTTTTGTACTTGAATACATTGTACTTAGAAACTATCGACACTCCACATAAAAATTTCGTGGAGCTTATTGAACTTCCTTAGTCTATTCTAGGCCTCGAAAAAACCCTTGGCAGATGACAACCTCTGTTTCCCTCAATAGTAAATCTAAGTAACACTTTTGAATCATCAAAGGGAGCAATGGAGACAAATGAGGTGATGAGATGGTCAATTCAAGCACCAAAAATATAAAAAAAATTGATCAGTGAATGTTTTCTTACTAGAGCTATGAATCCGTGAAGTCACAAATGGGACACCTCATCTTTGGTATTAATGCAACAACAAAAACCAAGACTCGCGAGCATCCAATAGAAGCACATAGACCACAAGTGCCTAGAAGGGGACTTGGCATAGACCTTAATAACACCTATCAACCTTCATTAACACCATGGTGATTCACAATTATTTGAAAGGGGATTTGAACCTTGGTGACACCATTAACAATGCCACAACTTAACCATCACATTGCAAGATCAACCCCAATAGGAGACTTACAATTAGTGGAATATAGAACATCATAATTTTTAGAAATTGATCACATCTCCTTAAATGTTACATTATAGAGATAAATTTCAAAGCCAAAGGATCCATGCAGGGGTATTCAATCATAGTATTGAGTTATCCTCAATGTGATGCTATTGTTGAGATATTCTTATTAACTATATGGTTGTTTTCAATTTTTATGTCCTTGATTTGTGCAAGATCTTTATAGTACCACAACCATTCTACCCTTTTAATACTATTAAATTGCGGGATTTTTCTAACTTTATACTACTTTTCTTGATGATGCCTAGCTACCAGACTACAGATATTTGGAAAGCTTTCATGAACCATGCTAAATTTATAAAATGGTTTGAACATATAAGCTGTAAAAAGTAATCATTGCAACGATTCATCTACTATTTTTGATGAATTTTGGAGGGAATTTTGGTTGTTGTAGTTTTCTACAAGATAATTAGTTCAAAATCA
This sequence comes from Cryptomeria japonica, assembly GCF_030272615.1. Lineage (NCBI taxonomy): Eukaryota > Viridiplantae > Streptophyta > Pinopsida > Cupressales > Cupressaceae > Cryptomeria > Cryptomeria japonica. The sequence goes on along the minus strand of NC_081405.1, from coordinate 243,655,117 downwards.
TTAAGGTTACTTTCTACTATACAATGGTAAGGAACCCTATAACTTGAAGGGGTTATCATCATTTGGGGATCAAAGTGGCACAACAAAAACATTATTGCAAATACATCGGTCATCTTTTGGTCTTATGGGAGTGTGGATATTTTCAATCATCACCATAAAAAATTGGGTAGTTGGTTGCCTTCATTGCTTCATTCAAGTCAAATTTGGAAAATTACAAGATCAAAATTATGTGGACATTACGTCATGATTCAACTCATTAGCATGAATATATTGAGCACCCAAATTCATATTGCTTGAGGATAACATGTCTTTGGGAGGAAATACTTGTCCCATTTTTCAAAATATTATAGAATATTGGAAATGGATTTAAGTTGTATAAATGTGTCTAAGATTAAAGATCAGACTTTCTTCTTAACAATTGCTAGAAAGTTATTCGTTTTTGGAGTGCATTCTCACTCAGGGAGTGCATCAATGCTTCAAGGCATTATAGGGAGATTTATGTTGATTATAATTGTTCTTGTGGTGTAGTGTTATTATAATGACTATAAACTATTCAATTTAGGGTGACAATATAAGTGTAAGTCCTATGATTCAATTGTGCAAGTTATGTGTGTTGATGATTTTAATTAATTTTCAACCGTACATTATAGTTTGTGGATTTTATTTGGTGAATATTGTTATTTGTACTCCAAATATTATATGTAGCGATCATCTCTCATTGTATTAAGTCTCAAGTTCCCTCAAAAATTTGAGCAGCTTAGATTGTTCTAGTTATATTAATGATCAACTATTTCTTTACAAATCTTATGAACTTAAGTTCTTAACAAAACCTATTATTCATAATGTTTATGGTCACTTCAAAACCAACTTAATCAAAATAATATAAATCCTTCAAATACTAACATTATACTTTAATTTTTGTAGTTAAAGTACATTGATACCATATTATAGTTAGAAAATATCATATGGTATAATTTAATTAATTGTCACATTTTATGAAGTTCATCTTTACAATATTTTAGCATTTACGGACAAGGTATAATTTATTGTATAGGTTCAATTATTAGCCTAAGTTGTAAACCCTGAATGCTTAGAAATAAATGTCCTCAATTCATTAATCAATTCAACTGAAGATATATTGACTTAAGATTATGATTTTAGATACATATTCTGGACATGTCTACACTGCTTGCTTTTACCAGTGCCCTCTTGTACTCTGAGTTACCAGTCGGTTCGCTTATAGAAATTAAAAATTCAGTATCTCAATAGAAAACACTACACGATTGCCTATCACTTCTCAACCCTGAATAATAAGATTATGTCCTTTCAGAATAGGGGATGGACTCAAAGACTTTTGGTTTTGTCACGCATAGAGGTTCGATTTTCCACGACTCATGAGTAGAGATTTGGCTCTTTTGCCATACAGTCAGACACATATACTAACCATTAGAAGAATTACGTATACTTACAGATTCAAAACTGAAAAATAGCTTTTTGAGAGTTCACTTCGTCAAGTTCATATATGATCATCGTCCTAATAATATAAATGCTCTCCTTACAACTTGTTTCGCGCACGATTGTTGCTCTTTGGTTTGATTGAAATGGCGAAGAAAATAAGTTTTCCTCTCAACCCTAGACATCATGGAGTTTGATTCTCCTTTAAAGATCGAGCTCCTCAATGCAAAGAAAATGAAAAATCCTAAAGCTAAATAACAGAAATCGTAAAGATGAAGAAAGACGTAGATTAGAAACCACAAATTCAGAAATTAGGTTAACATCATCCAGATCAATGATATAGCACATGCACACAATAGCTTTCATACAGAATGCATAAATAAATGGTCACAATTCTGACTCCAAAACGGCACTGTCGTACAAACAGCCATGCATCCGGAGCCCATTGACATACATCCCTCCTATGCCCTCCCATGGCATCATGGGACACGTTCTGGGCTGTGTCTATTCTGGTCCCAAAATGGACCTTTCGTACAACGTGCTAGCGACAAGTTAGTCAATCGCAGTCGTTAATTACAAAATCAATGGTATAAAATGCGTGACTAACACACGTGTTAGTCAATCCATATTGTCGTTTTGGAGCTAGTATAGATACGACCCACATTCTCGGACTAACCATCGAGCTGACCTGGAGGCATGTTGCCGTTTTGCGGTTGGGCTAACATTTGCGGGTTGATGCGATGAGACACGTTCTGGGACCCACCATCGGGGTCACCTGGAGGCATGTTGTCATTTTGTGGTTGACAGAAAGAATTTGCAGGCAGCTAACATTTGCGGGCCACTCTCATGGTCACGGACACAGCTGCAAAAGGTGGCTTAAATTCACTGCTACCACATGACGAAAATTAATTTAAATTCAAATCCAATGTTCCTGCATTGCTTGGTGGATTTAATTAATATAGTTCAACAATCAATTTAAATGATTTAATCTAATAGATATGAAGTTAATATCAATTAACGGAATTGATGTGAAGTTAATATCAATTAATCTAGTTCATATTAAGTTAATATCAATTAAGTCAAAATCAATTAGGTTAGTTAAAAAAAATCGATTAGGTTAATATAAAGTAGGTTAAATCAATTAGGTTATATTATGATTGATTTGACCTAATTGATATTAACTTAATAATTAAAAAAATAACTCTTCATACACATTAACTTTCCACAATAATTTTTTTGCATCCAATCATGATGAACGAAATAATTGATATCAATTTGAATAATATTTTATTATTCTATAGAAAAAACTTATATATTTAATCTAATTGATATTAATCTAATTGATTTAACCTAGTTATTATTAACCTAATTGATATTAACCTAATTGATTTAACCTAATTGATAAAACTTAATTGATATTGACTTAATTAAATTGATATTAACTTAATATGATTGATATTGTTAATATCAATTTAATTGATTTAACCTAATTGATATTAATTTAATAACAATTAAGGTAAAATCAATTTGGTTAAATCAATAAGGTTAATATCAACTAGGTTGATTCGGTTAGGTTATATTATGATTGATTTACACTAATTGATTTTCTGTTATGAGGTTTTAATATTCAAACTAATAATTTTGTGGAATATAATCTTTAAAAGCTAGTTTGTTTAAGATTTTGGGTTGAGCTTATAGAAGTCAAAAATATTTTTTTATACATAAAACAATATTGTACTTCTATTCAATTATTAAATTGTTATCTCCTATACTATAGGAAAATAGATGAGTTGTTTAAAAAATCATATTACAAGAAAGCCCTCCTTAAAAAATATTTTTATGACAAACCAACAAACCAATGGAAATGATGTGATATTACCAATACCTCCCTTACTACATCATTCTCCAATGGGGATAAGTGGACTAACAATACTTGATGAAACATTCATTAGTTCATAAAAAATACACTACTCGTGACAAGCAATAGTGGATCTACCCTCACTATGCTTCCTTAATAGGATTGACCTTATTGAAATTCATCCAAGGATAGGGAATAACACATATAATCATATAACCTAGAATAGGGATAAACACATCTATTTGAGGTCATACACAAATTTTGGATGGGAGCAAACATTTCTATCTATCATTTCTTTTGAATAGGACACACTTCTATTCATAGTAATTATGATTGACACAAACACATCCAATCATATTAAACAAATATGACTAATAATAAACATATCCAATCATTATCACTCAATAAATGTGATTACGTAAAAACACGTCCAATTGTAATATTAGGGACAAACACATCCAATTGTAATATTAGGGACAAACACACCCAATTGTAATTAGGAACAAACACAACTATAGCTCATGCCCTATTTTTATTTTATACTTGCTCGAACCAGCTATTTGGGGGGTCATCCTTTGCCTCAGCTTCCGTGTCATAGCCATCACCATCCTCATCATCAAAGTCATCCAAATCCTCTTTCGACTCAGAAACCTCAGCAATGTTCAAATGGACGGTAGTGTTCTGGATGTGATTATACGAAATCACCATTAGACCCTCATGCATTGTTAGATTGTTATTGGGGTTGGAAATTGCATCCTTTATCCCAGCATTTAGGGTGTAGAAAAGATAATATGGAATGGAAATTTTCTCTTTATACCGAAAATGGTTAAGAATGACAAAATGATAGCTGTAAACCCTAGTAAATCTACCATCTAACATGATAAATTCCATAATAGAAAGAAAAACCCTTTGCCAAATTAACTTAATTACTTTTGGTGAGTAGTAAGTATGGATACCCTTCACCAATCTAGTTTTATCCTCCTCATCCTTCGGAAATTTCTTCACAGCCGCATTTGAAATATTCCTATCCCTATAGAACTTGATGCCTTCCATCGGAAGAACCATAGCCTTAGCGATCATAGTTTCAGTCACCTTGACCTTTCTGCTGCTAATGGTCAATGTGCCGTTATTCCAACCCTTTTTCAAAATTCTTGTAATTTCAGGTCGATTCTCTTGAATTCTCTCCATGAAATCAATCATCTTGGCAGCTTGAAGCACCACCTAGACCTGAGGACAGTTCCTCCATTTATCAATAATGGTAGCCTCCCATCTCTTGCAATTTCCACCCATATTATTATTGATGTCTGTCAACTGTAATTTCCTCCAAATACCTTTGTTCACTATGAACTTTCTGTGAGAAACCACTATAAGCCTATGGAAATTTCTAATACTTCTATTTGATAGGAAAAAAAGCACCCATAAAGCATGTGAAGTGATCTTGCAATTATTAATTTACCTCCTTCTCATCTGCATACAAAACTGACTCCTGCTACCACGACCTCCCCTATCATCTTAGGAAATGATTTCAAATCTGACCTTGCTTACCATGAAATCTTTCATAAGTTAAGATATCACATGCCACATGAGGGATCTCCCCCTCGCAATTACAGATCTTGAATTTCTCACTCTGTATTGCCTCATTGGCAACCCAATCAGCACACTTGATGGCCTCTCTATAATCATGGGAAATGTGGCACTTATTAAACCCCTCAAACAACTCCCTGGCAAAATCAAAGATGTTTTTAATCATCCATGAGGGTTGGTGTTTACCAAGGGGGCAATTAATAATGTTTTTAGAATCACCTTCCAACCATAACATTTTGACACCCAAATTATAAGCTAATTTAATAGTTTGGAGGGCGCCCATAGCTTTAGCCAGATGATTAGTCTGAATCCCTAAGGGAAAGGCAACCATCCCAGTACAAAAGCCAACACCATTCTAGATAACTCCACCACAACTAACAGGTCCTGGATTACCTTTAGCAGCACCATCAAAGTTAACCTTAACCCAATCAATAGGGGGAAAAGACCAACTACACATACTTCTTTTGATTTGGTTGATATTGGTGCCCATGTAGGCTGGGATATTCCAGCTCTTGAGAACATCAAAGTCCTCCTCATTATTACAACAATGCTCTCCCCTAACCATCAAATTCTCAACACAATTATATTTTTTCTTGGCCCACACCACTTCAGAGGTGTTAATATCATTCCTGAAGATTTTTTTATTCCTCTCTTTCCATATACCCCAAAGGATATGAGCGAAGGAAAACTTACATAAAAATTTTATGGTCAGATTATTAGTAGTGTAGTGTCAGCTCTTGAAATTGTCTTGAATGTCCTCTAGGAAAGCCCAATTCAAACCCCAAAGTTTGAAAAACATCCCCCATATAGGAAGGACAAATGGATGGGTGTATAAAAATATGGTTCACTAATTCCTCATTATTGAGACAAAGATAGCATCTGTTGCGGATGCATAAATCCCTCTTTCTTAAATTATATGTAGTTAGAATTTTATTTTGCAAAAGAATCCATAAAAAGATATTGATTTTAGGAGTCAAACCTAGATACCATGCCTAATCACAGCAAGGAGTCAGGTCTTGAAGGAGGCTTACCAATTTGGCACCCAAGGATCTGGGCCATTGTAATATGTCTGTCCTCTAGGGTGTTGATGAAGAAAACATAACTTTTTTCCCAATTGATCATTTGACTTGAGGCTGAACTATAAGTATTGAGAATGTTCTTCAAATTGGAGTCTTCTTTGATAGAAGAAGTACCCTTTAAGATGGTATCATCTACAAATTGCTGGTGGGTACAAGCTCTAAAACCATAAGAGGGGGAGATTCCACAAAGAAGCCCTTGAGAAATAGATTTGCTAAAAAACCTACCTAGATATTCAGCCAAAATTATGAAGAGAATAGGGGATATGGAATCCCCCTGCCTGATGCCCCTAGAAAAGGGGGAAGGCACACCATTCACAATAATAGATAAAGAAGGGGTCGAGATAAGTTGATTAATCAACTAAATAAACCTAGCACCAAAGTCAAAAGCACCAAGCACCTTACCCAAGAAGCTCTAGTCAACATGGTCATAGGCTTTTGATAGGTCTAACTTTATTAGAAAGCCTTGTTTCCTTGAATCCACTAGCGAATGAATATTTTCATGGATAGAAATGATAGAGTCAAGGATTTGTCTGTCAGAAACAAATCCACTCTGTTGGGGTGAAATAATCAAAGGAATGATCCTTAGCAGTCTACCAGTCACCACCTTAGAGATGATTTTATAGAAAGAATTGCATAAGCTTATCGGACATAACTTATCCATAGAATCAACCCCAGGGCATTTGGGGATCAAAAACCAAGAAAGTAGCATTGAGATCTTTTAAGATAATTCTAGCTCCACAAAACTATTGTACACCTTTAACCACATCACTTTTGAGGATGTCCCAAAAGGCTTGAAAGAAGAAAAATGGAAAGCCATCTCAGCTTGAGGCTTTATTGCCATCAAAAGAAAAGACCTCTTTTTTAACTTCCTCCTCAAAAGGGATGGCCACCAAACCCTTATTTTGAACCTCATTAATGATAGAAGGAATGTTCTCTAAGAGGGCCCTCTGAGAATGACCATGAAGACCACTATCCACCAAGAGAAGGGAAATGAAAAAGTTCTTGACTTCCTTCTCAATCTCATCGACCGTCCTAGTTTCAATTCCCCCAATTCTTATCTTAGAGATCCTATTTGTAGCCTTATGTTTCAAAGCAGTCATATGGAATAATCTGGTGCTTCTGTCCCTAGCTTTAAGCCATAGAAATCTAGACCTTTGTTTCCATAATTCTTCTTCTCTTCTGATAATCTTATGGTACTTCACAAGAACTTCATTTTCCACCCTAATTGATACTTCATTGTATCCACTAGTTTGGATTTTATCCTGCATTTCCTTGAGCTCCAGTTGGGTTTTAGACTTGGCAGCAAACAGATCCCCAAAAACCTCCTTATTCTATTTTTTAATATTATCTTTCACGTACCTTATTTTTTTAGACATTCTATACATAACATTACCTTTGACATCAATATACCACTACATCTTAATGGCCTTCTCAAGGTTAGGATGGTCCAGCCACATCCTTTCAAATCTAAATGGGAAGTTTCTTTTATTCTCAGCAACAAAAACCATACGGAAATGGTTAGAACCAATCCTAGAGATGGTTGATAGGGAGCACTAATAATGGTTAAACCACTCATTAGAAATAAGGGCCCTGTCAAGCTTGAATTGAATAAGTTCTTCCCCCGTCCTCCTATTCGTCCAGGTAAAATTAGCCCCTTCGAGATCAATATCATGCAGACCCTGGTTGCTGATAAATTCCAAAAGATCCATTCTACTATCTAACTGAGAAGGGACACCTCCAAACTTCTTGTTGTCATGGATAGGGGTGTTGAATTCCCCTATAACTATATACATATCATCCTTATAAAGAGCCCGAATAGCTTTGAGCTTCTTGCAGAATTTACTTCTACCTAGTCTATTATTTGAGGCATGAATATTGGTCAGGAGAAAAGATGTGCCATCCCCAATGTGATTAAACATGATAAAATCCAAATTGCTATCTTGCTTGACAAGCTCCCCTTAAACCTACCTTAGATTCCAAAACATGGCAATGCCCCATAAGCACCATCAGAGCTACCACCAAGAACTCCCCATCCTTAAAACAATTTATCTTCTCTACCTTCTCTTTTGTTATTTTAGTATCTTGGATAACAAAAATGTCTAGTTGATTTTATCTAACTAAATTTCCGAGAACATCCCGTTTATGTGGACTATTCAATCCAAGTATATTCCATGAAATAATTTTCATTTTCTAACTATGAAACATACCTCATAGATGGTCAATTGAGTACCATCTGCTATATTCTTGCTTGCCTCTTGATCTCTGATCTGGTTTTATTTTGTCCTCTTAGGAGGAGAGGGGTTAAAACCCGTGTTGGCTTTGGTCTGGTCTCTTGTCTTAACTGGAGTAGCCTGAGGGTTAGATTTTGGCCCTTTTTTTCCCCTCCTCTTTTGATTTGCTACTTCACTTGTCTAGAAATCTTCCTCTTAGATATTCTGGGTGGTTATCTTCTGGTCAACATCTTCAATATCAGCCCACTTAGCACTTATCTTAAGCAGTGAGGTTGTTGGGGACTACTGCAAGGTGGATTTCACCATCTCCACTGATTGTTGTGATTCTGACAATGAGATTCCTCCAAGGATCAAACACTTCTGGGCTTCCTCATAGTCAATTCTAGGGCCATCTTTGATGGTGTTTTCCATAATGTGATTTGAATCTACGTCCTCCTTTTCATGTAACACCACCTATATTTCTCCATATTCCAAGTTATCAATTCATCGATCCTCCTGATTGATATCTTGTCATTCTCTCTCGTCTTTGCCTATTTGATCCTCTTTACCATCTTCATGTAAAGGTTTTCTTAGTTTTCCACATTAATATTCTCTTGTTGTTCTACCATGTTAGGGATGATGACACTTTGGGCCTCTTCAATCATTTTCTCTTTTTTCAGAGATCTTAGGTTGCTTAACAGGGTTTTTTGTTTTCCATTGCATTGTCTTTTCTTTCTTTTCTTTCTCTTTGACAGCCTAAAGAGGGCATTTCCTAGCAGTATGCCCCAATTTTTTGCAATGAAAACAAGCGAAAGGGACAATATCATATTCCATTGGTTGGTTCCATTTTCCCAATCTAGAGTTAATCTTGATGGATAAGGGCATATCTGTGCATTGCATAACTCCCACATATATCCTAGCAATTGTAAGTCTTCTTTTAGAAGTTGTGATAGGATCCATAGATAAGAGTTCCCCAAAGGAACTAGAAATTACTTTAAAGACATATTCAACCCAGAACTCTAGGGGAATGCCCGATAGTCTAACCCAAATTGGAGCTTGTAAAAAAAGGATTCATTTAGGTCCATCTTAGGCATCGATTTTTGAAAAGCGAGCATTGATTTTCTTATCAGCCAAGGGCCATCACAAAGAACCCTTAACATCTCTTCCTTACATGAGAAATCCATTGACAGTGCCCCTTTGGACATAGAAGTGATCTCCACTTGACCTTTAAGCTGTTAGGTCCTAGAGACAACTGAAAGGGGTGCGGGGGTGAATCAGTTGTCCAACAAATTCAAACCAAAAACAACTTAACCAACTTTAATGCTTAATACCGATAAATCAATTTTTTATGCCGGTTGACAGTTTTATCAGTTAATTACAATACCAGTAAAGATTAATGCATGAAATAGAAAGACAATAACATCCACAACACATAACACCAATATTTGTACGTGGAAACCCTGTAAGGGGAAAAACCACGGTGGGAAACCTTACCCACAATCAGATGATACTACTACAGATAGTATGTGTATACAAATGGGGTATGCACATGCAGAAAGGCCAAGCACCTAGAGCTCACTGCTCAAGCACAAATAGGAGTCACACTGACTACAATTGGATGGTGAAATCCAATAAGGGTGTACTACTCAAATTAGCATCTTACTATGCTGGATTCAGTACAGGTGTAGTTTTGATTATCTTTACAAAAAAACCTCCTTCAACCTTGAAATGATGTTTGCATGTATAGCTCTGCTTATTCTCGCATATACCTTCACACAATTCTTTTTCACATTCCTCATTCGATCTTACATATAAGATCTTACATTTATATCATAACCTAAGACCAATTTTAGTAGGTCAGCTCTAAAAGATATTACAATAAAATCAATTTACAAATAAAACAATGTCTGATGCAATAACTGATTCAACATGTCATCTTGATGCATTTACAACAATAATAAGACATTTCCATTGCATGTCGTGCTCATTTGGAAAAGATAAACCCGCCGGTGTGTAACTTGGATCTATTTGCCGGTAACAATTGTATATGGTGAAAATGGATAACAATAATAACAATATTGAAAGGCTACATAGATCCAACCACAAAACCCTAGCCTAACAATCAACAAAGATCCACCATAACATATGAAGATTACCTAAGACAATGCAAATTACATGAAATCACAAAGATTATACCATCACATGTCCAATAGGGTTTTGATCTCCATTCTTCCTATCTCCATTGATCTTGCTTGATATATTTGCTCTCAGATTTTATGTGCACAAGAGCTCAACAAAGCACGGAATGTGGTTGCAAGTAGGATCGTAGTGTAGTCAATTGATCAAGTAGTTAGCTCATTAGGGTTTGATAATGAAGGAAGCATCTCCTTATATAGAAGACACTATATGAAATGGAGGGATAAGATTGAGAGGTGTAAAAGGAGGTCAGCTATGATTAGAGGGTAGGTAAAAGAAATAATAGAATAATGAAAGGGGTAGGTAATGTATGAATTAAGAGATAAATGCCATGTGTCATAGGTAGAAAAGGTTAATGAATTAATTAAATAAATAAAGAATTATTTAATTAATAGAAGAAGTAGGATAATTAGAAAAATAAGAATATTTATTTAATTTAGGAAAAGGATAATTTAAATAAATAAATGTATTTATTTAAATGAGAAATAAGGCTAGAAGAGGATAAATGAATTAATTAAATAAATAAAGATTTATTTAATTAATAGAAGAATTAAGCTTAGATAATTAAATAAATAAAATATTTATTTAATTAGACATGACAATTTTAGGTGTCTACATTTTGCCCCTCTTTGAGACAATGTGGCTTGTCGCGTTGTTTCAAAGAAGATAAGATGAACTGATACAGAGTTGCCCCAGAATGGGAATGATATGCCCCCTCGAGAGATTGGATGAAAAATGTTTGAAAAGATTGCAGACAATCTCTCGATAAGAAAGAAAGGCTAGAATGGATTGACCAGATAAAGTGACAAAGTCACGGGATAATGAAGACTGACTCGAAAAATGAAGGCGAGGGCTAGGGTAGGCTATAAGATAGACCACGGGGGAAATACATCCTCATTGTCATCTACACATTCACAAGAGCATATTACAGAGTGAAAATAGAGTAGGAGCAGTCAGCAGCGATGGCTTTCACTCACAGATTTGACCGCGTTCGCCTATTTCAGAGGCCAGCAGAGGCAGGAGAGCCGGTAAGTACCACCAAACCTCCTCGTACTTTGACGCATTTAATTTTGTCATTAATGCATGTTGAATAGGGTAATAAATGCGCTTAGACTAGGGTCCAAAAAGTGTCAAAAAAATGTTTAGGCGCGTCTGCGTTGGTGCCAGGCGCGTCTGTGTTCGATAGGCGCGTCTGTGTTTTTCAAGCGCGTCTATGCAGTCTATGAGCACGTTTATGTCATGTAAGCGCGTTTGCATTTGAAAAGTATGAATTTGCATCTTCTAGGTCAAATCGGTAGTTCTGTGATGAACATATGTTGTCGATTGGATAAGCTGCTGAGGGGATACACTCAAGCAGGTCCTCTAGGAAGACTAGGATAGATCAAGGCACTTTGTGATGAACATTGAGTACCAAGATAGAGTACTTTGTGATGAACAGGGAGTACTGAAACATGAGCAACACTTTGTGATGAATAGGGAGTGCAAATGTGAGCAGCACTTTGTGATGAACAGGGAGTACAAATGTGAGTAACACTTTGTGATGAACAGGGAGTGTCATACACATAGTACTTTGTGATGAATAGTGAGTACCACTAGGATAAATAGCAACACTTTGTGATGAATAGTGAGTGTCACTAAAGTAGATAGCCATATGCATTTAGATAGCGAGTAGCATTTTGTGATGAACAGTGAATGCCACTATAACTAACATGATTGAGTTGTTTGACTGCAGGAGTATTTGCCGATGCTAGAGCCACGGGAGAGATTCCCGTCGACGCATAGGTTGCGACCTGAGTTGTCGCTCGAGGACAGAGCTGCCATCGAGGAGATGGGTTTGAGACATGTGTTGTATGTGCCTGAGTTTCGGGAAAACATGGGTTTGCTGATTGCGCTGGCTGAGAGATGGCACTCTGAGACGTGCACGTTTCATCTGCCGATGGGTGAGATGACAATCACCCTGGAGGATGTATATAGGATTATGCGGATACCGATTGATGGGGAGCTGATTCCGTACGATCGAGACGGAGACAGGGATGCCCTTAGACGAGTGTTCTAGGATCCAGGACTGGAGATGAGAGTGGGACATGTGGCATGGGATACCATGACATGGATAGGATTAGCACTACCAATAGTGTTGGCAGGAGTGATTAGTGAGTTCCTCTGTATCAGTTTTGTACCATTTTGTATAATGATGTAGACACCTGCGGGTGATTGTAGCCATATGATTTTGACATCATTGTATCATGACACTTTATATATATATATGAGATAATTCATCTTTGCGGCAGCTATATGCATGTGTACCTATGTGATGAGATGTTCTTATGTGATGCTTATGATATGGATGCAAATATGTATATGATGCAATGCAATATTTTTTTTTTTGTTCGTTTATGTTTTATATGTGTATGCATGATGCAAATGTGAATGTATGAAATGTGGATGAATATGACAATGCAAATGTAAATTGTGCTAATAGGTGTTGCGTGCAGGATGTGATGCAGTTGTGATATCTATATGTATGTATGGAATGCTTATATGTGGTAATGTAGGTGCAGCTACATGAAATGCAAATGTTTTTGGCATGTCATTATAGTCAGTCATGTGATAGCAGGCTACGCGGACTCGAGAAGGATGATGGAAGTGAATCAAGAAAGGGGGGATGAAAGACAGAAGATATGAAAGTGAAAGAGCTTCTTGTGTGTTATCATCATTGAGCTTTATTATGGCAAGTAGGTTATGACAATCGAGGCATATGTTCGACCCAGAAAGTCATTGTACCTGTTTGCATGGAGATAAGACAATCACAAACAAGGAATTCCCCAGTTCATACTAGACTCACAATGTCCTCATATCCTTGGACAAGTCATAGCATTACTAAGAGACAATCCACAGATAGCAAATACAAATAGGTGACGATACCCCATCCTCGCCTTTCTAGTCAAAGACATCCTGGAGATAGAATCTCCAGTCAATGACATCCTAGAAAAGCTAAAAGACATGTCACCAAAGATAAAATCAAAATAAAACCAAGACTCGACACCAACACCCACTGTAGTCCTCAAGTTTAGTGTCTCTTGTCACCTGTATCTTATTTGATTGTGGTCACAATGTTTACTTTCACAAAAAGGATAGATAGCACTAAACCATAATGTTGTCTGAGTCTGTTGAAAGATTTGATTTGTTGAAGCCCATTGTTGCTACTGTGTCTGACTGAATCCCTGAAACTGATACTTTATTATGGAGAAGATGAAACTTTATTGCGGATCTGTGATGCAAATGTTGCTTTATTGCGGATTGTGCGTGGATAGACTGAAGGAAGCTAGAAGAAATTGTACTCCTCGAAACATGTGATGTTCTCAATTCCACACCCATCACTAGACATAGGATTTGCCTTAGCCACAGATAGGATCTGATTTATTATGGATGGAAAGGGATGAAAAGGGAGGTTTATTATGAATGGCTAACCAATCTTGGGTAGATCAATAACAAGCCATGATGGGAATGGGTAAGTTTATTATGAACGAATAGGTTGTGAGTGTGTGCAAAGTGAAATGATGAAAGAGAATCCTGAAGGAGGGAGGAGCAATGTCTCTACGCATGGCACTAGTGATCCAGTTTTCACCATGGTACTTGCCTAGGGCGCCACCGAAGTGGTTTTCACCGTTGGACGAAATTATTTCTCTTTACTTTTTTCGATTTTTCAATTTTTTTTATGTCACAAGGTGCCTGTTTGCTAGGTTTTCACCAAGTAACGATTTTTTTGTTTTATAATTTTTTTGTATTTTTGAATTTTTTGATTTTTTTGTATTTTTTGAATTAGGATACTCTGAAGAGCTATGTGTAAAACCTACGAAGGTGCATGCTGTTGATAGAATCCTCCAAAGGTTCAACTTTTGTAGTTGAGAGCTGATATGCCCTAGATCCATATGCTATTGTAATGATGTAAGGACCAAGCCAATTTGGTTTGAACTTGCCCTTTTTCTCTCTATCTTGCTGATTTTTGGGATTTTATCTGAGAACCAAATCACCTACCTCAAATGTGCGAGGCTTGACTTTATGATTGTAGCTGTGACATTCCTTGATTGAATGATATGTAGCTCGAGTGATTGTCTTCCTTGATAAAGGAACTGAGATAGAATTACTAGTGTGTGGACTACACAAGCCCATATGCGTGTCACCTAAAGAAGTTTGGGCATCTCTGATAACAAAGTCCTTCGAGGAAGCTCTATTAAATGTCCATGATGTATCGCTAGAAGGGAAAGGATGTGTGGAACAAGTAGATGAGTGATGAAGGCTTATGATTGTGAAAAGAAGTGAAAGTAAGATAGCATGATGGAGACTTAGGCTTAACAAGTATGATTTTTGACTTAAAATTGTATAACTTTTGCCCCCAGTTATTTTGATATTACGGGAGATCAACTCTTGTTCTTTTTTCTTCATAGGATTTTTATCCTTGACTTTGATTTTTGCAGAGTCTAGTAGCTTTTGATTTTGATTTGGACTAAAGGACTTTTCTTTATTATTGACTTTTAGATTTTTCTTTTGAAAGCTTGATTTTTGATCCCCAATGACCAAGGGCTTTTGTAATTCTTGTTGATCCAAGTCTGGAAGTGGAGTGGAAATGGAATGAGTGGATGATATGGTAAGGCTATGTGAGTTATCAAGAGGGTTGGTGATACATTCAATAGATTCTTTGTTGGAACCACTCTTAGGACTATTGATATCAAGAGTTGCTTGCACCACTAGAGGAGATTTGCATTCAGACTTAGTAGCCACAACACTAGGTGGTTCATACCCAATTCCTTGGCATTGCAACTTGTTTGTAGGTTGTTCCTATTGATAGAATACCTTAGGAGACAGTGGGAGTTGATCAACATGAAAGATATACTCACCACATCCCATGTCTTTAATCTTGAACTTTTCTTTTAGCTCTGCTTGTTTGGATGTAGAAGCTTTTAATGATTCTAGATCCACATATGCTGAAGATGGAACAACTTCTTGATTGGATGGAATTGTTATTTCTGATCTAGGTCGTATATTATTGCAATAAATAAATGGATTTGGATCCGCTTTGATGGTCACTTCAACTCCATTGTGTGGAAACTTGATACATTGATCATATGTAGAAGGGACTGCACTCATCTCATGAATCCATGGACGTCCCAAGAGTATGTTGTATGTGAGATCTAGATCTAGGACTTGACAAACCACATCCTTTGTAACTGGCCCAACTCTAAGAGGTAAGGTGACTGTGCCCTTGGATGAACGCTCTTCATCATCATATGCCTTGATGGTGATTTTGTTTGTAGAATTCACAGCTTTATCAAAATATCCCAATTGTTTAATTGTGCTCAATGTACAAATGTTTAGACCTGCTCCTCCATCTATCAGGACTCGTTTGATTCTATGTTTGTGTATGAAGGCTTCAATGTGTAATGGTGCATTATGTGGCTGACTTACGGAGGGATCATCGGCTTCAGTGAATGTAAGGGAGTGTGGAATGGAAAGGTATCCCACCATGGCTTGAAACTGGTCCACGTTCAGATCAGTAGGAACAACAGTATCTCTCAAGATTTTGTCAAGAATAGGTTTATGTGTGGGAGATATGCGTAATAGCTCAAGGATTGAAATGAGCATGGGTGTCTTCCCTAACTGTTCTACAAGGTCATACTCAGGTTTGGTTGATGAAGAAGCGGTGTTTTTAGTTGGAGTACCTTGCAAAGTGAATTTACTTTGGCGAGTTGTAACATGACATTCAGAGGTAGGTTCAGAAGAAGATCCAATACCTTTTAGGACAATCTTGGGTCTCTGAGTAGAATTCTCGGACGCTTTGTCCTTGATGATAATAGTAGAGATGTAATTGTCCATTGATATGTGATTGATAGTTGAATCATAGTTATAGGATGCTCTGGTATAGTTGGTTTGGTCATCTGTGGCTTTAGCTTTTCCCTTGTCATGTTTTGGGAATGGTTCCTTAAAAATCTCATGTTCTTGATTGGATGAATGTCCCTCAATCTCAATATCACCTCTATCAATGAGATCTTGTATGATGTTCTTCAATCGATGACAATTTCCTTTCTTATGACCCTTGCTCTTATGAAATTCACAATACTCATCATCATTCCACCAATTTGGTTTGACCTTTGGTTCATATGGTGGGAAATCTGGAATTGTGATCACCTTGTTTGCCACTAACTTCTTGAAAACTTACTCAAGTGGTTCTCCCAATGGGGTATACTTCCTTCGTGATCTAGAAGTTGTTTGAGTATTCACTTGATTGTTTGTAGAACTTGATCCAGAAAAAATGAATTTGGGTCGCACTGTGTTGGCATCAACAACACCATCATTGACTGTGTTCTTGTTTTTATTCCAAAATCTTGGCTTGTCTTTTCCTTTAAAGTCATCTTTGTATTCCTTGAATATTTTAATGACTCCTTGTTCAATTAGGACCTTTTCTATCGCTAAGCCTTTTTCAATGACGTCCTTGAAGGTGGACAAACAAGCTTTCCTTAAGTCATAACCAATCTCTTTGTTAACATTTTGGGTGAACATTTCTACCATTTGTTTTTGTGGAATTTCACAAGAGCATCTGCTAGCTAGATTTCTCCATCTTTGTAAAAATGATGCAAAAGATTCTCCCTCTTTTTGCTTAGTATTGCACAAAGTAGTGACCGATATGTCTGTCTCTATGTTGTAGGAGAAATGTTGAATAAATGCCTCTGCTAAGTCACCCCATGACTTAATTCCAGGTGGAAGTTGGGAGAACCATTCCATAGCTTGATTACCTAAGCTTTGTGGGAATAATCTCATCAAATATGTCTCTTCTGCTGCTACCTCAATGCAAGCTGTGAAAAATTGTCTTATGTGTGCCTTAGGATCCCCTTTTCCTCTATACTTATCAAATTTAGGCGTCACAAAGTGTTTAGGAAAAGGAGGCATTGGAATGCTCTTGTCAAATGGATAAGGACATATGTCTCTCATTGTGTATGTTGGCTTTGGTGTATTTATGTCCTCCATTTTCTTTTGTAAGTCCCTGATTTGTTGCTCCAAATTTCTCTTAGGTGGAGATCAACTTCTTGGACCATACCCCATGCTTGAGGCGCCAATTGGAGGAGGAGCATGTTGCATATATGGATGATATTGATCGTACACATGTTCATATGGAGGAGGTTTGTAATGACACTGCGTATATGGACCACTTGGTATAGATTCATGTTGAGGAATGCCATATCTATTTTGTCCATGTATACCATACTCTACAGGCATGTCATGTTCTAATGTGTTGCCCCCAAATTTGACATGAGGTTTCCTTGTGTCCAAATTTTGAGCATGCCTTTGAACATCCAATTGTTTTGGTGGTTTATCCTTAGCATTAGTATGTGATTGAGCATATTTGTCTGCATAAGACTTCCATAATGGTCTACGAAAGTGAGTATCATATGCTTGACCATATGTATGTGGGACCTCTAGTTTTCTAAGCAAAGCTGATGGTGATTCAGGTACCATATGTGGTCCTCTATTTCCCCCACTATTAGGTCTCCTTTGATCCATATTGGAGTGAGGTTGTTGCAAAGGTTGATTTTCCATTATTTGAGACATGTCAAAATCATGAGGTATCTTGGGTCCACTTTGTGCCATCATTTGTAAGAAGTATTGTCTATCCCTCCTCATTATTTCCTCAACCAATCGATTGAAATGGGGATTCATAATGGATTCTTCCACATCTGCTGAATGTATTGAAAAGTTGTCCACATTGTCATTGTGTGTAGCATTGTTGTTTATAGTGTCCATGTTCTCAACATTTGGAATGTTTCTAGAGACATCCATGTCAGGTAATGTAGTATGATCAGAATTGAAAAAGATGTCATTGTCATACTCATAAGAACTCATGTTTGCGGACTCTTGAGCCTCTTTAGTTTCTCTCCTAGATTTTTGAAGACGAGTTTCGACCATGAACTAGGTATTGACCAAGATGTGAGAGACTAGATGAAAAATGGAAAGAGTATGGAAGACCAAGAGTTGAATGGAATGTAAATGAGTCTGAAGTGTACTTGCAATGTCCAAAGTGTAAGACCAAGTATGTATGTAGTAGAGTAGGTGTGACTTCCAAAGAGAGGATAGTTTCTCTTGATGAGGTAAGTTGACCTTGACTCTATGTAAAACCAAATGAGACCCAAAGGTAAGAAACCTTGATGAGGGACCACTTAGCGAAGTGTTGTTGTATGTAGTGTGTTGACAAAGTATGATGAGGACAAGCAAGTGACCCTTTGACTCAAGTTTAGATAAATGTGAATGTAATGAGAGATGCAAAGCAATGATTGACTTTGTGAGACCCAAGGATAGGTTGAACACTAAATGAAACCCTAGAGAGATGACCTAGGAAGCTCAAGAATTCTGAAACTGACTGTGTTGTTTGCTGGACTGTAACAGTTTTTCAATTCTGGACACAGACACGCCTGTATACTTCACAAACGCGGTTTCCCGACACAGACACGACTCTGTTTAACACAGACGCGCTTTTGAGATTTTCTTGTTTATGTTTGCTAGATTGTAACAATTTTTCAATTCTGGACACAGACGCGCTTGTATACTTCACAGACGCGGTTTCCCGACACAGGCACTGCTCTGCTTAACATAGACACGCTTCTGAGATTTTTTTGCTTGCCAAATGCAATGTTGACTGTTGGAACACAGACACGATTCTGTCCTTCACAGATGCGGCTAGACAACATAGATGCTATTATGCCCGACACAGATGCGTTTCTGCAATTTTGTGCAATTTCTCCAATCTGTGAAGTTGTTTTGTTGTGATCAAATCTGACTGTTTGACTGATTTTCGTGACAAGAGGACACAGTGTTGATAAGGACTCAATGTTTGCAAGTGTCTAGACTCCAAAATGACTCCAAGAAGGTGTGTTGTTTGATGTAAAAAATGTTTTGCATACACTTGAAGACACAAAAGACACAATGTTTTGCTGTTTGGTCTTGAATGTTTTGAATGTTTAAAATAAGTCAAGCACAATTCTTATGGCTAGCCAAGAAAATAGTTGTTGATCCCACATGGGGTTTTACCCCCGAGGCTACGCTATTCAGAGCAGATACTTAGATGCTTGACCTCACTGGCTCCACCCTCGACACTCACTTCTCGGGTCAGCCAAGCATCAGTCCCCATGAAAACTCCCCATGGCGAACTTTGTATCTCTACTAAGAACCGTATGTGTGTGGGCCGCTACCAGAGGTCCGACCTCTTGCCCCAACAACTAGAAGGATTTGGGCTTCTAAAACAAAATGGTGCTAGTAAGGGCATCTACTCATGTGGCCATACATGCGGCACTTTCAGCTCTGTAAATACAGAAGGCTCCCAGGCGGTAGGGGTTACGCCCTACAACTAATCAAATAAATTTGATCAAACGGGTTTAAGGGGAGACATAGTGTCGGTATGAACTAATCAGCACATGTTATTCATAGTTTTCACCATGAATACATTTATTTATAGTGGTTCGGAAGAAGATGGCTTTTCTTTTGCTACCACTTGGGTTGTTCTCTTCTCACTAGTAGTCCTAATGACCACACGGGAAGACAGACCCTCTAAAGATTAAACAAAAAGAGCCTATTGCTCAAGACACAAAAGACAATGATTCAATTTTAGTGCACCAATGGAAGTGTTTTCTAGTCTATGAAAACAAGACACACAATAAAAATCCAAAACCCTTGCCAAGGACCTGCACCAAAGATTTGTTAGTAGTTTGGGTTGTTTCAAATGATCACCCCTTCCTGCAAGCACACAAGTTAGGTAAATTTTAAAACCTAAAAGACTTTGTGAAAATAGGGGCCTTCAACCAAATGATTTAGCCTTCAAGACAAGCTGCACCAATTTTGTTAGCTAGATCTGAAAATGTTAGTCCAAAATAAACCAGATCTGAAACCCTAAATGAAAATTCCGAAAACTGAATCAATGAAAAATGTGAAATTCAAAACTGGTGAACACAGACACGGTTACCCTCTACACAGATGCGCCTCTGTGACACAGACACGGTTCTATGAATCACAGACGTGGATAAAAACCATAGACGCGCTTCCCAGACACAGACGCGGATAAAAATGACACAGACGCATTTTAGTAACACAAACGCGCCTTTCGGAAACCTGCAAAATAAAATTTTGTCGAAAAGACGGACGCGATTCCAGATGTCGCAGACGTGCCAGAAAATCAAAAACGCGATTCCTGATGTCGCAGACGCACCAGAAAATTAAAAACGCAATCCGAAAGTATGCAGACGCGAAAATGTCAAAAATGTTGTCGAAAATGCCAGATCTGCAACTTTAAAATACAAAATCTGCAACAAGATGTTAAATGCAAAAAGGGACAAGAGTCCGATCGGGCATGCCAAAATGTATATGGTGAAAATGGATAACAATAATAACAATATTGAAAGGCTAAATAGATCCAACCACAAAACCCTAGCCTAACAATCAACAAAGATCCACCATAACATATGAAGATTACCTAAGGCAATGCAAATCACATGAAATCACAAAGATTATACCATCACATTTCCAATAGGGTTTTGATCTCCATTCTTCCTATCTCCATTGATCTTGCTTGATATATTTGCTCTCAGATTTTATATGCACAAGAGCTCAACAAAGAACGGAATGTGGTTGCAAGTAGGATCGTAGTGTAGTCAAATGATCAAG
Organism: Cryptomeria japonica; assembly: GCF_030272615.1. Classification (NCBI taxonomy): domain Eukaryota; kingdom Viridiplantae; phylum Streptophyta; class Pinopsida; order Cupressales; family Cupressaceae; genus Cryptomeria; species Cryptomeria japonica. Next base: position 243,634,034 of record NC_081405.1, on the reverse strand, counting down.
TAGTTAGCTCATTAGGGTTTGATAATGAAGGAAGCATCTCCTTATATAGAAGACACTATATGAAATGGAGGGATAAGATTGAGAGGTGTAAAAGGAGGTCGGCTATGATTAGAGGGTAGGTAAAAGAAATAATAGAATAATGAAAGGGGTAGGTAATGTATGAATTAAGAGATGAATGACATGTGTCATAGGTAGAAAAGGTTAATGAATTAATTAAATAAATAAAGATTTATTTAATTAATAGAAGAAGTAGGATAATTAAATAAATAAGAATATTTATTTAATTTAGTAAAAGGATAATTTAAATAAATAAATGTATTTATTTAAATGAGAAATAAGGCTAGAAGAGGATAAATGAATTAATTAAATAAATAAAGATTTATTTAATTAATAGAAGAATTAAGCTTAGATAATTAAATAAATAAAATATTTATTTAATTAGACATGACAATTTTAGGTGTCTACAACAAAAAATATGCAAATAGGAATATGCCAAAGAACAAATCTCCAAGACAAAGTGTCCAAATGATGTCTTCGACATAACCAGGTGTTTTCCATACCATTCCAAGTGTCAATATACCAGATACTAGTGACTATGCATAAGTCACTTGCTTGCCGGTGAATGCTGCTAATTATCCAAAGTGCCAAAGTTGATAAGTGTTAGTAGGTGTTGACATCAATGACAAAACCTTACCAAAATACCAACAATCTCCCCCTTTGGCATTGATGGCAACACAAGATAGAAAAACCATCAAAGTGCCAAAACAAAAATGTGAAATACCAAATACCAACAATCTCCCCAAAGTAACAATCTCTCCCCCTGGGAGTGACATGTTTTTCTTGTGTTTTCCATACCAATCTCTCCCCCTTTGACATCAAATGCCAAAGCAATATAAAGACTATTTTTTAGATACAAAATACCAACCAATTCACTATACCAACTACTCCCCCTGAGAAGTAGCTTTCTCATCAAAGTTAGAGTAAAAGATTTCTCTATTAATTTTGTCGCTTGATGACGATCATCAACTGTCTAAGTTTCTACTGGTGGGAGTATGACCCCAAGCTGGCCTTTGAGATATTCAAAAGTCTCCTTAGGCAGAAGTTTAGTGAAAATATCTGCAATCTGCTCTTTAGTATTCACATAAACTAGTTTTATTTCTATTGCTTCAACATTTTCCCTTAGAAAATTCAGTTTGATAGAAACATGTTTGGTTTTAGAATGTAATACCGGATTCTTAGATATATCAATTATTGTAGTGTTATCACAATAGATAGTAATAGGTTCCTTGCATTTTACCTTTATATCCTTCAACATTTGCTTAAGCCATAGTACCTGTGTACAGTTAGTTGCTGCTGCAACATATTCTGATTCTGCTGTTGATAAAGATGTACAACTTTGTTTCTTACTCAACCAAGAAATTAATCTACTTCCAAGAAAAAATGCTCCACCTGTGGTTCTTTTTCTATCATCCACATCTCCTACCTAATTTGCATCTGTGTACGCACATAATTCAAAGTTTTCATCTCTAGGATACCACAATCCAAGATTTGTAGTGCCTTGTAAGTACCGAAAAATCCTTTTTACTACTGATTCATGATTTTCTCTAGGATTACTCTGAAATCTTGAAACAATACATACTGCATTCATGATATCAGGTCTTGTTTGTGTCAAATATAGTAAAACTCCTATCATAGATTTGTACCTAGTCGGATTAACAGGTGTAGATTCATCCCTTAGTGATCATTTGTTATTTGTAGTCATAGGTGTGCTTACCAGTTTAGAGTTCTCCATCCCAAATTTCTTTAATAACTCCTTCAAGTACTTGGATTGACTCAAGAATATACCTTTATCAGTCTATGAAATCTACAATCCTAAACTGAATTTTATTTCTCCAATCATAGACATTCAAATTCTTGTTGCATTTCAATAGAAAATTCTTTACATAATCCATCTTCTCCTCCAAAGATTATATCATCATCAAAAACTTCTATAACCAAGATGTCATCATTAGTCACTTTGTAATATAAGTTGTTGTCAGCATTACCTTTAGAAAATCCAATCTTCAAAAGATACTTATCCAATCTTGCATACCAAGCTCTTGGAGGTTGTTTCAACCCATACAAAGCTTTCCCTAACCTGCAAATCATATCTTTGTTATCTATCAAAGAAAATCCATCAGGTTGTTCAATGTAAACTTCTTCTTCAAGATCTCCATTCAAAAATACACATTTAATATTCATTTGATATACTTTGTAGTTCTTGTGTGCTGCAAAAGCCAAGAATAATCTGACTGCCTCAATTCTAGCTACTGGTACAAAGGTCTCATTATAATCAATTCCTTCTTTCTGAGAATATCCCTTACACACTAGCCTTGCTTTATTTCTGATTACCTTACCATCTTCATTAAGTTTGTTTCTGAATACCCATTTGGTTCCAATCACATTTTTGTCTTTAGGCCGGGGAACTAATATCCAAGTGTTGTTTTTCTCAATTTGTTCTAGTTCCTCTTCCATAGCTTTAATCCAGTGTTTATCTTCACATGCCTCATTAATTGATGATGGTTCAATTTGAGAAATAAGACATACATCTTCATTTGTCAGTCTTCCACTTGTCATAACTCTTTTATACTTGTTTCCAATTATTTGATCTTCAGAGTGATTCAGTCTTACATACTGAGGTGTCTTTGTTTGTTGTTGTTCCTTAGTTATAGTGGAATTTTCAGATGATGTCGGTGTAACTGAATTTTCATTCTGTACCGGTGGATTCAATGTAGATTTATTTGTCAGAATTTTTGTTGCCAGTTCAGAGTCTATATACCTTGAAGTTCCTCTGAATTGTTCATCAATCTTTACATTTGTACTCTCAACAATTTTCTACAATCTTTTGTTAAAACATCTATATGCCTTACTCTTAGATGAATAACCAAGAAATATTCCTTCATCACTTCTAGGATCAAATTTGCCAATATACTCATCTTTTCTAATATAGCATTTGCTTCCAAATATTCTGAAATATTTAAGAGTAGGAGTAATACCAAACCATAGTTCATGAGGGGTCTTACCGGTTTCTCCTTTGATGTGAGCTTTGTTAAATGTATAGACCACAGTGCTTACTGCCTCTCTCCAATACACATGTTGTAGATTTTCTTTTGATAACATACTTCTAGCTACATTCAAGATAGTTCTATTTTTCCTCTCTACAACTCCATTTTGCTGTGGTGTCTGGGGTGTGGATAGTTGTCTTTTGATTCCATTCACTTCACAGAATGCATTAAATTCCTTAGATGTGAATTCACCTCCTTGATATGATCTCAGACACTTGATTTTCCTACCATTTTCATTCTCTACCATTTCTTTGAACAATTTGAACTTCCCAAGTGCTTATGAAAGTAACCCAACACATTCTAGAGTAGTCATCAATGATTAGCATGAAATATTTATCACCTTGTTAACTTTTAGTTCTAGCTGGACCACATAAATCAGTATGAATTAAGTCAAGAGCATTATTTGATTTTTCTGGAATACTTTTAAAAGTAGCTCTAACTTGTTTTCCAAATTGACATTCCTTACATACTGGATTGTGAGGTTTGATAATCTTAGGTAAATCTCTAACTGCCTTTGTAGTACTGATTTTTACCATGCAATCAAAATTTACATGACAGAGTCTCTTATGCCATAGCCAACTTTCATCAATATGTGCAATCAGGTATGTCTTTTCACTGTTATTCAAATGAAAGATATTACCTCTAGTTTGATTACTAGTTGCAATTTCCAAACCAGTTCTATTCATAATTTTGCATTTTCCATTCTTGAATTGTAATTGAAATCCTTTCTCAACTAATTGACCAACACTCAAAAGATTATGCTTTAAACCTTCCACATAGTAAACATTGTCAGTATTATGCTTACCATCAAGAAAAAATGTACCTTTACCTTCGATCAAACAAGCTTTCTCATCTCCAAATCTTACTAAGCCTCCATTATATTCCTGAAAGTTCAAGAATTTTCTTTTATCACCAGTCATATGATGTGAGCACCCTGAATCAATGATCCATTCGTCCTTAACTTCAATTTTAGCTACCAAGGCCTATTCTACCGGTTGAATAGTAGGTGCCGGTTGATCTTCTGTTATAGCAACAAAAACCCATCCATTGTCTGTCAAATCTTCATCAGAATCATCAGTGATTCCTTCATCAACAAGATAACAAGATTTATCTTTATTCTTCTTAAATCTGTATCTCTAATATTCAGGATTAGGCTTGTATGTTCTCCTAGCTTCTTCTCTTAGTCTATCATGTCTATCAGGGCATCTAGAAGTCATATGACCAATCTTATTACAGTTGAAACATTTAAAGGGTGCTTTACCTTCATACTTACTTCCAACTGGACTTTTAGGCATTTTCCTTGTAAATAGTGCTTCAAGTTTTTCAAATTCTTCAAGCTGTTAAACTTCTGCAAAAATAGGACTAGGCTCTGATACCAATTGTTAGGTTCCAAAGACAACTGAGAGAGGGGGGGGGTTAATCAGTTGTCCAACAAATTCAAACCAAAAATAAATTAACCAACTTTAATGCTTAATACTAATAAATCAATCTTTTATGCCGGTTGACAGTTTTATCAGTTAATTACAGTACCAGTAAAGATTAATGCATGAAATAGAAAGCCAATAACATCCACAACACATAATACCAATATTTGTATGTGGAAACCCTGTAAGGGGAAAAACCACGATGGGAAACCTTACCCACAATCAGATGATACTACTGCAGATAGTATGTGTATACAAATGGGGTCTGCACATGCAGAAAGGCCAAGCGCCTAGAGCTCACTGCTCAAATACTAATAGGAGTCACACTGACTACAATTGGATGGTTAAATCCAATAAGGATGTACTACTCAAATTAGCATCTTACTATGCTAGATTTAGTATCGGTGTAGTTCTGATTCTCTTCACAAAAAAACCTCCTTCAACCTTCAAATGATGTCTGTGTGTATAGCTTTTCTTATTCTCGCATATACCTTCACACAATTCTTTTTCACATTCCTCATCCGATCTTACAAATAAGATCTTACATTTATATCATAACCTAAGACCAATTTTAGCAGGTCAGTTCTAAAAAATATTACAATAAAATCAATTTACAAATAAAACAATGTCTGATGCAATAACTGATTCAACATGTCAGTTTATGCATTTACAAAAATAATAAGACATCTTCATAGCGTGTCATGCTCATCTGGAAAAGATAAACTTGTCAATGTGTAACCTGGACCTATTTGCCAGTAACAACAAATATGCAAATATGAATATTCCAATGAACAAATCTCCAAGACAAAGTGTCCAAATGATATCTTTGACATAACCAAGTGTTTTCCATACCATTCCAAGTGTCGGTGAATATTATATCCTGTCGGTGTACTAGATACTGGTGATTGTGCATAAGTCATTTGCTTGCCAATGAATGTTGCTGATTCTCCAAAGTGCTAGAGTTGATAAGTGTTAGTAGGTGTTGACATCAATGACAAAACCATACCAAAATACCAACATAAGTGCCCATTTGCATTTAGCAAACGGCCTAACAACATCAATGTTTGGCCTCAAGCCCAAAAACTTTCCAACCAATGTCATTGCCATAAGGTTAATATTATGCTCAATAACTGGGTCTGGAATTTCAATAGAAAATCTACCTTTTTCTAGTTCTGATATATTATAAATTGGAGGGAGTGAGGACTTTCCACTCAGTTTGACACCGAATAGAGAAGTCAAAGACCGAGTGTTGTCCCTTCAAACAAGTCCCTACCTTGGTCTGTCTCCAGCACATGATTCTCCATTTTCACCATCAGGATCGATAGACTTGTCACCTGTGTGTGGGTCCCCATCCACTGGGTCCTTTCCATTCGGCTTAGAGGAATCCAGGCAGTTCCGGGAATCATCCTTTCCCCACTCCCCATGGTTCGCTTTCCAATATAGGGTTTCTCGCCCTACCTTGAATTCAAATTCAAAGTCGTTCTCTTCTCCCAGTCCCACATGTTGTCTCCCTTGAGTTGTGTCATACAAAACCAACAATTGTTATGTGTTATACAAAATATATTTGTAGCTTGTCTTATTAAATATATACCAAACCAAATATTTGTTCTACAACCAAACCAGCTTCTACATTTATGTAGGAGCGAAAAGAAACACATTCATTGGGTGTAAAATAATTTTTTGGGTACATCCATAGAAATATTCCCTATAGCCTACACTCCAGTTATAAGTCATCAATTTGTTTTGTGTGCTTTAGAGATTAAAATTAAGATGGTGATATTAATGGCAATAAATCTTTAGGTCGTTATTTTTTTATTCTTTTTCTAGTCTCCATATATGGGATATAAGAAAATGAACACCTATTTCGTTATCTTGTTATGAGGTTGAGTACACAACATTAAAGAAAGAAAATAAGTAGTTTGGATTCAAAATATATCATGGGAGCTTACCCTTGCTCATTGTTGTGCTACTACCACATTTTAATAACATGTTTCATACATATTGGAAACAATTTTATTTTTCATGTTATATTAAAGTATTTAAAAAATTCATATCAATTGTGTAGACACCTAAAATTGTCCTATCTAATTAAATAAATACTTTTATTTATTTAATTATTTTATCCCAAGTCTTCTATTAGTTAAATATATCTTTATTTATTTAATTAATTTATTTAGCCTCTTCTAGCACTTTTCTAATTTAAATAAATATTTTTTATTTATTTAAATTATCCTTTTCCTAAATATAATAATATTTTATTTATTTAATTTCTCCCACTTCTTCTATTAATTAAATAGATCTTTATTTATTTAATTAATTCACTATCCTTTTCTACCCATGACACATGTCATTCATCTCTTAATTCCTACACCACCTACCCTCTCATTATTTTCTTATTTCTTCTATCTACCTTTTAATCCTAGCCGACCATTTATCCTCTTCACCTTTTAATCTTATCCCTCCATTTCCTAAAGTGTCTTCTATATAAGAGGATGCTTCCTTCATTATCAACCCTACTCGATGTGTCTAGTAATCTTATGCAATCAAGCCCTCTTGCGATCAACCTATCAATCACAATCCTTTCTTTGTTGAGCTTTTGTACACACATAAAATCTGAGAAAAAATATATTAAACAAGATCAATGGAGATAGGAGACAATGGAGATTGAAAACCTACTTGACATGTGAATGGTAATATTGTTTTATTTTGATAATTTATATGATCTTAGGTATTTTCATTGGTGTATGGTGGATGTTTCATTGTAGGACTTAGATTGTTTGTGGTTGGATCTCTATGGTTTTACAATAACTTTATCATCATCACTTTTCACAGTATAAAAATTGCATTTGAGATCTCGGTCAATTTGGGATTATTTTGATTTTGGTTCTTAAGATATTCTGTCTTTGGGCAATACAAAGACAATACATAATAGCAGATTTTCTGTACAGGCATAATGTAGAATGTAACCTAGCTTCAAGACAAACGAATCCAGTAGGCCATGCTTGGAATTCCATTATTAACCATGTAGTACCCCGCTGGCGCCGTCACAGAATTGGGATATAGTGGAAATCAATAATGTCAAAGAAATTCTCTATAATTATGTAGAAAATAGGTCTTTCAAGTTCTTAGAGAAACTACAAACTATTACAGATTTCTAATCTAGCCATTAAAAGACAGACGGATGAATTGTTAGCTGTAACAGTTGGATTGTAATATAAATTTTCAAAGTTTAATCTCAATTTTTTTATATAATTTTTTTATAATGAACTTCAATTTATGTTTGGATTACCTAGTTTTAGTGTCCTTCAACTGTGATACTGGCTATATTAACTAATATCAGTTTATCGTAATATTACTGCAAGTGTAAACGTCACTTTCAAATTGCTTTCTACCTTCCAGCTGTCAGACATGCTTGTTATTTTCGACAGTGAGCAGTACAGCATTGTAACCAGATATTCTAAGAAAAACATCCCCATTTGAATTCGACTTTTGTCTCCGCCTTTCTGTTTTGTGGTCCCTAGTTTCCTATGGTTAGGTTATAAATTGAACGGTTATCAACGGAAAAAATATTTGATAACAATTAAGAAGATTATATTATTATATATCTGGAAAATATAATCTTTATAAGAAATGTTTAGAAAATACGAGCACAACTAGTTATAGTTACTGTTGATTACAGTCGGCCTGAGGTGATAAACAACGCAGTGTTCTTCTATTTTGGTGTTTACAATATGAGAATGGCCACACGTTCTCTATCTGCAGTGCTGTTTTACGCCACTACAAATACAATACATAATAATAATACTAGATTTTCTGTTCAGGCATAATGTATAATGTGGCTTACCTTCTAAGACAAATGAATCCAGTTCGCCACGCTCGGAATTCCGTTATTAACCACAAAAAGCATGTAGTACCCTGCTGGGGCCGTCACGGAATTTGGAGGTGCTGTCACCTCTGTAAAGTATTTTCCTTCCATTGATTTCGAAGAATTTGCAGCTAGAATCAGCAGCCTCTGGTTCATTGAAAACGAATGAGTTGTGAAAGAAGGCGCGTACAAATGGAACGCAATATTGTAGGCAGTGTAACTGAAAACAGTGAACTGCAGAGTGAACTTTTGGCCATACATTAGTGAAGAAGAAGATAAGGCGACTATAGTAGGCCTGTAGACCACATAAGAACTATCCAAATAATAAGGACTGTATGCTTCCAAACGGAGCTCTGTCGGATAAGGAATTCCAGACAAAACGTACCCAACGTGGGGATTGGATCCGCCGACCAAAATCCGTCCATCAGGCAAAACACTTGCACTTGAATGATACATTCTTGGAATGGTGGAGGGCGCCAAAGTGGAGAATCGATAACCGGGAACAGAATTGGGTTTATAGAGGAACGGAGCTAGAGCTGGATCCCTTCCCAGTTCCCACCCGGCGGTTCCTTGTTTTGCCCCATTTATAATGAGAATCTCTCCATTGGGAAGAATGAGCATGTCGCTCAAAACCCTTGGACTGGGCATGTTCTCCATTGCCCACCCAGGGTTCGCATCTGTAATGACAATTCGTCCACAACTCTGAAGCGCAGGGAGAAAATTTCCCTGGTTTGCAGACGTGAAGCTGTTGTCAGGAGCACCACCACAGACGAGGATTTCAACCTTTCTGAACCCGTCAGAGGCAGTCAATGGCAGCATAACAGACGAACCGCAGGAGGGGTAATTCCTGGCCCCTCCTAACATCGTGGGAAACTTCTTTACCACACGATTTGTTTTGTAGTCGAGCAATATGGAGTCCTTGTTGGCAAAGATGAACAGATTCCCGTCGGAGGAGAGATGAAGAAAAGGATACAGATTATTCTCCACGTTGACAACAAAGGTCTGCATTAAAAACGGCAGATTATAATAACTTTCTCCAGCTTTCTTCGGCACGAACTCGTAGGAGAAAGCCCGTCTGCCTCCCACAACAATCACTCTGTTATCAGGAAGGATCTGCGTCGAAGAATACCATCGATTCTCTGCAAGCTTGGTGGGCTGTGAATCATTCCAGTCGCATGCAGAATTGTTGCATGGCTGGAAATAACGAACAGCCTTTCCGCCGTCGTTGTATCCACCCGTACTAACCAACGTGCCGTCAGCAGCGAAAGAAGCACAGGAGCACCATGTGTCAGTCATGACCATGAGGGGCCTGAGGCTGTTGGAAGCAATGTTATATTCTATGGAATGCGCCCAGCAGTCGTGCTTCAGAGCCAAGTCATTCGCATCGTTTCTGCACCGCCCCTTGTCCAGCAGAAGCTTAGAAGCACCGTAGTCTGTTCGATCGAACATAACGACTGTATCTTTGTAGGTCGTGGTCATATGCATAGCTGACACGCCTCCATTGCTTACGACCAGCTTCCATGAGCCTGGCTTGACTTCCACAGCCCGCCCAACCGACACACCCCATAGGAAAACAACGCACAACACAAGTTCAATCATCCTCGCCATTATTTACTTTCTTTTGAGCTTTTCAGTCTGTGATGTTCTGAGGTTGTTTTATATACACGCCTGGAAAGAAATTTTGCCAGCTGACATGTTCTGAGGTACGATGATAGTGGAATGTTTAAGGGGCGAAATCAAGTGTCAACTTTAACCTCGACGGACATGCCAATTGCCAGGCTGAGTGACGGCGAGAGCTGGACATATGCCAATTTATAGCTGGTTTTCAATTTAAACTGAGCAATAGAGCCAAAACTGGCAGAAACAAAAATATCGTTATTTGGTAGCCCATTCTGCACCGTTCGAACACATAATGGTGCACATGTAGATGGTTCCTTGTTGGTGCTGGAGCTAAGGTTAGGAAACGTCCCCATCTACAATAATGTATGAGATTTAAGCTTTTAATGGCATCCACAAGAAGAAGTACTCAGAGACTTGCGTGCACTATGAAGGTTATATATAAAAACAAGCAAATTTAAATTATTTGTTTGGTCTTCTTTCTTATGTGCGAATCATTTTCTCATTTAGTTTTTCTATTTTTCAACTTTCTATATCATTCGTAGAATGATATTTGGTTTAATAAAAAGTTAATCGATAAAAAGGAAGGGTTTCAATTATCCTTTATGTTTCAATAATTATTCATTTTTAGTTCATTCAACTCTTCAAATAATTTTGTATGTTAATTACTTATAATTTTTATGGAAATTTATGAAAATTTTCTTACAAGATATATAATGAAAAACTAAGTGAACATGGTTTCAAAAGGGAAGAACAATAGTAACAAAAGAAACATTTCACATATTTTAATCAAAAGAGTCATGATGAATGCGTGTAACAAAGCTTATCACAAAGTGTCATTATAGTACTCAACAATTTGATAGGGATATTTAATAGAAACAAATTTTGTTGATTAAATTAAATTATAAAAGTAAAATTCTTTAAAAAATGAAAAAAAGAACATGAATACAAATGGTGATTCCTCTAATTCTTTTGATTCTATATTCCTCAAAAAATACATACTAACACACATTCACAATCAAATATTATAAATAGCAATATTATGATAAATACCTCTTAAATTGTTCAATATAGTTGCCTCTCAAAAGAAACACTTTTGTTGATGCTTTGAATATGGCAAAAGTTATCTTATATTTGTATTTCTCAATTCCTATTAAAAATAGCAGACAAACATGATTTAAGGCAACAAAAAAATAAATCATATAGGTTGGAGAGAACAATAAAAAAGGAAAAAACTTGATGAACGAAAAGAACAAAAAATTGTTATATAGGTTGGGGATAACAACAAAGAAGGGAAAATAAATATTTATTGCAAAAATTAAAATTAGACTATTAGACTCTATTGCGTATTATTTCTATTTATCACATAATTTATTCAAAATAATAGATAACAATGGCATTTTTGGGTTCCCTTGGATGGAGCAACATGTTAGGGTGTTAATGGAACAGAATTTGTTTTCTCTCACATTACAGGTTTCTGCATCTTATCCCATGCATTTGATGTGTTATCTTCCTCCTCGATCATAACATGTAAATCTTTTCTTGATATAAATAACAAACTATTTGAATGTTAGATGCATATATCTATCATAAAATGATGTGGACTACTAAGATTTTTTTAATTGTCTTCATGAGCCCAATGGAAATTAGAAAGGTTCTATATTTAAAAACTGTAAAAATATATTTCATGAAAAATTCTCTAAATATGAGATAAGAAATCAATAATTTGCTATATACTTTAGTCCATCATTTTATGCAAGTTTTTAAAGATCTGACATAGTTTTATATTAGAAATTGGATTACAAGTATGAAAACCTACTTTTAAAAATTGCCAATATTTTTCTTTTGTGTGGGCCTTTTAAAAGACGTGTTATCTAAACAAATGAGGCTTGGAAATTCAAGTCTTATCTTATTAGCTATATGACTTGTCATACTCAAATCAATTATTTCAAAATCTTTTACAATTCAAAATTACAACACATAAAAAATGAAAGAATCAAATGAGACTCTTCATCTCCTCATCAAAGCCACCAATTTAATATCCTTTCAAAATCAAAAGACAATGCCCATGCAGTGAGCCATGAACTTGGACATTACTTAGTGATTTGTTATTATAATCAAAGAAAAACATCTAAGTAATGTTTGGCAACCTCTCAAATATACATGTATACTTCATTGCCACTATATTAATCTAGCTATCTTTTTGCACTTTGCTACCACTACATTAGTTTGGTTACAGAAAAGAAATGAAACAAATAACAAATTCATATCTTGCATGCCATTAAATTTTTCCATAATATCATAAAATTGAGCACCTACAAATCCTATCCTTGGAAGAAATTGAAAAAAATACTACATAAAAAGTTATAAAAAATAAGATTGTCATCTAAATCTTATTCATCTGAATCAAAATTGTTTGAAGCAACATAATTCACCACACCAATCTTACACAACTTTTCAAGAACCCTTCTACCTCTAATATGTATTATCCTCTATGCATTATAATACCAAGTTCCAAATGCCTCATCTTTAGAAGGAACTCTTGCAACATCTTCCAGAAAAACTAGACATTCCTTATTCAATGCATACTTTGGAATAATCTTTTTTGAGTCATTTTGAATAAATTTCCTTGGCTGACCTAAAACCTCAAAAATTGCAGAAAGAATGAATATTAAACATAATATTCTATATTGACTTCATAAGTGAAAAATACCAAGAGTACATATTTAAATGAAATCTTGTACCCTAATTAGATAAGAAGCTCAAAGTCAACACTAAAATTTATAGAAAGTGAAAGATTGTAAGGATAAACTATTGTAAGTAAAAATGAACATGTGATAACTCTAGCCTCTTATCCCATAATGTTATAACTCAACATTATATGAATATTTTAGTTGTCAGTTTGATTTGAGCATGATGGAACATTGTAGGTGCCAAGGAAGAACCCATAGGGAGTGCCTAGTAATTATGCATCTACAATGACCTAGAGTAATCAACAAAATCTATAAGAACCATGTCATCAAAAATTTGAAAATCCATCTAGAAACATTCTTAATGAGTAATCTATTGAAAGTGAAGTGAATTTTTTTAACACTCTTTAGTAATAAGCATTCTTAAAGACAAGCATTCTGAGGCACAACACATTCAACCTTACAAAGAAGTTCATATTGATATTAAATCCTTGTTTACACCATGGAAAGGTAACATTTTTTTCCATTTCCTAGTTTCCCATTTGTTATATAGAAGTTTTTCTAGCATAATGTCATGATGGGTCTTTTCCATTCATTATTTAGGAAGTAGTACAACACAACGTTAGAATGAAAAATGCAATTGAAATCCTTTGATAAAACTAGGATTGGTAGAAGAGAACCTAAGCTTATTTTTTGTACTTGAATACATTGGACTTAGAACTATCAACACTCCACATAAAAATTTTGTGGAGCTTGTTGAACTTCCTTAGTCTATTCTAGGCATCGAAAAAACCATTGGCAGTAAAAATAAAAGGAGGTGATGAGATGGTTAATGCAAGCACCAAAAAATAAAAATAAAAAATTGATCAGTAAATGTTTTCTTACTAGAGCTATGAATTAGTGAAGTCACAAACGGAACACCTCATCTTTGGTATTAATGCAACAACAAAAACCAAGACTTGCGAGCATCCAATAGAAACACATAGACCGCAAGTGCCTAGAAGGGGACTTGGCATAGACTTTAGTAACACCTATCAACCTTCATTAACACCATGGTGATTCACAATTAATTTAAAGAGGATTTGAACCTTGGTGACACCATTAACAATGGCACAACTTAACCATCACATTGCAAGATCAACCCTGGCAGTAAACATACAATTAGTGGAATATAGAACATCATGATTTTTAGAAATTGATCACATCTCCTTAAATGTTACATTATAGAGATAAATTTCAATGCCAAAGGATCCATACAAGGGTATTCAATAATAGTATTGAGTGATCCTCAATGTGATGCTATTGTTGAGATATTCTTTTTTTTTTTTTTTTTCTTGATCTATAATGGGCCGAGGTTGTAAACTTTATTAATTTTAAAGAAAATAATTACAATATTGTACAAATTCAGTTCGGTGTGGGCACCGATAGGAAAGAACAGAATGAAGAAAACCTCTAGTCTTGCCCAAGGAAAAATCTTGGAATAATTTAAATGTCCCTGGTAGCCATAAATTTGACTTCTTAAGGGATTACAATAATAAATTGAACAATGCATCTTGCTGTCGACAATTTAGACATGACTTCTATATCAAGGATCTAAATTGTAGGTGAATCCTTCAAGTGGTAAGGAACGAGCGGGGAGACTAAGGATTTATTTGAATGCTGACCAAGCTGGGGATGAACGAGTTGGATTCTGAATTTTGCAAACATAGAGCAATGCTTTCCTGCACACTCAAAGTTAGGATAACCATATAACCACATTATACCATGGAGGGAAGGAAGCCGTCTACATCAGCTCCATCTAAGACTTAGAGACCAATGCCCTTAAAGTTCCCAGAGTAAGGTTGTCCTGGAAAACTACATTCTACAAAAATGAAAATATAAAACGAACCAGGGCCATTAAAGTCATGGTCAAAAAATTGATGGGGTTGAAGGTGAGCCTCTCGAGAGAGAAAAATGAGGGGAAGGAACCCAATGTACCCCATCCACATGATCCCAGATGCCTGAAGGTGAAATATTAACAGAAGTATCTACAACATCATACCTATAGCCACATGAATGCAAATGTGTTAATATTTCTGCCTTGTATTATATGAAGACACCTGCATCTATGTGTGTATACTTGTGCTGAGATAGATACTTCATTAATAAACCCTATAGCATAAAATTGCATCATTTATACATCCTAAAGTCGATGATATAAATATGTGAAAGCCACTAAAAAGGGTATTGCATATCATAGGAGTTATGTTAAGTGTCTGCATATAATAGTAGTTATATTGAACATTTGATTACTATAAACATATAGCTTCAGAAAAGCAAGTCATCTCCTAACTAAAAATAACAAAGTATAAGAGTCTTTCAAATAGATTGGCTTGGCTTAGATTAAATAGATTGTCGCAACAACATCTTACTCAAAAGGAAAGCCCTTTCCCTCAATCCCCTACTTGGTCCAATGGTAAACCCTTTGGCGAATCAGAGGATTTCAGATTCTCCATCTTGGCTATCATGTCCATGTTGAGTCCTTCGTCCCGAAGGTATATTGCCAACCAATGGTTGTAGGGAGGTGTTTTCACATTGAACCACCACATGAGGGAATTGACATTCCTCTGGAGGATGGGCTGTCTGTTGGCAAAATTTGTGGGGTTGTCATGAATTAGTATAGGGAAACGAGGAACCTGGTAGTTGTTCCACATTAAGATATCATAATGCCTTGTCTTGGGGGCCAAAAGATCAGAAGTAACATTAACCATTACCCGATCAAGCTCTATTGAAATGCTATGCTTAAAAACCTTTAAACATAATTCTCTGATAAAATCCCTATTAGGCTCGAAATGAAGTACTATGGCTAGGAACATAGAGGAAATATTAGAATTTTCTCTGGTCCTATCCTCATTTTTGATAAAAATTTCCCCTAGAATTTGAGTAACCCCGTTGATGACCAGGTTGTGAGGATATTTCATGAGGCCTTTAAGCCAAGCTTCCTTTTTTTCCCCAGAAATGGTCATTTTTCTTTCAGAGCTTGAGAGCTTGAGTATAGTATCCATGATATTCTTATTAACTATATGGTTGTTTTCAATTTTTATGTCCTTGATTTGTGTAAGATATTTATAGTACCACAACTATTATACCCTTTTAATACTATTAAATTGTGGGATTTTTCTGACTTTATTCTACTTTCCTTGATGATTCCTAGCCACCAGACTATAGATCTTTGAAAATATTTCATGAACCATGCTAAATTTATAAAAGGGTTTTACCATATAAGCTATAAAAAAATCATTGCAACGATTCATCTACTATTTTTGATGAATTTTGGAGGGAATTTTGGTTGTTGTAGTTTTATACAAGATAATTAGTTCAAAATCATTAAGGTTACTTTCTAAGATACAATGCTAAGGAACCCTAGAACTTGAAGGGGTTATCATCATTTGGGGATCAGAGTGGCACAACAAAAACATTGTTGTGAATAAATCGATCATCTTTTGGTCTTCTAGGAGTGTGGATATTTTCAAACATCACCATTGGTAGTTGGTTGCCTTCATTGCTTCATCCAAGTCAAATTTGGAAAATTACAAGATCAAAATTATGTGGACATTACGTCATGATTTAGCTCATTAGCATGAATATATTGATCACTAGTGCAGGGCACCTAGCACTCCAAGATTGAAAGCTTTAATTTATTTCAATTTTGTGTGTTAATTTATGATGTAATAATGGACAAACCATTTAGGACTCAATAGAGCCATGGTTGAGTTGTCCAAATTTTGGTTTGAGTCAATTGTGCTCAAGATGTTGTTAGCCTGAGAAGTGGGATGCTTAGGTAGTTCACAAGAAAAATACTCTAGATGAAGGTATTCATGTATTGGGAGTCAATTGAGTTGTTTTTAGGTCTTCTAGGGTGTTTGAGGACCTTTAAGAGCCTTAAAATGCATTAGAATGCAAAAATTGCATCCTAGAGCAAAAGTTGTCAAAAGTTGCTTAGAAACATTTTGCAATTTCTTGCAAAAATTGCATTTTTGGTTATAGGTGTTAGGAACTTGGTTGAAGTGACAGAAACAAGTGGATATAATCCAAATTTCACTTCATTGTACGGGTTGGATGATTGGAAATGCAAGAGCAAGTTTTTGTTTTGTGAAGCAACCTTGTTTCCATCGGTTTTTAATAGTTTTGTCTTGTTTTTCCTTGCTTGTATGGTCTAGTACATACTAGATGGTGTAAAATAATTGTCATATTTGTATGTTGATTAGATTTTATTTCATTAAGGTTGATTTTTAGGTTTGATTGTTCCAGGTTGTAGAGATTTCTTACATTCTTTGCAACTAGGAGGAAAACCCTTGCAAGTAGGGTTTAAGATCAAGAAATGGCTCTAACCTAGGAATTATTTGATGGAACTTGTTGAAATAACTAAGAATGATAGGTTAGGGTCTATACATATCTTAGGAATAGGGTGTGTGATGTAGAACTTCTAGGAGGAGGATAAGAAATGAATCCCTA
Organism: Cryptomeria japonica; assembly: GCF_030272615.1. Lineage (NCBI taxonomy): Eukaryota > Viridiplantae > Streptophyta > Pinopsida > Cupressales > Cupressaceae > Cryptomeria > Cryptomeria japonica. The sequence continues at coordinate 243,616,840 of NC_081405.1, read as the reverse complement.
GGCTCATCATTAGGAGTAGGTGAGTTAGGACAGCGAGAAAAGTGCAATTTATGAGCACATGAAGATTAGTGCAAGTCCAAGTGGTATATGAATGGAAAGCCCTCTAAGGCCCCTTAAAGGTTCCCAAGTGTTTTGGAGAAGGAGACTTGACTGGTGAAGAGTTCTAGACTCATCTTGTCAATTCACCAGCTAGGCCTAAAACCCTTCAAATTAGTGTAGCATTAGAAACCCCACTTGTACAGATAAACCAAATGCACTTTTCCAGTATTGTCTGTAGGGTACTCAAATCCATGATTTATTTCTTGACTTGTTTGGGACTTTTGCACATTAAACCCCTAAAACTACCTTGGAAGGGCTAATGCAATTTGACCTAATTTGGTGAGTCTTAAACCTCAAAACACATTGAAGAAACCTTGTTTATGCATTGGGAAACCATAGGAAGAGATTGTGTGTTAAGACCCTTGTAGGAGTGGTTGGAGCCCAGGAGAGGACTATGTGAGTAACTGAGGTGGCAACCTCAAGTGGAGGAGTTGATTATCCAGAAACCATTGGCTATACCTAAGAGGCAAGTCAAGAAGGTTCAAACCTTGGAGGTCTCATTATCATAACCCCTAAAAAGTGCCTTAGGAATGACTTGAGTAGTTGTAGGGTTGAGTAGGACAAGTCACTCAAGAAGGTGCATCAAGCAAGGCTTCAAGACTCTCTGCATCGGAGTGGTATGAGAGCCATTCTTTGAAATATTTGGTGTATATCAGATTGTCAAGAATCGGAAGCAAGTTCAATGCCTCTAAAAGAAATGACTCCAGAAGCCATCCGAAAGATGGTAGCAGAGATGATAGAAGGATTGAAGGATGCATAAGGAAGTAGAATAACTAGAGAGGTAAAGAAGGAGAAGGGGAAGGTTAAAACAAAATGGGGTGATGATATTGATGAAGAAGTGGAATATGTAGAGGAACCAAAAACAATAGCTATGCCCCAAGACAAAAAGTTATTCTTAGATGCAGTCAAATCCATATCTAAAGACAACTTGGATGGAATACCCACATATGGAGGAAATCTGAATGGAGAAGAGTTTCTAGATTGGATAGAAGCTCTCAATAATCACTTTGATTACAAAGAGGTAGCAAAAGAGAAATGAGTCAATGTGGCCAAATCATGAATGAGAGGATCAACATTGGTTTCGTGGAATATGATGCAGGAAGAAAGGATACAAGAAGGAAAAAAGAAGATAACTTCACGGGAGCATATGAAGATCATACTTAAGGCACAATTCCTTCTAGGAGATTATGAAGTTCAAATTCATAAGAGACTGCAAAATCTGAAACAAAGGGAGTTAGATGTCAATGCATACACTGAAGAGTTCCACAAGCTGAGTTTGAGGGCTAGGAAGCATGAGAAAGGTGGAGAAGTTGGCCAAGTATATGAATGGCCTTAGACAAAATATACAAGATGAGATAGGTTTCCTCACACAAGAAACTATCCATAAGTGTTTTCAGTTGGCCCTAAGGGCAGAAGAGAAGATCAAAAGGAGGAGTGAACAAAATCAGAAACATAGGGGAGGTAGAGGAAACTTTGGTAGAGGGTAGCAATCACCAAGAAGTGAAGAGCAGCAAGGCCAAGAAGGCAGCGGAGACTCTCAAAGAGCAGCATTTAGAGGATCTTATAGAGGAAGGAGAAATTTTAGGGGCAGGTTTGGAAACTCGGGAAGAGGAAATACCATTTTCACCAGTAGGTGTTATCATTGCAATCAAGTTGGGCATACCATGAGTAAGTGCTCGAGAAAAGCCTCAAGCTCCACAAGCTCATACACGAGGGAAAGAAGAACTTAGTTGTTGCAAAAGTAGGACACTCAGGGTGTAACTTCTTCAATCAGCAAGGCAGGGCCAGTGACAGATGGAGAAAACTTGATGATGAGGAGAACAATGCTCAAGATACCCCAAGATCAATAGCCACCATAAAGGATAAGCTTGTTTAGAACCACTTGTAGGTCACATGGGAAGATTTGTAAAGTGATTGTATATTCTGGTTCCACTAAGAATATTGTCTCAGTTGAAATGGTGGACAAACTCAAACTGAAAAGATTGCCTCACCTCACTCCCTATAAGGTACCATGGCTCAACCAAGATCAACATGTACTAGTTGATGAACAAGCATGGGTGGATTTTAAAATTGGTGAGTACAAGGACAAATTATTATGTGACATATTGCGTATGGATGCTTATCATTTGTTGTTGGGTCATCAATGGCAATATGATGTGAAAGCTACTCATGATGGGGAGAAGAACAACTATCTTATCACCAAGAATGGGAAGAAGTATCAAATGGATCCACGACCTGAACCAAAGGAAGAAAAAAAAATAGGCTCAAGTGTGATACTAATGAATGGAAAAGAGTTTCTCGAAGTGTTGAAACAAGAAGGACATCAAGGCCATGCTATAGTGTTGAAACTTAGAGAAGAATCTAAGGCAGATCCAATGAGTGAAGTGCCTCAAGAGGTGCAAGGTCTACTCAAACAATATGAAGAAGTGATAGGGAAAGACTTACCTGATTCTTTTCCTCTGATGAGAGATATAAATCATCAAATAGACTTAATACCGGGGGCCAATCTACCCAACAAAGCTGCCTAAAAAATGACACCTAGTCAAAATGAAGAGATCACCAAACAAGTGCAAGAAATCTTAGACAAAGGGTTTCTCAAGAAGAGTTTGAGTCCATGTGTTTTTCCTACTATGTTAGTGCCTAAGATGGGATGCAAATGGATAATATGCATGGACTCCAAAGCAATCAACAAGATTACTATAAGGTACCAGTTTCCCATGCCAAGGATTGAAGACCTATTAGACAATCTAGGAGGTGCAAGTTACTTCACAAAGGTGGACTTAAAGTCTGGTTATCATCATATTAGAATCATACCTAGAGATGAATGGAATACAACCTTTAGAACCAATGCAGACATATATGAGTGGTTGGTGATGCCATTTGGCCTCACCAATGCACCTAGTACCTTCCAAAGGCTCATGAATGAAGTCTTAGTTGAGTTTATTGGTAGATTTGTAATTGTATATCTTGATGAAATTTTTATCTACATAAGGTTCAAGGATGAATACCTCAAGCATCTGGAGATGGTTTTGAGAAGTTGAAGAAGGCTCATCTCAAGATTAACCTTGAAAAATGAGTTTTTGAAAACAGAGCTTGTCTACCTTGGTTTTGTTATTTCTCATGGATGTTTAAAAATGGATCCAAGTAAGGTAGAAGCAATACTTAATTGTCATATCCCTAGGGGCATAAGTTAAGTTAGAAGCTTTCATGGAATGACATCTTTTTATAGGAAATTTGTGAGGAACTTTAGCCATGTTTATGCTCCTATTCTCAATACCATTAAAGGAGGGATTAAATGTCACTTTAAGTGGATAGAGGAAGCCAATAAGAGGTTTGAAAGGTTGAAAACCAAGATAGCAGAGCTCTCAACCCTTACATTGCCCGATTTCAATCAGTTCTTTACAGTAGAATGTGATGCAAGCCAAAGGGCGATAGGGGCAGTTTTAAGCCAAGGGGAACATCCTATAGCTTTCTTCTCAGAAAAGTTAAATGAAGCTAAGCAAAGGTACTCCACATATGACTTGGAGTTGTATGAAATGGTTCAAGATTGAAAAAATGGCATCACTACCTACTGCCCAAAAAATTTGTAGTCTTCACTCACAACCATGCCCTTAGTTTTCTCAATGGGCAAGATGAGTTGAACCAAAGACACCTAAAGTGGGTTGAGTACCTACAATCTTATACATTAACTATTAAACACAAGAAAGGGACAACAAAAAAAGTTGTTGATGCACTAAGTGGAGAATCATGACCATGTAGGAGATTCAATTGCAAAATGTGGGTTTGGCTGAGTTGAAAGACCTCTACAAGGATGATAAGGATTTTGCAGAGATATATAATGTTTGTTCTGATTTTTCTAATACCTCACATGTCTCTTATTCAAAATACATGATACAAGAGGGTTTTCTATTCAAAGGTCATCTTCTTTGCATACCTCAATGTTCTATGAGGCAAAATATTATTCAAGAAAAGCATCAAGGAGGTCTAGGAGGTCATTTTGGCATTGATAAGACTTTGGAGCAGGTTGGTGGGTTTTATTATTGGCCCAAGTTGCAATTAGAAGTGAGAAGATTTGTAGAGCAATGTATCATCTGCCAAAGAGAAAAAGAAGCCTCAAGTAATGTAGGTCTATATCAACCCTTGGTCATACCTTAGAGGTCTTGGGAATGTCTGAGCATGGATTTTGTGTTAGGCTTGCCTAGGACACCAAGAGGATTTGATAGTGTATATGTGGTAGTAGATAGGTTCAGAAAAATGGCACATTTCATACATTGCAAGAGTACCAATGATGAAACCTATATTGTAGGCCTCTTATTCAAGGAGTTAGTCAGAATTCATGGTCTTCCAATCAATATTGTTAGTGATAGAGGTGTGAATTTTTTGAGCCACTTTTGGAGGACATTTTGGACGAAGTTGGGCACCAAGTTATCTTTCTCATCTGCCTATCATCCTTAATTAGATGGTCAGACAGAGGTAGTCAACCAGTCATTGGGTAACTTGCTAAGATGTCTTACCAAACAACATGAGAAGACTTGGGATCTAGTACTTGGATAGGCAGAATATGCATATAATGACTTAATGAACCATAGAACAGGTAAAAGTCCTTTTGAGATAGTGTATGGATTTCATCCTAGGGGCATATTAGAGCATTAAAGAGGTGCATGATAAGGTAAGGCAGTCCTTACAGCAAAAATTCGAGAAGTATAAGGTTCAAGCTGATAAAAAAGGAGGAAGCTACAATTTCAAATAGGAGATTTAGTATTGGCATACCTTAGGAAGGAGAGTCTTCTAAAAGGGCATCCTGTCAAGCTCATGATGAAGAATTGGACCTCTCAAGGTGGTGCACAAGTATGGGTAGAATGCCTATGAGGTTGAACTTCCACCTACCTTGAGGATATCTCTTATTTTTAATGTATGTGATCTCTATCCATAAAAGGGAGATAAACCAACAAATCAAATAGACATGTCGTCACTGGTTCATGAAAATTGGGTAAAGGATTTGCCACCTAGTCAACCGATTGAGTTACAGAGTATCTTGGATACCAAGATAGTAAAGAAGACAAGGAAAGTAGTCTACAAGAACTACCTTGTTAAGTGGAAAGGGTTACCTGATTCAGATGCCATGTAGATTCTAGAGGCAGATGTACTTCAACATGGAGTGGAGATTTCAGACCTTATAACTCAAGGGACTTGAGTTCTTTGACCCAGGGGAGTATGGTGCAGGGCATCTATCACTCCAAGAATGAAAGATTTGATTTCTTTTAAGTTTGTGTGTTATTTTGTGATGAAATAATGGACAAACCATTGAGGACTCAATAGAACCATGGTTGAGTTGTCCAAATTTTGATTTGAGTCAATTGTTCTTAGGATGCTGTTAGCCTAAGAAATGAGATCCTTATTTAATTCATAGGAAAATTACTCCAGATGAAGGTATTCATGTATTGGGAGTCAATTGAGTTGTGTTTTAGTACCTTTAAGAACCTTAGAATGCATTAGAATGCAAAATTTGTATCCTAGAACAAAAGTTGTCAAAAGTTGTTGAGCAAAATTTTGCAATTGCTTGCAAAAGTTACATTTTTACTTATAGGCATTAGGAAGCTGGTTGAACTAACTAAAACAAGTGGATATAAGCCAAATTTCACTTCATTATATGGGTTGGAGGATTGGAAATGCAACAACAAGTTTTTGGTTTGGGAAGCAACCTTGTTTCCGCAGGTTTTTGATAATTTTGTCTTGTTTTTCCTTGCTTGTACGGTGCAGTATGAACTAGATGGTGTAAAATCATTGCCATATTTGTATTCTCATTGTATTTTCTTTCATTAAAGTTGATTTACAATTTTGATTTTTCCAAGTTGTAGAGATTTCTTTCATTCTTTGCAACTAGGAGAAAAACCCTTGCAAGTAGGGTTTAAGAGCAAGAAATGGCTCTAGCCTAGGCATTCTTTGATGGCACCTATTGAAATCACTAAGAGTTATAGGTTAGGGTCTATAAATAGCTTATTAATAGGGTGTGTGATGTTGTAGGTGCAGGAGGAGGAGAAACAATGAAGCCCTAGGCTCACTGCTGGGAGTAGGTGAGTTAGGACAACAAGAAAAGTGCGATTTATGAGAACATGAAGATTGGTACAGGTCAAAGTGGAATATGAATGGAAAGACCTCTAAGGCCCCTTGAAGGTTCCCAATTTTTTTGGAGCAGGATACTAGACTAATGAAAAGTTCTAGATTCATCTTACCAATTCATTGGCTAGACCTAAAACCCTTCAAATTAGTGCAGCATTGGAAACCCCACTTGTACGAATAACCCAGATGCACTTTTCCAATATTGTCTGTAACTTCCAAAAGGGTACTCAAATCTATGATTTATTTCTTGACTTGTTTGAGACTTTTGCAAATTAAACCCCTAAAACCGCATAGGGAGTGCTAATGCAATTAGGCCTAATTAGGTGCCGGTAGAGACCTAGAAGGGTTAAGAATCCAAGACGATGGATTTGGTTAGTCTTAAACCTCAAAACACATTGAAGACACCTTGTTGATGTACTGGTAAACCATAGAAAGAGATTGTGTGTTAAGACCCTTGCGGGAGTGGTTGGAGCCTAGGAGAGGAGTGTGTGAGTAACTGAGGTGGCAACCTCAAGTGGAGGAGTTGATTGTCCCGAAACCATTGGCTATACCTAGGAAGCAAGTCAAGAAGGTTCAGATCCTAGAGGTCTCATTATCATAACCCCTACCAAGTGCCATAGGAAGGACTTGAGTAGTTGTAGGGTTGAGTAGGACAAGTCACTCAAGAAGGTGTATCAAACAAGGCTTCAAGACTCTCTGCATCAATCACCCAAATTCATATTGCTTGAGGATAACATGTCTTTGGGAGGAAAGACTTGTCTTGTCCCATTTTTTAAAATATTATAGAATATTGGAACTAGATTTAAGTTGTATAAATGTGTCCAAGATTAAAGATTGGACTTTCTTCTTAACAATTGCTAGAATGTTATTCCTTGTTGGAGCGCATTCTCACTCAAGGAGTGCATCAATGCTTCAAGGCATTATAGGGATATTTATGTTGATCATAATTGTTCTTGTGGTGTAGTGTTATTATAATGACTATAAACTATTCAATTTAGGGTGACAATATAAGTGTAAGTCCTATGATTCAATTGTGCAAGTTATGTGTGTTGAAGATTTTAATTAATTTTCGACCGTACTTTACAGTTTGTGGATTTTATTTGGTGAATATTGTTATTTGTACTCCAAATATTGTATGTAGCGATCATCTCTCATTTTATTAAGTCTCAAGTTCCCTCAAAAATTTGAGTAGCTTAGATTGTTCTTGTTATATTAATGATCAACTATTTCTTTACAAATCTTATAATTTTATGGGCTTAAGTTCTTAACAAAACCTATTATTCATAATGTTTATGGTCACTTTAAAACCAACTTAATCAATATAATATAAATACTTCAAATACTAACATTATACTTTAATTTTTATAGTTAAAGTACATTGATACCATATTATAGTTAAAATATATCATATGATATAATTTAATTAATTGTCACATTTTATGAAGTTTATCTTGACAATATTTTAGGACTTATGGATAAGATATAATTTATTGTATAGGTTCAATTATTAGCCTAAGTTGTAAACCCTGAACGCTTAGAAATAAATGTCCTCATATTCACTAATCAATTCAATTAAAGATATATTGACTTAAGATTATGATTTTAGATACATATTCTGTACATGTCTACACTGCTCGCTTTTACCAGTGCCCTGTTGTACTATGAGTTACCAGTCGGTTCGCTTATGGAAATTAAAAATTCAGTATCTCAATAGAAAACACTACACGATTGCCTATCACTTCTCAACCCTGAATACTAAGATTCTGTCCTTACAGAATAGGGGATGGACTCAAAGACTTTTGGTTTTGTCACGCATAGAGATTCGATTTTCCATAACTCGTGAGTAGAGATTTGGTTCTATTGCCATACAGTCAGACACATATACTAACCATTAGAAGAATTAGGTATACTTACAGATTCAAAACTGAAAAATAGCCTTTTGAGAGTTCACTTCGTCAAGTTCATATATGATCATCGTGCTAATAATATAAATGCCCTCCTTATTCATACAACAACATGTTTCGCGCACGCTTGCTGCTCTTTGGTTTGATTGAAATTGCGAAGAGAAGAAAGGGAGTGAGCGATACCGATGGAGGAGTGAGTGTAAAAAATTAGTCTTTGTCCTCAGCCCTAGCGATTTTCTACGATGGGGGAGTGAATGTGAAAAATGAGTCTTCCTCTCAACCCTAGACATCATGGAGTTTGATTCTCATTTAAAGATCGAGCTCCTCAATGCAAAGAAAATGAAAAAACCTAAAGCTAAATAACAGAAATCGTAAAGACGAAGAAAGACGTAGATTAGAAACCACAAATTCAGAAGTTAGGTTAACATTATCCAGATCAATGATATAGCACATGCACACAATAGATTTCATACAGAATGCATAAATAAATGGTCACAATCCCACAACACGAGTGCTATAAAAAGTTAGGGGAAAAAGCCACACTTACAACCTAAATCCACCAGACCATTGCATGGACAGTTCCGAACAACCGTTTTTGCGTTCTTTAGAAACTCTATGCTTGTTTAATTAGCAACCGCACACAAATTGATGCCGTATAGTATACGGAAAGTTTCCAGCATGCGGAGAAATTCATTCTTTCATTACCAAATGTTATTGTACCCTGCATTCGACCACATTCCCTAAGTCTAATCTCTGCAAGTCTTTGTTCCATAGCCATATGTTTCAAACTACTGTCAGCAACCCTGTTTTAATGGCACTGCAACTATACTCTATTTTGACGGCCTGCGACTGTCTCTGGAGATGTGCGTTTTCTCCCGTTGAGAACCGTGCAAGCCCCTGCAAACCACTGCAAACCGCCAACAACTCCAACAAGCCAACGCCAGCAAAGCTGAGACTAATAATGAGCGTAAACAATATGCATGTTTACCCGATAGACATAAGGAAACAAGAAAATATTTACAGAGAAGCATGTTTGATTGATTGCCAACACTTACGTTAATAACGCGTTAATCGAAACAGCATTCGTTATAGTTTCCTACAGACAGGAACTAATAATGCCGTTGAAACTTTCCCTTATTCAAAAAGCACATCACATAAATATTAAATGGTTTTTTAGATGATGGAGAAACTACATAGATATTAAATGGTTGCTTTTCCAGAACATGGATTAAAGCAGATAAAGACGAGCATGCACCACAGTCAACCCGACAGAGAAATTGTTACTGATATTAAATACCTGTTTACACCATGGGCAGGTAACAATTTTTCCCTTTACCAGTCTCCCATTCGTTATTTAGAAGATATTCAAACATAAAATTATGTTGGGTGTTTCCCATTCATTATTTAAGAAGTAGTACGACATAACATTAGGATGACAAATGGAATGGAAGGCGCCTGATAAAATGAGCATCAGCGAAGGAGGGCCTCAGCTTGTTTTTCGTACTTGAAGCCATTGGACTTGGAAGTATCGGCACTCCAGACAAAGATGCCCTGGAGCTTGCCAGACTTCTTCAGTGTTCTACAGCTTTGATAGATATTGTCATTTCCTGTGCTTGTGTACCCCACTCTTAAACTCAACTTGCCCTTTTGTTTCACGTCTGTTGGCAAATCTGCTAAATTTGTGGCCCATTTACATTTAAGTGCCGTGCACCAGCAGTTTACGCATACCCATTGTACTGTTAGCTTTCAGTTTATATGACTTTTTTTGGCGTTTCAGGATATTAGTGTTTCTTTCACGTTTCTTATGATCCCTCTTTCCAATTCACTTTATAGACAATTTAGATTACAATACAAATGATTTTTGTATGCCAACCAAGCCCCATTTGCAGCTGCCTTACACAGCTCAAGCCATTCACGTTGCATCTACTGAACATAAACGAATTTATTACGTATTGCCTATAAATTTAATGTATGAGCTTGTATTCAGCAGATATCATATTATGACTTTCTCCTCTGCAATCATGTCTGATGTTATCAGAGCTGGGAGGGCTCTGTAGTTTTTCCTCCAATTAGCAGTGGACTGCAGACTAAGTGAGTAATATGGTGTGGTGTTTGCTGTGTGATGTATTGACTGTAACTTTGCTTGAAGTTTATTGAATTGTGCTGATAGTATTGTTGTAGCCAATCTCTATCGCAGATCTGGAATGTGTTGTTTCGCACATGAAGCTCACACTGGTCTGACTGCAAATGGCGCTTGGTTGGCTACAGTCGGCTGAAAACAACGTGAGGTGGACCTACATTGGTCTAGACCGGAAAAAACAGGAGACAATTATTTTATCCTTTCTAACATCCCTACATAGATTAATTGTAATAATCGTTTTTACATATCCTTCCATAAGCTAGAAAGAATGGGTCACGGTCTCAAGACTTCTTAAGTATCCATTCTTTAAGAATGGGTCACGGTCTCAAGACTTCTTAAGTATCCATTCTTTCTAGCTTATGGGGAATATCTACAAATGATGAGTACAATTAATTTATAGAAGATGTGGTAATCCAAAACTACTTGTGTGAAATTTGTGGTGAGTCAAAATCATTTGTGTGAAGCTCATGGTGAGCCAAAAACCACTTGTATGCAAAGTTTTTGGTTAGTCAAAATTACTAGAGTGCAAAGTGTGTGGTGAGCTTGGAACCACTTCAACATTATATCGGTTGGGGGTAAGTCATTAAAAAACTCAGTTGGGGGTAAGTCATTAAAAAACTCAAGTGATTTTTGATAAGGGGAACATCATAGCACACAAAAGCCCATTTAAACAAAACAGGTGAAGTGTTGTAAATGAGTACGCAAGAAGGCTTTAGGCATAAACCCAATCTATCTGGCTCATGGAGGGATATCTAAAAACAATTAGTACAATTAATTTATGGGGGGATGTTTGAAAGTATAAATTAATTGTCTCATGTTCTTTGTCAGCAACAACCTACACGATAATTTTGAACTTGCATTATTTTTTCTGATGAAAGCACTAATGCATAACAATATGGTAGTATGTAATCATACTTGTGCAAAAAAATGTGTCTTTAGAAATTATCAATTTTTTTGTCGATCTCCAATATTGACAATGTGATAGGTGGTCTTAGGGTTTTTAGGCCTTCTAAGTTTGATGGTGATGGTCTTTTGACTCCAAACTAACCAAATTTTCAACTACCTCTAGAAATCACCTCGTAAAATATGCCCTCAATGAATTTGATCCCAAATTTCAACTTCTTAGATTTTGATGAAACAACAGTTGATCTTAATATTTTTCAATTTTTTGGATGCAATGGTGATGCTTGTTTTTCCTCAAAACTAATAAAAAATATGCTCACCACCAGATCCAAGCAATGCTTCTCAGCAATGAAAACCCTCAATGCTAATAAAAGATTTGTGACCCTGCAATGCTTCTCAACAATGAAAACCCTCAAATCTTGAGAAGGGGCTTGCTAAATTCAAGCTTTGATACCATGTTGAATTTTGCAACACAAAAGATTCCAAAATAAACCTACAAGATCAAATTGAAAACAAGAACACCTACCACAAGAGAGAATAACACACATGAATGCTATATTACTCAAAAGAAAAAAATATAAAATTCTAAGATGAATTAATATTGGACAATGAGGTGCTTATAAAGAAATCACATGGAGCTAAATTTAAGAGAACTAAATTACAAGCAAAAGGAGCTAAATAAAGCTCAACTCTAGCTAAACTAGATGCATAAAAGCTAACTAGAAGTGCTTCTAAGTGAACTTAAGCTAAACAAGTGTAGTTGCTAGTTAAAATGCTCTAACATGTGTGAGATCAAGTGTGAAGTTTGATTCCAAGGCCAATGGAATGGAGGCTTCTTGGGAACCTGATGGAATCAAACAATGAGACCAAGGCCATAGTCCATCTGGAGTTACTATGGTCTCATTTGTGAATTATTTTTTTTTGTAATATGAATGCAAGTGATAGTTTAAATGTTGTTATTACAATGAGGCCACCAATTTTTATTTTTTAGGTGTAATAATATTTTGATTTCAATTTCCTTATTAAGTTCTTTTGGGGTTTCTGAAGGGTTGAAATATAGTGTATTTGATGTTTTCTATTTTTTAAGTGTCCTTGGTTGGGTACCTATGGGTTAGGCAATTTTTCAATCATGGGGGCTTCACTTAGTGAACATGGGTTATAACACGTGTGTTCATGGCATACTAAAGAATTCCCCTATTTTAAAAAAATATTACCCTAAACTCCTTTTTTGTCAGCCCCTCCCAATACACATCCTAAATTAAGAGCCCCCTCTTTTCGCCAAATATTGTATATTTCATAGCCCAAATTAAAAAATCCCCTATATTCATCGATAGGCAATATATTGTACCCTCATTTTTGGGATATTAAACCCCACAATATGAATTCATGTGATATAATAATGCCTAGCCAGTGAAGCCCCCATGTTTTCAACTCATAATAATGGACTTAGTCCAAGATTTGATATCTCAAAAATGTCCTTAATAGTCTTTAACAGAACTTTTGTTTAGGTGTTGGGGTTGTGACTTATCACATCCACATCCCATTCTCCCAAGCTCATTTAAGTTGTTTAAAATTTTCATAAGGAGTTCACACACGTGAACCACATTTGTAAAGTTATTTTACGAAGAGTGTTTAAGTACACTCCCCATCTCCTAAAGTTTCACACATGTGTGAGCACTTCTATGAGAGTGTTTCTTAGAGACTGAATGGGAAGGTGACATGTGTCACTTCCCCATTCAATTTTTCCAAGCTTGAGTTTCTTTAAATCATCACCTTGAAGATGATGAGGAGTTCTAGTTATTTTTTCAAGGATTTATTTTTTTTGGTTCATGGGAGAAGAGATTTGTATGGGTTGTATACAAGTGGAATTATGAGAAGAGCTTGGATGGAGGTTCTCAAACAAGCTCCTCTAAATCTTCATCAAGATAAAAAATTTATCTCTCAAGCTCTTAAAATATTGGCTATGATCAATTTGTGATTGTATGAGTGAATTTAAAGAATATTTTTTATGTGAATGTCTATTGATACTTTTAGGTATGTGTGAGTCTAAAACTCCAATGTGGATAAATTCTTGTAGTTTGTAAGGGTTAAGTATGGATTTGTCTTGTTAATAGTTGTTATTGTTAATGGGGTACTTTTTTTTTCTCCTATAATTTCATGTGGTTTCTTATGATGTGTGGGGAAGAAGAAGGGCAAGTCGCTCTTTGCCCCCTTTTAAATCATGTTATAAGATTCAAGTAATGAGGTGTTTCCTCTTATTGATTCTAACTATTTTAATCATGAGTGTAAAGGTTATGGAATTGTGGTTCATTGTTAGTATGTGTTTTAGTGTAAAACTATTTTCTATGGAGGTCTCCTAGCTTGGGGAAGGAATGTGGAGATGCCTAAGGTTGGGATGTGAGAAACACCATGGCCTTGAAAAAATAAATTGTTTTTGTGTAGATTGGGAGATTCAATCATCTCGTTGATTTGAAGGAATCACACTACCTTACTTGTACAATTTTAGGAAATATTTGAGAGTTATATAGTTCATCAAGTTTTAATTGTATTTGTCATACAAGAAAAAAAAATATCTCATCACCATCACATTGATGTAATTTGTGCCATTGTAAAAGAAAATAGAAGACATAACCTTTCTATTTAAAAAACTATTTTATACAATGATTACCATACAAATTAAATGTAATATTTAAAAATTGTAAATATAAATTTTATATTCCTATATTTAATTAGTGCTATGCATTTGTGTATAAGAAATGGTAGGTGAACATAAACTAAACACATAATCTTAAGTGTTTTTTATATCATCAATAGAACTAGCCCAATCATTATCTGCACACTAAATTAAACTAAGATTATCTGTAGCTGCATACAAGATACCAGAACTAATTTTAACCTAAAAATAAATCAAAACTATTTTCATTGGACAAAAATGAATTTTACTAGGATTTTGCATATAAACCTTGAAAGAAAACTAATAGTGTTTATGGTGAAAATGGAAACAACAATATTGAGAGACTCAATAGATTCAACCACAAAACCCTAGCCTAACAACAACAAAGATCCACCATAACATATGAAGATTACCTAAGACAATGCAAATCAAATGAAATCACAATGATTATACCATCACATGTCCAATAGGGTTTGGATCTCCATTCTTCCTATCTCCATTGATCTTGCTTGATATATTTGCTCTCAGATTTTATGTGCACAAGAGCTCAACAAAAAACAAAATGTGGTTGCAAATAGGATCGCCTATTTTCAAAAGCGTAGTGTAGTCAAGTAGTCAACTAGGGGTTTGATAATGAAAGAAGCATCTCCTTATATAGAAGACACTATATGAAATGGAGGGATAAGATTGAGAGGTGTAAAAGGAGGTCGGCTATGATTAGAAGGTAGGTAAAAGAAATAATAAAATAATGAAAGGGGTAGGTAGTGTATGAATTAAGAGATGAATGACATGTGTCATGGGTAGAAAAGGTTAATGAATTAATTAAATAAATAAAGATTTATTTAATTAATAGAATAATTAGGCTTAGATAATTAAATAAATAAAATATTTATTTAATTAGACTGGACAATTTTAGGTGTCTACATTTTGCCCCTCTTTGAGACAATGCGGCTTGTCGCGTTGTTTCAAAGAAGATAAGATGAACTGATATAGAGTTGCCCCAAGATGGGAATGATATGCCCCCTCGAGAGATTGGATGAAAATGTGTGAAAAGACCATATAAAATCTCTCGATAAGAAAGAAAGGCTAGAATGAAGTGACTGGATAAAGTGACAGAGTCACGGGATAATGAAGACTAACTCGGGAAACGAGGGCTAGAGTAGTCTATAAGATAGACCATGAGGGAAATACATCCTCATTGTCATCTACACCTCCAAGAGATTAGAGTGCAGAGAGAGAAAAGAGCAGCAGCAGTCAGCAGCAATGGCGTTGGTTCACAGATTTGATCATGTTCGCCGATTCCAGAGGCCAGTAGAGGCAGGAGAGCCAGTAAGTACCACAAAACCTCCTTGTACTTTGATGCATTTATTGTTGTCATTAATGCATGCTAGGTAATGTAATAAATGCGCGTTTATTTCAGGAAAGCACGTTTGTGTCCAAAAATGTGAATTTGTGTCTTCTGGGTCAAATCGGCAGTTTTGTGATGAACATATGCTGTCAATTAGATAAGCTGCTGAGAGGATACACTCAAGTAGGTCCTCTAGGGAAAACTAGGATAGCAAATAAGGCTAGGATTGACAATTCTGTGATAGAACATACGTTGCCAATTATGAAACTACTCAAGAGGATTCACTCAAGCATAGGCCCTAAAATAAGATAGATCAAGGTACTTTGTGATGAACAGTGAGTACCGGGATATAGTACTTTGTGATGAACATGGAGTACTAAAATATGAGCAGCACTCTGTGATGAACAATGAGTGCAAATGTGAGCAACACTTTGTGATGAACAGGGAGTGGCAAACACGTAGTACTTTGTGATGAACAGGGAGTACCACTAGGATAGAAGCAACACTTTGTGATGAACACTGAGTGTCACTGGGACTGGGATGATTGATTTGTGTGACTGCAGGAGTATTTGCCTATGCTGGAGTCATGGGAGAGATTCCCATCGACTCAAAGGTTGTGACCAGAGTTGACATTCAAGGACAGAGCTACCATTGAGGGTATGGGTTTGAGACATATTCTATATGTGCCTGAGTTTCGAGCGAACATGGGACTGCTGACTGCACTAGTGGAGAGATGGCACTCAGAGACATGCATGTTCCATTTGCCGATGGGTGAGATGATAGCCACCTTAGAGAATGTATACAGGATACTGTGGATATCGATCGATGGGGAGTTAGTACCCTACAATCGAGACGGAGATAGGGATGCCCTTAGATGAGTGTTCTAGGATCCGGGACTGGAGATGAGGGTGGGACATGTGGCATGGGATACCATGACATGGATAGGATTAGCACTACCAACAGCATTGGTAGGAGTTATTGGTGGGTTCCTGTGTCTGAATAGGGCGACACGAGGGGTGGCTGCAGAGGACATAGGGGCCAGGAGAGATGTTCTTGGGGTGGGTCCTTCTAGGGCTCAGACTCCATCGTGGCCAGCCGAGTTTGAGGGAGGGAATTCATCATAGCCATAGAGGGCTCCCTATGTATCAGTATTATACCTTTTTTGTATGATGATGTAGACACCTGCAGGTGATTGTAGCCATATGATTTTGACATCATTGTATCATGACACTTTATAAATATATATATATGAGATGTTTCATCTTTGCGGCAGTTATATGCATGTGTACCTATGTGATGAGATGTTTAATGATGTATGTTTTATGTGATGCTTATGATATGGATGCAAATATGTACATGAAGAAATGCAATATTTTTTTTTGTTCTTTTATGTTTTATATGTGTATGCATCATACAAATGTGAATGTATGTAATGCAGATGAATATGATAATGCAAATGTAAATTGTGCTAACAGGTGTTGTGTGCAGGATGTGATGTAGTTGTGATATCTATATTTATGTATGAAATGCTTATATGTGGTAATGCAGGTGCAACTACATGAAATGCAAATGTTTTTGGTGTGTCATTATACTCTGTCATGTGATCGCAGGCTACATGGACTCAAGAAGGACGATGGAAGTCAATCAAGAAAGGGGGATGGAAGATAGAAGATATGAAAGTGAAAGAGCTTCTTGTGTGTGATCATCATTGAGCTTTATTATGGCAAGTAGGTTATGACAATCGAGGCGTATGTTCAACCCAGAAAGTCATTGTACCTGTTTGCATGGAGATAAGACAGTCGCAAACAAGGAATGCCCCAATTCACACTAGACTCACAATGTCCTCATATCCTTGGACAAGTCATAGCATTACTAAGAGACAATCCACATACAACAAATAAAAATAGGTGATGATACCCCATCCTTGCCTTTCTAGTCAAAGACATCTTGGAGATAGAATCTCTAGTCAGAAACATCCTGGAAAAGCTAAAAGACATGTCACCAAAAGATAAAATCAAAAGAAAACCAAGACTCGACACCAACATCCACTGTAGTCCTCAAATTTAGTGTCTCTTGTCACTTGTATAAGTCTTATTTGATTGTGGTCACAATGTTTACTTTCATAGAAAGGATAGATAGCACTGAACCATATGTTGTCGGAGTCTATTGAAAGATTTGATTTGTTGAAGCCCATTGTTGCTGCTGTGTCTCATCTGAAACTGACTGAATCCATGAAACTAATACTTTATTGCGGAGAAGACAAAACTTTATTGTGGATCGGCAATGCAGATGCTGCTTTATAGTGAATTGGGCGTGGATAGATTGAAGAAAACTGGAAGAAACTGTACTCCTCAGAACGTGCGATGCTCTTAGTTTCACACCCATCACTAGACGTAGGATTTGCCTTAGCCACAGATAGGAGCTAATTTATTATGGATGGAAAAAGGATGAAAATGAAGGTTTATTATGAATGGCTAACCAATCTTGGGTAGATCAATAACAAGCCATGATGGGAATGGGTAAGTTTATTATGGATGAATTAGTCATGAGTGTGTGCAAAGTGAAGTGATGAAAGAGAATCCTGAAGGAGGGAGGAGCAATGTCTCTACACATGGCGCTAGTGACCTAGTTTTCACCATGGTACTTGCCCAGGGCGCCACCGAAGTGGTTTTCACTGTTGGACGAAATGTTTTTTCTTTACTTTTTTTTATTTTTTGATTTTTTTGTTGTCACAAGGCGCCTGTTTGCCAGGTTTTCACCAAGTAACGGTTTTTATGTTTTATGATTTTTTTTGTATTTTGAATTAGGATACTCCAAAGAGCTATGTGTACAACCTGCGAAGGTGCATGTTGTTGATAGGATCCTCTAAAGGTTCACCCTCTGTGGTTGAGAGCTGATATGGACCAGATCCATATGTTGTTGTAATGATGTAAGGACCAAGCCAGTTTGGTTCGAACTTGCCCTTCTTCTCTCTGTCTTGCTGATTTTTGGGGTTTTCTCTGAGAACCAAATCACCTATGTCAAATGTACGAGGCTTGACTTTGTGATTGTAGTTGCTTTATTCCTTGATTGAATGATGTGTAGCTCGAGTGACTGTCTTCCTTGATAAAGGAACTGAGATAGAATTACTAGTGTGTGGACTATGTAGGCCCATATGTGTGTCACCTAAAGAAGTTTGGGCATCCCTGATAACAAAGTTCTTCAAGGAAGCTCCATTAAAGGTCCATGATGTATCGCCAAAAGGGGATGGATATGTGGAACAAGTGGATGAGGAATGAAGGCTTATGATTGCGAAAAAAAGTAAAAGTAGGATAGCATGATGGAGACTTAGGATCAACAAGTATGCTTTTTGACTTGCAATTGTAGAAATTTTTGAATTTTTGCCCCCAGTTATTTTGATATTAGGGGAGATCAACTCTTGTTCTTTTTCTTTTGTAGGATTTTTATCCTTGACTTTGATTTTTGGAGAGTCCAATAGCTTTTGATTTTGATTTGAACTAAAGGACTTTTCTTTATTTTTGACTTTTAGATTTTTCTTTTCGTAGCTTGATTTTTTATCCCCAGTGAGTAAGGGATTTTGTAATTCTTGTTGATCCAAGTCTGGAAGTGGACTGGAAATGGTTTGAGTGGATGAAATGGTAAGGCTATGTGAGTTGTCAAGAGGGCTAGCAATACACTCAATAGATTCTTTGCTGGAACCACTCTTAGGACTATTGATATCAAGATATGCTTGCACCACTAGAGGAGATATGCATTCAGACTTAGTAGCCACAACACTAGGTGGTTCACACCCAATTCCTTTCAAATTATTTATAGATTGTTCTTGTTGACTGAATACCTTAGGAGAGAGTGGGTGTTGATCAACATGAAAAATATACTCACCACATCCCAGGTCTTTAATCTTGAAATTTTCTTTAATCTTTTCTTGTTTTGATGTAGAAGCTTTCAAGGATTTTGGACCCACATATGCCGATGAAGGAATAGCCTCTCAATTGGCTGGAAATGTTATTTTTGATCTAGGTCGCAGATTGTTGCAATATATGAATGGATTTGGATCAGCTTTGACAGTCACTTTAACTCCATTGTGTGGAAACTTGATACATCAAAAATATGTAGATGGGATTGCGCTCATCTCATGAATCCATGGGTGTCCCAAGAGTATGTTGTATGTGAGATCTAGAACAAGGACTTGACAAACCACATCCTTTGTAACTGGTCCAACTCTGAGAGGTAAGGTGACTATGCCTTTGGATGAACACTCTTCATCATCATATGCCTTGATGGTAATTTTGTTTGTAGAATTCACAACTTTATCAAAATATCCCAATTGTTTAATAGTGCTCAATGTACAAATGTTTAGACCTACTCCTCCATCTACCGGAACTCATTTTATTCGATGTTTGTGTATGAAGGCTTCAATGTGTAAAGGTGCATTATGTGGCTGACTTACAGAGGCGTCATCGGCTTCTGTGAAAGTAAGGGAGTGTGGAATGGAAAGGTATCCCACCATGGCTTGAAACTGGTCCACATTCAGATCAGTAGGGACAGTAGTGTCTCTCAAGATTTTATCAAGAATGGCTTTATGTGCGGGGGATATGCGTAGGAGCTCAAGAATGGAGATGAGCGTGGGTGTCTTCCCTAATTGTTCTACAAGGTCATACTCAGGTTTGGTTGATGAGGAAGCGGTGTTCTTGGTTGGAGCACCTTGCAAAGTGATTTTACCTCGAGGGGTTGTAACATGAAATTCAGAGGTAGGTTCGGAAGAAGATCCAATGCCTTTTAAGACAATCTTGGGTCTCTGGGTAGAATTCTTAGGGTTTTTGTCCTTGATGATAATGGTAGAGACGTAATTGTCCATCGAGATGTGATTGATAGTTGAATCATAGTTGTAGGATGCTTTGGTATAGTTGGTTTGATCATCTATGACTTTAGCTTTTCCTTTGTCATGTTTTGGGAATGGTTCCTTAAACATCTCATGTTCTTGATTGGATGAGTGCCCTTCAATCTCAATGTCACCCCTATCAATGAGATCGTGTATGATGTTCTTTAGTCGATGGCAATTTCCTATCTTATGACCCTTGCTCTTACAAAATTCACAATATTCATCATCATTCCACCAATTTGGTTTAACCTTTGGGTCATATGGAGGAAAATCTAGAACAATGATTACCTTGTTTGCCACTAGCTTTTTGAAAACTAACTCAAGTGGTTCTCCCAATGGAGTGTACTTCCTTTGTGATTTAGAAGTTGTTTGAGTATTCACCTGATTTGATCTAGAAAAAACGAATTTGGGTCGCACAGTATTGGCATGAACAACACCATCATTGACTGTGTTCTTGTTTTTATTCCAAAATCTTGGCTTGTCTTTTCCTTTAAAGTCATCTTTGTTTTTCTTGAATATCTTAATGACTCCTTGTTCAATTAGGACCTTTTATATCGCTAAGCCTTTTTCAATGACATCCTTGAAGGTGGACAAACAAGCTTTCCTTAGATCATAGCCAATGTCTTTGTTAACATTTTGGGTGAACATCTCTACCATTTGTTTTTGTGGAATTTCACAAGAGCATCTGCTAGCTAGATTCCTCCATCTTTGTAAAAATGATGCAAAAGACTCTCCCTCTTTTTGCTTGGTGTTGCACAAAGTAGTGACTGATATGTTTGTCTCTATGTTGTATGAGAAATGTTGAATAAATGTCTCTGCTAAGTCACCCCATGACTTAATTCCAAGTGGAAATTGGGAGAACCATTCCATAGCTTGATCACCTAGGCTTTGTGCGAATAATCTCATCAAATATGTCTCTTCTGAAGCTACCTCCATGCAAGCTGTGAAAAACTATCTTATGTGTGCCTTAGGATCCCCTTTTCCTCTATACTTATCAAACTTAGGTGTCACAAAGTATGTAGGAAAAGGAGGCATTGGAATGGTCTTGTCAAATGGATAAGGACATATGTCTCTCATTGTGTATGTTGGCTTCGGTGTATTTATGTCCTCCATTTTCTTTTGTAAGTCCTTGATTTGTTGCTCCAAATTGTTCTTAGGTGGAGATCGACTTCTTGGACCATACCCTATGCTTGAGGCACCAATTGGAGGAGGAGCATGTTGCATATATGGATGATATTGATCATACACATGTTCATATGGAGGAGGTCTATAGTGATGTTGCATATATGGACCACTTGGTATAGATTCATGTTGAGGAATGAAATATCTATTTTGTCCATGTATACCATACTCTACAGGCATGTCATGTTCTAATGTATTGCCCCCAAATTTGACACTGGGTTTCCTTGTGTCCAAATTTTGAGCATGCCTTTGAATATCCAATTGCTTTGGTGGTTGATCCTTAGCATTGATATGTGATTGAGCATATTTCTCTACATAAGACTTCCATAATGGTCTACGAAGGTGAGTATCATATGCTTGACCATGTGTATGTGGGACCTCTAGTTTTTGAAACAAAGATGATGGTGATTTAGGCACAAGATGTGGTCTTCTATTGCCTCCACTATTAGGCCTCCTTTGATCCATGCTAGAGTGAGGTTGTTGCAAAGGTCAATTTTCCATTATTTGAGACATGTCAAAATCATGAGGTATCTTGGCTCCACATTGTGCCATCATTTTTAAGAAGTCTTATCTATCCCTCCTCATTATTTCCTCAACCAATCGATTGAAACGAGGATCCATAATGGATTCTTCCACATCTGCTGAATGTACTGAAAAGTTGTCCATATCATCATTGTGTGTATCATTGTTGTCTGTAGTGTCCATGTTCTCAACATTTGGAATGTTTCTATAGGCATCCATGTCAGGTAATGTAGTATGATCAGAATTGAAAAAGATATCATTGTCATACTCATAAGAACTCATGTTTGCAGACTCTTGAGCCTCTTTAGTTTCTCTCCTATATTTTTGAAGACGGGTTTCAACCATGATCTAGGTATTGACCGAGATTTGTGAGACTAGATGAAAATGGAAAAAGTATGGAAGACCAAGAGTTGGATGGAATGTAAATGAATCTGAGGTGTACTTGCAATGTCCAAAGTGTAAGACCAAGTATGTATGTAGTAGAGTAGGTGTGACTTCCAAAGAGAGGATAGTTTCTCTTGATGAGGTAAGTTGACCTTGACTCTAAGTAAGACCAAATGAGACCCAAAGGTGATAGACCTTGATGAGAGACCACTTGGCAAAATGTTGTTGTATGTAGTGTGCTGACAAAGTATGATGAGGACAAGCAAGTGACCTTTTGACTCAAGTTTAGACAAATGTAAATTTAATGCAAGATGTAAAGCAATGATGGAATTTGTGAGACCCAAAGACAAGTTGAATGCTAGATGAAAACCTGGAGAAACAACCTAGGAAGCTCACGAATTCCGAAACTGATTGCTCTTGTTTGCTGGACTGTAAAATTTTTCCAATTTGTGAAGTTGTTTGTTGTGACCAAATCTGAAATTTTGACTGTATTTTGTGACAAGAGGACACAATGTTGATGAAGGCTCAATGTTTGCAAGTGTCTAGACTCAAAATGACTCAAAGAAAAGTGTGTTGTTTGATGTAAAATTGTTTTGCATACACTTGAAGACACAAAAGACACAATGTTTTGTTGTTTGGTCTTGAATGTTTGATTGTTCAAAATAAGTCAAGCACAATTCTTATGGCTGGCCAAGACAATAGTTGTTGATCCCACATGGAGTTTCCCCCAAGGCTATGCTATTCAAAGCGGATACTTAGATGCTTGACCCCACTGGCTCCACCCTTAGCACTCACTTCTCGGGGCAACCAAGCATCAGTCCCCATGAAAACTCCTCGTGGCGAACTTTGTATCTCTACTAAGAACCGTATGTGTATGGGCCGCTACTAGAGGTCCGACCTCTTGCCCCAACAACTAGAAGGATTTTGGCTTCTAAAACAAAAAGGTACTAGTAAGGGCATCCGCTCTTGTGGCCATACATGCGGCACTTTCAGCTCTGTAAATACAGAAGGCTCCCAACCGGTAGGGGTTACGCCCTACAAATGATCAAATAAATTTGATCAAACAGGTTTATGGGGAGACATAGTGTCGGTATGAACTAATCAGCACACGTTATCCATAGTTTTCACCATGAATACAGTTGTTTATAGTGGTTCGAAAGAGGTGGGTTTTCCTCGCTAACATTTGGGTCATTCTCTTCTCACTAGTAGTCCTAATGACCACACAAGAAGATAGGCCCTCTAAAGATTAAACAAAAAGAGCCTATTTCTCAAGACACAAAAGACAATGATTCAATTTTAGTGCACCAATTGAAGTGTTTGCTAGTCTATGAAAACAAGGCACACAATAAAAATCCAAAAACCCTTGCCAAGGACTCGCAACAAAGATTTATTAGTAGTTTGGATTGTTTGAAATAATCACCCCTTCCTGCAAGCACACAAGTTAGGTAAATTTTAGATCCAAAAGACTTTGTGAAATAGGGGCCTTCAACAATGCATTTTGTTGACCAATTCAAATATTTGATTTATCATAAAAAAAGACCACCTATAAAATTTCATGAGATTTCCAGAAATGTAAGAAAATCCAAAAACTTTGCTAATTTGCTCCAAAAATTAATTTTTTATGAAAAATCATAAACAATTCATATAAAATGCAAAATCAATCCAAAAAATCTGAAATTTTTACTGGAAAGTCCTAATGGTCTTCCAAATCTGCATAAATTTTTTTTTGCAACAAATCCAAATAGTTTGTGAGATATTAGTAAAATAATGCAAAACCCTAATTTTCAAAGATCTGATTTTTGAGGAACGATTTTGCATCAAATTTAAAATAAAAAAGAATATATCTTGTGTATAATTCTGGGATATTTACAAAAATGTAAGAAAATCCAAAAAAATCGCTAAAATTCTCTCAAAATTAATTTTTTATGAAAAGTCATAAAAAATTCATATAAATTGAACAAGTGATCCGAAAAATCTAAATTTTTTATTGAATCCTGCCAATACTTTTCTTGACCTGCACAAAACATTTGATGCCAAAATTCGAAGCCGTTTGTGAGATTTGATCAAAATAAGGAAAAACCCTAATTTTTAAAGATCCAACTTTAAGGGAAATATTTTGCATCAAAATTAAAATCACAAGGAACAGATCCTTTGTATAATTATGAGGGATTTCCAAAAATTTAAGAAAATCCAAAAAATTCTCTCATTTTCTTTAAAAATTAATTTTCTATAAAAAATCATAAAAAATTCATAGAGAATGAAAATGTGCTCCAAAAATTTTGAATTTTGTATTGAGGGCTCCTGATACTTTCTTCAACTTGCAAAAACATTTTGGTACAAAATTTCCAAGCCGTTTGTGAGATATGATCAAATCTCTCGAAGATCTTGATTTTGTGTCCAAAACCCTAGGTGCACAAGGTTATTCTCCAAATTGTTTTACAAAACAGCAATATATGGTTAGAAAAATCTGCAAAAAAACACAGATCTAGCAAAAATCCATGTCCCATCGGGCATGCCAAAATGTTTATGGTCAAAATGGAAACAACAATATTGAAAGACTCAATAGATTCAACCACAAAACCCTAGCCTAACAACAACAAAGATCCACCATAACATATGAAGATTACCTAAGACAATGCAAATCAAATGAAATCACAAAGATTATACCATCACATGTCCAATAGGGTTTGGATCTCCATTCTTCCTATCTCCATTGATCTTGCTTGATATATTTGCTCTCAGATTTTATGTGCGCAAGAGCTCAACAAAGAATGGAATATGGTTGCAAGTAGGATCGCCTATGTTCAAAAGCGTAGTGTAGTCAAGTAGTCAATGGGGGGTTTGATAATGAAGGAAGCATCTTCTTATATAGAAGACACTATATGAAATGGAGGGATAAGATTGAGAGGTGTAAAAGGAGGTCGGCTATGATTAGAGGGTAGGTAAAAGAAATAATAAAATAATGAAAGGGGTAGGTAGTGTATGAATTAAGAGATGAATGACATGTGTCATGGGTAGAAAAGGTTAATGAATTAATTAAATAAATAAAGATTTATTTAATTAATAGAAGGAGTGAGATCAATTAAATAAATAAGATGTTTATTTATTTTAGGAAAAGGATAATTTAAATAAATAAAGGTATTTATTCAAATGGGAAATACGGTTAGAAGAGGATAAACGAATTAATTAAATAAATAAAGATTTATTTAATTAATAGAATAATTAGGCTTAGATAATTAAATAAATAAAATATTTATTTAATTAGACTGGACAATTTTAGGTGTCTACAAATAGCATACATGATATCTAATCTAGTAGCTATCAAATAAATAATGTTATTGGAAAAACCCTTTATAATTTTTCTTCTACCTTTTTTTAACAATCATCCTTAATCATTTTTATGAATGCTCAAAGATGTGTTCACGGGTTTGTAATCTTTCATCTTTAATTTATCAAATAAATCATTAACATATTTTTGTTATGAAATAGAAATATCGTAATTCCATTTCCTTTTATTCCAAGGAAATAATACATTAATACCAAATATATCATTTCAAATGTAATCTTCATGGCATGTTAAAACTCATCCAAAAACTTTTGACTATTTCCTATAAAATTCAAATTCAAATTTTCTTTAATTAACTATCTATCCTACTATATTATGGTCTATGTGCTTGTTTTAGCCTGTAAAATGGCCTTTTTAAACTATAATTTTTTTCATCTTGTCCAAAAACTTGATAACCAAGTGGTTGTTCTACATACACTTCTTCATTCAATAAACCATTTGAAATAACTAATTTAACATCAAATTGATAAATTTTCAAACTATGTTGGGATGATAATATTAAATCTCTTCTGTGATGTCAAATATAGCAAAATGATAATATGTTTCAATCTAATCAATA
The DNA here is from genome assembly GCF_030272615.1 of Cryptomeria japonica. Lineage (NCBI taxonomy): Eukaryota > Viridiplantae > Streptophyta > Pinopsida > Cupressales > Cupressaceae > Cryptomeria > Cryptomeria japonica. The sequence continues at coordinate 243,590,777 of NC_081405.1, read as the reverse complement.
CCTAGTTGTGAAGAGGATCCATTTGCAACTAATATTTCTCTATATCTTTAAATAGATTCGTTATCTTTATATTTAGTTTTAAAGATTGATTTCAAACTTACAACATAATTTAAGGTTTAAGATCAACTAGTTTCCACATTATATTCTTTTCAATTGAATCGATTAACTCATTCATGGCTTTAATCCACACTTCCTATTTTATTGTAGCTTCAAATTCCCATGGTTCAACTTGAATATGAGAAAATAAAGAAAATTGTGCAATTTCATCAAGAGTAGTGGTACCTTCATAAATATTATTAAACACATTATCTTTCTTGGTGGACTAGTATTCAACCTAGATGAAGAAGGTAGTGAGCTTTGTAAAGGTCATGCAATACAATTTTAGCCACTGCTTGAGCCATGAAAAGAAGATGGAAAATTTAGCTCCAAATTAATATTTGTTTTCTTTTTCTTATTCAAATTAACATTTCATTTCCAAGCTTTATTCTCAACAAATATAACATCTCTATTAATAGTTATATTTTCACTCACTAGATTACACAAATGATAATATTTTGTCTACTTACTATAGCGAATGATTTTTTTCTCTTTTATCATCAAATTTTAACCTTGCTTGTTCATCTATATGATCTTGTAAGAAATATGTACAAATATTCTAATGTGTACAATTAGAGGATTTCATCTAGACCAAGCATAATAAGATATCATGTTTTTCATAATTTTTGTTAGACATCTATTCAAAATATATATAGATGTCAAGTCAACACTAACCACTACGCGAAAGCCAGTGCTTCCCACATTGGGCTACACATGGCTAAAAGAGAGGGGTTTACTAAAGTCTGGCTGGAGTCAGATTCACTAAACACTGTCAACTGCTTGAGTGGTCGCACATATCCTAGCTGGATGATTGCCAACCTGATCAAGGACTGCCAAAATATAATTAATGAACTAACAAATTTCAAAATCATGCACATATACCGGGGAGGCAATAAGGCGGCAGATCTACTGGCCAATCTAGCAGTGGGATATGTGGCAACCAACTAGTGGAGTAGCAAGGATGCTTTCCCTGAAAATGTGTGCGATCTGGCATGGAATGATTACTGTGTCAATTAATGATCCCTCATCATGACATGACTGATTTGATAGGGAAACAAATATTTTTGGTTTTCCCTAATCAAAAATATAGAAACCTCCTTGGTGACTGGATTTCCTATCTCATTGTGTGGTTTCCCTGCTACTGTTTGGATATCCTTTGGGTGTGGCCCATTTTCTGCGATTGGTTGGCGATAGTGAGCCCTCCTCCTTTTTTTTGGTGACCAAGAGCATAATGGGAGGGGATAAGAATAGCCAAGAGCCCTCTACTTGCGAGAAATGGAAAAAGAATAAATATGTCTAGTAGGAAGTCATCGATGGTGGTCTCATCCCCTACCTAGACTGGCTTCATGGCCCCTCTCCTCTGATTACAGAGGCCTTTGTTAATTGATGGAAAAAGGGATTCTTAGGGCTTATGTTGCCGATTATCAGATTGATGAAACTTTGGTGGCGATGGTCACTGGTCTGGCTATGATTGGAAGAAGGTTCTATAGGGATAGAAAAACTGGGGAGGAGGACTTGTCGAGTTTCTTTGACAAAGGCAAGGAGTGCTCCAGAGTCACAAAGATGGCCGATGGCAGCTATAATAGAAAAGACCTCATGGCTCCTTGGGCTGACATGGCTGAGTTTATAATGAGGTATATCACCCTCAATGGCAGGTATGCAAGCATCTTCTCCTACCATTTCACTATCTTAAATCATTTTCATCATGGTAAAATTATCTATGTTCCCTACTATCTAGCCTCCTCCCTTGAGAATAGCCTAGAAAAGTACCTGGAGAACCCTAACAATCCTGTTCTCCATGAAGGACTTATTGTCCTTATCATGGAACATGCTAAATCCCTTGAAATTGTGCCCCCGCTTGCTGAGATTGGCTTGCAGATGGAGGTCCAAGATGTCTCTGACTCGAAGATGGACCTGGATGATAGTGGGGTTCCTGTTGATGATCCTGAGTACAAACCAGTGGATGAAAAGGAAATGATGGTCACTCCTGGGATGCTTGGCAACAAGAATCCCCCTAGATGGCTAGCTAGCAAATACAAAAGCAATAGCAAGTTGATCTCCAAGGATGAACCCCTCACCAAAAAGAAAAAGATGACGGATAAGGATCACAACCCGAAGATTACGGACCAAGGTATTAAACTGGACATCCCTATCAATGTCCAGAAAGAAAAATAGGGGACCATAGCCATTGAAGAGAGCTGTGGAAATTAGAAGGCTGGTAGTTTGATGAATTTGGTCATGGAAGCCACCAGAAGCCAGGAGAGCTGTTGGAGGTGGGTCAAGCGCGAAATTGACACCTTCAAAATGGGGGTTAAAGAAATAATTGACATTTTTACTGCTTCCCCTGAACCCAACAAACCAGAGAAGCTTATGATTATGACTCAAAAACTCTCCTAGAATTTTGAGGTGATGAATTGCAATCACGAACAAAGGATTGGTAAGGTGGAACAATCCATGCCTGAGATTAATAAAAATCTCAAGAACCTGGTCGACATTACTAAAGAAGCCATGAACAACAGCATTGAGGGGCTTGAAAAGATTAATGCCATGGTTGTTGATTATAGATCCTATCACAGTGATCCAATGAAAGATCTTGGAGGAGATGATATGGTTGCTAGAGATAACAAAACCACTGGACCCAGTTCTAGTACTAGGAGAAGAAGCATCAACAAGGGTACCTCCAGATTCATCATGGAGGAGCTTGAGGAAATCAACAAGATTTCCATCCAAAAGAACAAGGATCCGGTGCTCTCGGTTAACTGAGAGATTTTTCTTTTGCTTTGGCTTGTTTTTCTATGTTTCCTTTGTTTTTGTTTTTGTTTAGGGATGCTCCCCTATTTTGTTGTTGTTTCTTGCCAGTTTGGCTATTGGCCGATTGTTGTTAAACTTTAGGTTTTGGGTCCTTGTAAAATCCTTTTATCCTTATCAAAAACATTGTCCCAATTGTGATAATGAATTTACTTCGACAATTGTTCATCCTAAGAAGAAATATACAACTGACAAGTATTCACCTTCTCAGGCCAAATTGCTAGATATTCAACTCCAATGCTTTGGTTTAAAATTAGAATACATATATTAATCAGTTCCAACTCTATTATTACTTGGATAATTGCCCTATTTTGTTGTTTCTATGCCTGGTTGTATTCAAGTATTAGTTTTGATGGTGCATATTTTCAGTCTATAAGGGTTGGGGATGTTCGCCATTTATATTAATAAAAAAGAAAATATAGATGTCTCAATAATTTTATCCCAAAACATATCAGATAGACCATTATATTTATATATGCTTCAATTCATTTCTATATTGATACATCTTTTGCATATGACAACTCCATTTTTTTGAGGAGTATAACTTATTGTCAATAACTTGTGAATTCCATTATTTTTGGAAAAAATCCCAAAATTCATTAGAGTTGAATTCCCACTCTCTATTTTGTGTAGGATTTTGATATGACAAGCAATTTTTACTCCACAATATCTTCAATTACTATTTAAAAATAAATAAAATTAATTTTTCTCAGATGAAATAGACCAGCGTTCTTTTATTAAAATCACAAAAAAGAAACAGAATAAATAAATTTATATTAAGAGATAGTGTTTACATTAGACCACAAAATCAGTTTTTAGTAATTGAAGTGGTACTTATTCTCTCCACATTATTCCTATTGGGAAGGAATCACAATGTTTCTTACCAACAATGCACCCTTCACAAACTGGATGATCGTGAGAGATAAGTGGTAGTCCTCTTACCATATACTTTTCATAGAATAACTAATTTCCTCTGAAATTTAAATGCCCATATCTATTGTGCCATAACCATGACTAATCATTCTAATTTGTTCTAAGGACTTTAGTCTCACTATATGCAAGCCTTATAAGTTTATCCTAATTTGTAAAATCCTAACCTTTGTATTTATATAATTATTTATATTCTTGTCATAATTGATACATTCACTATTTTCTAATATTGTAGAGTATTACTTTCCAACAAGTATCCCTATGATGGATAAATTATAGTGGTAACCTAGAGGTATATACAAATTAATTTATTTTTATTAAAATTACACCCTTAGTTGTAACTTGAACTTCCTTATCATCACCAAGTATCGCATGTATTCTAAAAGAATCAACCATAGTTACAAAAATATTTTTATTTCCAATCATGTGGCTACTACAACCACTATCGAAAATCCATAAGCTGTCTCACTCTTCATTTGTAGAATTATAAGAAAGAAACTAGTTAGTATGTAATTCTTTTTCTTTTTCTTTAGAAAAATTTAGATATTTTCTATTCTTTTTCAAATAGTATCATTCCTAATAGCCAAACTTTCTTATAATAGTGATATTATACATTTGATTAATTATGATTTTTACTATTATTTAACCATAACTTGAATTTATTCATCCATAAAAATTTCTAATTGGTCCACTATTAGCTCCTTTATTGAAATTGATGTTTGTTCCTCTTTCTTTGAGCTTTACCATACTCCAATGAGATGTCCATACTAATTGTTTTTTCTTTTTCTTTGAGACATTTATGTTTCTCTAAAAGTGTAATTCAACTACTTTTTTACTATACCTATTCATTCTTTCTCATGGATTTGAAGAGACCCCATAAAATCAGTTACCAAAGGAAGACTTAAGTCTTTTGATTCCTCAACAACTTCTACAATAAGATCAAATCGAGAAAGGAGACACATTAGTATTTTTTTCGCACAATTTTTTTATTAGGTAGATTTCTCAATAGGACCTAATTTGTTTGACTCAAGTCAATACATACAAAAATAAATATTTTGTAAGTTTTGAGTCTTTCATGCCATGTTTTGAAATTCCCTTATGGATTATTTTGACTTTATCTATTTTATAATATACATTTTGCAACAAATCCCAAGCTTCTTTGGATTTTCCCATTGCATCTATTCTTAAAAAAATAACTCATGGATAGCTTGTTGGATGAAAAACAAGACTTTTGAGTTTTTTTATGTTTTCTTTCAACTAAAGTCTATGCACAAAATTTTCAATAGGAAGAGCTTGAACATCTAGAGGTTTCATAAAACCTTATTCTACTATGTTATGAATTGCATTTCTATACTCCAAAAATCATAATTTTCACCTTTAAATATAAATGTTTGAGATTGGATTAAATTTAATTATATTAATTTCTCAAAATGTAATTATCTCTAGTAATATTATCTTGCATACTCCACCCAAACTTTGCATTTCTCTACTGAGAATGAGCCCACTTTTTTTATGAATATGAAAATCAAATTTCATTAATTAGAAATTAGAATACTTATTCACAAAAATAAGGTGGATGGATACATGGTCACATCCCAAGAGTCAGAGGAGAAAAGCCTCGAATCAAACAACTAGTCACAGGGGAAACCCCAAAACAAAAAGAAAATAACAACGCATAAGTCACTAAGTGATGAGAGAAATTCCAATTAGTGGCGAAGGTGGATCTTAATCATTAGGTTTACCCCAAGCATCACCGGAGCGAGGAGTGACACTAGGAATAGAGTAGCCATCATCACCTTTGTCATCACTTTCTTCTAAAGGAGCCACCGAATGCTGAGGAGAAATAGTAAGGGCAAGCCAAGGGAACCCTTAGGAGGGGACGATGGGTGGCCAACCAGAACCACCTCCCTGTGAGGCTCCAACACCACTAGTAGACCAACCATCACAACCACTAGCAGTGGTTCTATCCCCTCCCCAAGGGGGCAGAGAAGCGAATGCTGATTCACAACTCTACTAGACCCACAACCAAATCATCGAGGAACCCTAGCCACAACAAAAGCTGCATTTCCCCAATGGTCAAGTAAAACCTATAGGTGAGCCACCTCGAAAAAAACTTTATTTTCTTGAACTTGAATCTAAAAAAGTACATGAGGGCATATAAGAGCTTTAGAATAAAGCAAGATGTTTGTATCCATAGAGTTGTGTGAAAAAATAACTGCATTTTAATCCTTCCAAATCATAAAAAGTATCTCCATCTTGAAAGCATGCTAAAGAGGGGTGTATTTCTTAGGAAATCGGGGAGAATCATCCAGAAGGGCCATGTGCCAGGAAAAAGGTTCAAGTCAAAAGGGTTTGGAAAATTTATGAATCTAGACTAATAAATTTTGACCCCTCTTAAAAAACCAAAAGAGGTGTTGAAAAGATTCATGATGCCCATAGAATGGACATCAAGGGCCTCGAACTACCATATGCACCAACTGGGAGACAACAAGAAAGCCTTGGAAAAGAATACACCAGGATAAGTGTGCAAGCTTAGGCTCAAGCGCAGTCAACCACACATTAAGAAATCTACACTGCCGAATAGAGATGGGTGATTGTAAATGTCACTTATAATTCAAAGCATCCACCATGGGGAGATGGGGAGAAATCCATTTGTAACCTATATGAGGTTTATAATTCTTGAAAGTAGTGTCTGGAAACCATTTCTAATTCTTACACTATAGAGTGAGGGGCTGAATGCCAATCTTGTGCATCATTTCCATAGAGAGAGCATCTCAAAGAACTAGAGAAGTCTGATGATCAGATCGAGAGAGACAAAATCTTCTTTTAAGATTCTCCCAAGAAATAAAATTCATAGTAGCTCTAGGGAAAAAGATTGAAAGGAGTACCAATTTTTTTTTGTGAAAATGCAAAGCCTTAATCCAAAGCAGCCGAGCAAGAGAGAGCCCCTATGATTGAATGAGAAGAGACCACCAAAGGTTGTGTTGGTTGAAGGATAAACCATTCTTGAAGCCAGAGCCAACTCATTGAAGCCAAGGTTTGACAACATCCCAGGCTTTCTAGATACTTTTGGCAACAAAAGTGCCTTGTTTGTGAACTAGTTCATGAATAAAGAGAAGGGTCTGAAAGCCAATCGCATTCTACGCTAGGTGATGAAGATGAAAACTTGAAGAGATACAATTCTGAAGAAGGATTTTCCAAGCCTCATTGCCAGAGATGGACAAAACAATCCATTTAACACATAAAGAAAGGCCTTGGCATTGAATAGAAATCAACCCAAGGCCACCAGAGTCACACAAGAGGCAACAATAATCCCATGCGACTTTGTGGAAGCCTCTATGTTCCTCAGAAGAGGCCCAAAGAAAATATCTGAGGAGCTTCTCTAGTTTCAAGTATGAAGCTTTAGAGGGAGCCCAACAAGAAGATTAGTAAACATGAGTAGCTATGAGGATCTTGGAACAGATCTAAAATTCCCTACTAGAGAAATGGGTTTGGTAACCCAGAAAGATATCTTCTTCTCAATTTGTTAAAGAACAATATTCCAAAGCTCAATAGGAGAAGCTTCAAAGGAAAAAGGAATGCCTAAAAAGCAAAAGACCTCACTTGGGAGAATCCACTTCTAACCATACTCCTGAAGGCAAGAAGGGGTGGGCGATGCTGATTGCCTATAACATTGAGTTTTATACCATTGAATGGCAGAACTAGAGTCAAAGAAAAAAAGTATCCAAATAGTGAAGAGCCTCCTTGATATTATTCACATCCTCAGATAGAGTACGGAAGGAATAATCTTGGAAATGAAACAAGTTGGGCAAAAGAATCCGACAGAGAAATGCCACAAACACAACCAAGAGCGATGGACTTGGCAAGAAGACAACCAAACCCCTCCACAACTAGAACATATGAAGTGGGAGAAAGAGGGCACCCCTGCTATATAAAATGAAAAAGGCCAAACATAGAGGATTTTCTACCATTAATGGTGATGCAAGAAGAAGAATCTGCAAAAAGTATTTGAACCATCTGGAGAAAATGCATCCCAAATCCCAAGGCTCTTAGCATGGCCAAGATGAATGACCATTCAATATGATCATAAGCTTTGGCAAAATCAATTTTAAGAAAAAGAGCTTTCTTCTTATATCATCACACCCACTCCATACCTTCCTAGACCATAATAATATTGTTAAGAATAAACCTGGACTTAATGAAACCAATTTGTTTAGGTCAAACAATCAAAGGAAGAAGGTGACATTCTTGCAAAGCCATGGATTTAGGAATGACTTTATAAGAAATATTAAGTAGAGTGATTGGGCACCAACTGCAAATACCTAGGGGATCCCCAAATTTAGGTATGAACTTGATATTTCCTTTATTAATAAGTTTTCCTAATGAATTAGAGTAGAAAGCTTCAAGATAAACATTATAGAGATCAAGTCCCACCCAATGCCACAGGGCTTTATAAAATACATAGGGAAAACCATCACAATCGGGTGCTTTATCATACGCCATGGAAAATTTTGCCTCTTTGAGATCAGCCAAAGAGAGAAGTTGATCACAAAAAGTGATTTGTTCTTCAAACAACCAATGTGGAGCAGAACCAAGACACTCCTGGAGAGCACAATCCCACTCAAGAGTGGGAGGGAAAGCTGCAAGAACCTACTCATAATGTGGACAAAGGTTTGTAAAATATCAAGCAGCACAGAAAGGAATTGAACCCCTTCTCTGATCATTTTAATGCCCTGAAAAAGAGTGTCTGGCATGAAGAATCAAAGAAAAATACTTTAAGGCATAGTCACCCACCTTATATCAGTGGAGCCTAGCTTTGATTTGGGCACCCTGGGCAGCATAATTGTCTACAATTTTCTCTTTCTGTCACAATTAATAAGCTTTAGATTCAAGACTACCAAAGAAAGGATTATCGACAAGAGCCTCCATGGTACGCTAGAGCTCCAAGGTAGTAGCCTTGTATGAATGTCAACAAAAAATGGAAAACTAGCGGTCATAGATGTGAAGAAAGTGAGTTGTATGTTGAAGGGCACAACACCACCACACAATCCAACTTATACATTGACCAAGACGGGCTTCCAAATTCCAAACATGCTGAATAGCCAACATTGGGTGATGAGTCATCATCGATGTATTCAAAAATAATTGAATAGATCCCTTAGAAGGCTTGGCCGGACCCACTTGCCACTCAGTGCAAAATAAGTAGGAAAATGATTGGATAGAGTAACCTCTAACAAAGCCATAATTGGCAAGGGAGATGTGGAGGCAAAATGAAAAATAAATTATGCTGAGATCATGGCACAATCAAGCCTCTTAAACACTCTTTCACAACTAGCATGAAAGTTACACCTTTTATTCCTAACCATTTGAGGTTGACGTCAAAACATAGTGGGATCAAAGAGGCCCAACTTGTTTCGCATAGAATACCACACTTCCCACTCACCAGTTATGCATGTGAAAGGAAGGACACCATCCTTATCATCTGTCATCTCCACCATATTAAATTAACCACATAAAAGCCAAGTGGTAGGTGGCATTGAATTAGCTATCCATCGCCACAAGCCAAATCTTTCTGCAGCATCATTGGAAGCATAAATGTTGATAATCCAAAAAGAATAATTACCCACATTCAAGATGAGCCAAATGGCTCATTGAGTCGAACCAGACCGATTGTCTACCAAACAAGAATGTCGGCGTAGTGTAAGAATAGTGACCTCTCTTGCATAACCCGCCTCATGATGAGATGGGTAAGGGAAGCTATTAGGCCAGATCACACGGTAGGGGACAAACAACATGAAAGAGGAAATTTTAACTTCTTGTAGACACTATACATCAAGACCAAAATATTTTTTAAGAGTATCCCTCATGGAATACTTTCTTGGGAGGTCAGTCAGACCTTTGACATTCCAAGAGAGAAAATTCATGAGAAAAGTTGCATATCTTCCTCATCTTGTTTTAAAGAGGAAAAAATATTTTGGAGAAAAGAAGCTATTGATTAAAAACTAACAACACCACACTTGCGTTCATTAGAAACTCACTCTTTCTCCTCCACATTCTTTGAAGGACTTCGAGAGAAATGCAAGGTGGATGACTATTTACTAATAACCGAATCAACCAAGGGGGTTTGCACAAAAGACTGCGATGAAGCCTTCGAAGTTGAAGCTAACGCTTCAACCTCCTTCCCCTTTAAGGAAGGGTTTAAAACTGGCAGAGGAGTTGAAGTATCCCCAGAATTGTTGGAAGAGACATTCTTCCCCTTGCGACCCACTTGGGTCCATTTTTCTTCAAAAGGGGCTACTTCAGAAGAGTGCAACAGTTCAGAACCTCATGGTAGTGAGGGTTTGGGTTTCGATGAAGCCAATAGGCAATCCTTGATCTTATGGTCTGCGGATTGACAATGGAAGCAAGTATTAGGCAAATTTAAGTAAAGCACCCTCTGGGTATTACGAACATCCCAAATTTGAATCTCAACATGCTATTTGAGATCTTGAGCAAGATCAACATTCACATAAACTCCTCATTGAGGCTGGGCTTGATAAAAATGCATAGGCTTGTGACTGACCACCTTATCAATAGCAAAAGCAATATCACCTAGGAAGTTCTAGCATGGCAAAGGTAAGCTAGGGAACTCAACCCAAATATGCACTTTATGCATTTTATCATCAGAAATAGAAAAAACATGAGACTAAGGTTGAAAAACTAACAAGGAAGACCGGACATACCAAGGACCATTCTGGAGAATGGGTTGCACATGGTTAACCTCAATAAAATATAAAGTAAAAACACCTTGGTGAGATTTTAAACACCCTCCAGTCAAATCCCATGTGAGGTCCAGGAGCGAGCAACCCAATTTGTCAAAATGCTTTAAGGGGGAACCTTCCCAACAAAATAACCTATTAAAGCATGTTTTTCAAGCTATTGACGAGCATTATCAATCTAAAGGATAGGCAAAACCACATCCATAGGGGTGTTAGAATGCATACCTCATGAAAGACTTTGGGGATGAACTTCTTGGGACACTTGTTCGGAGGAGCCATTGATAACTACCACAGACCAATTAGTACTAGTAGAAACTATTGGGCTATGTCTAGACGAAGCCATATAAAGGGCAAAAATCACAATATCATGCAATAAATATGAAATGACATAGGCAAAAACTAGAGAAAGTATGCAGACTACCCAAACCCTAGCCTTAATGAACTTTCTTTTCATTTCTATATTAAAAATAAACCCACTCCTTATTTGTTTGTTGCTCTTAAAAAAAATGTAATCTTTTTCTAACTTCTTATATGCTCTAATACCAAATGTTGGTTTCGAGGAACACACTGATTACAAAAAATTAGATTTTTAAGACAATGTCATTAATAAGAAAGTTTTGTGATATATAATTGTTAACACATCAAAGTATGGGTGAAACGATGAAGAAAATAATTGATTTATTGAAAAATATAAAACACATTTCAATGATGTTAATGCTCATAATAAGATTTTTTTCCCAAAGAGAAACATATTAGTTCAAATAACGACAAACTGAAAAACAATGCACCACAATAATAGTATAAACAATGCACCAGAACAATATTATATTGAAATATATTCCAGTTTATGCATCACATACCATGGTTTTTAGAAGGAAAAAGATGTGCTGCCAGCTTACAGACTAATATGGTAGCATACAAAGTCTGTATACAGAGCCTCTCCAAAAAAATACTTGCATCCAAATGAACCTATCACCGTATAGGAAAAAAGAGAATTTTATTCAATAGCGAATAGCTTTTTCTTACTACATAACTGCATGGAGCTTTTGAGGCTAAGAATCAAACATTTGGCATAGCACATTACAACTATCAAAAAAATTTAAGCAACGTATTTACAGTTACACCTGTAAGCAATATTAAGAAAATTAAATAAAAGATATAGAAAACACGATAACTATCAACTAGAAATGGTGCTGGAAGATGCTACGTGTCTTTAGAAACGCATTGCAATGCCATTTAAGCATAATTTTTTTCAGAAATATCAATCTAAAAAGTCTATATAAAACTTATGATAAGATACGTAGATTTGTCAACAACATTTAGATAATATATTCAAAATATTTAGACAAATGAATTAATATTAAACTAATTTTTTGTTTCAATGAAAAAGGCACAATATATAAATATTAAATGATGGTCTAGTTTTAAACCACACGTACTAATCAACATATTAAGTCTGAAAAATGTTTGTTAATTTTAAATATTTAACACTTCTAAGTCTAAAAGTCAAAACTTAATTAAGCCGATAGGCTTTTTGTATGGGGGTTTGCTTGCCGGGAAAGTGTCAGCCATCCGAGAAAAAGAATCGGAAAGAAAAGCAGTTGAAAACAAGGCAATGGCATTTATTTCACCGGGCATAAACTGGGCAATGGTATTTATTTCACTGGGCATACATTTATTACTGCCAGTTGGAAAGATTACTTCGCACTTTGCAAACTCAAAGGGTTTATTTCGTCGGGCATAAACTGGGCAATGGTATTTATTTCACCGGGCATACATTTATTACTACTAGTTGGAATATGAATTAATTAAATGAGGAGGTGCCACTATTTTTTGTTTACATCCTTGCTGTTTTTTGGAAACTAGCGTTGCATTAAATGAGGTGTTGCTTTTCTTGTTTACATCCTTGCTTGTTTTCCAGTCATTTTGGTCATTTTATGTGAAGCTTCTCCACTACTGTGTTCGTAATCTTCTATTGGATACTTCTTTGTAATTTGCAGGTGAGTGAGATGTTTTTCTTTGTGGGATCTAAGCCTGGTTTTTATTCTTGTTGTTTTCTTTAGTTTTCTCATGTAATGTTTGCTGCCTGTTTGGGTTTTTGCAGGAAGAAGGTGATTTCTTTGCCCTATTTACATTTGCTGAATCAAAGGAGAAAATGACAGAAGCTCTGAAGATTTGTTTCAAGTTTGCAGGTGAGTTCCCTAAAATGGTTAGTATTGTAGCTTATTGGCATGAATAGACTGTGAACAGGTGGTGGAGTTGCTGAGGGAATATAAGAACCTATTTCCTAAGAATTTAATACAGAAGGAGCTTACCCACTTTGTTCCTTATTTGTTTCACATCCAATAGCCTACAATAAAATACTAATTCATCAGTATAGCTGTTGAATAGGGGATTTCATATAAACATATTGCTTTTGGAGGGAAGAAAACATATCTGGTATTACAGATGATAGAACATAGTTAAATTTAGAGATATTTGTCAAACTCAAAGACATCCAAATATAATTGTTTTTTCCACACACATTTACAGGATTCACCGAATCAAAAGCACACTTAAGACAAATATGCTATACTAATATATTATAAATACATCACAAAATAACCAACAGGGATGTAGCCCAATGTTATTAACAAGTTTTAATATAGGGTCTCCATGAAAGCAACGGACTTCCATGAACTATTCTATCAGCCAAAAATTTAATATACTCTGCTGTGATAATAAAATCTGTATAGTTTTGTTTAACATCACTGTATAAGGGGCAAATTTAAAACATGCATGTTTAGTATTTTTTTGAAGTTGCATAACTTGCAGATACCTTTGTTCTTAGGGTTTTATCGATGGATAAATCCGCCAGTATTGCCCTGTGGTTTTAACTTCTATACCAATTTTCTCGTAGTTTGATTATTATTTTATTTTGTTTGACGATGGTTATCTTGATTCTTATGACTTTTAAGCTCACTAAATTTTAGAGAAACATTCAGTACCACGGAACTTAAACATGATAATGGGTCACTAAGATGGTAAGATGGCATGATATTTCAATTCTTCTGTACAAGTTTTAATACAGGGTCTCCATGAAGGCAATGGACTTCCATGAACTATTCTATCAGCCAAAAATTTAATATACTCTGCTGTGATAATAAAATTTGTATAGTTCTGTTTAACATCACTATATAAGGGGCAAATTTAAAACATGCATGTTTAGTATTTTTTTGAAGTTGCATAACTTGCAGATACCTTTGTTCTTAGGGTTTTATCGATGGATAAATCCGCCAGTATTGCCCTATGGTTTTAACTTCTATACCAATTTTCTCGTAGTTTGATTATTATTTTATTTTGTTTGACGATGTTTACCTTGATTCTTATGAATTTTAAGCTCACTAAATTTTAGAGAAACATTCAGTACCACGGAACTTAAACATGATAATGGGTCACTAAGATGGTAAGATGGCATGATATTTCAATTCTTCTGTACAAGTTTTAATACAGGGTCTCCATGAAGGCAACAGACTTCCATGAACTATTCTATCAGCCAAAAATTTAATATACTCTACTGTGATAATAAAATCTGTATAGTTCTGTTTAACATCACTGTATAAGGGGCAAATTTAAAATATGCATGTTTAGTATTTTTTTGAAGTTGCATAACTTGTAGATACCTTTGTTCTTAGGGTTTTATCGATGGATAAATCCGCCAGTATTGCCCTGTGGTTTTAACTTCTATACCAATTTTCTCGTAGTTTGATTATTATTTTATTTTGTTTGACGATGGTTATCTTGATTCTTATGACTTTTAAGCTCACTAAATTTTAGAGAAACATTCAGTACCACAGAACTTAAACATGATAATGGGTCACTAAGATGGTAAGATGGCATGATATTTCAATTCTTCTGTACAAGTTTTAATACGGGGTCTCCATGAAGGCAACGGACTTCCATGAACTATTCTATCAGCCAAAAATTTAATATACTCTACTGTGATAATAAAATCTGTATAGTTCTGTTTAACATCACTGTATAAGGGGCAAATTTAAAACATACATGTTTAGTATTTTTTTGAAGTTGCATAACTTGCAGATACCTTTGTTCTTAGGGTTTTATCGATGGATAAATCTGCCAGTATTGCCCTGTGGTTTTAACTTCTATACCAATTTTCTCGTAGTTTGATTATTATTTTATTTTGTTTGACGATGGTTATCTTGATTCTTATGACTTTTAAGCTCACTAAATTTTAGAGAAACACTCAGTACCATGGAACTTAAACATGATAATGGGTCACTAAGATGGTAAAATGACATGATATTTCAATTCTTCTGTACATTGTTTTAACATAAGCTTTTTTATGGTTATTCAAGTGGGTTACGCCCCTCTCACCTTAAAAAGTAAAGATTGCGAGAAACCAATCTGATAAAACATCCAATGGAGAATCAATTCATTGTTTGTGAAACCTAAACTCATACACAATTTTTTTCGAAGTATTTGTGTAGTTTTTTTTTGCAAATTGATAGTTTACATTGAGGTGGTGTATACATTTCTTACCTTACAGTGTAAGACCTATTAGAAAGTTCCCTTAAGAGTGATATCTCCCTTAGTGTACTGACAGAAACTCCCTCATCATTATTCTCGATCTTGAGCTTCTTAAGCGTGAAAATCTGACCTATGTTAATGTCCTTCACTTTGTATACCTTACCATAAGTTCCTTCTCCAGTCTTCTCAATATTCTCCAAGTTCTCGTAAACTTCCATTTTCTTTTGCTTCTTGGAAATGGGCATAAATTCGAAGATTGCAGGTTTTAAATTATGAAAATCTGTTTAAGCTAAAGCATGAAGGAATAATTCTATAGAAGAAGAATGGACAAGGCATTAGGAGTTTTAGGGTTTGCCACTTAGAGCTCTGTAGTGTTGAACCGTATGTCTTCCAGTGAAAAAAAAATAAAGAATATCAAAAGACGCATTTATTGACAATTTAAATTTAAATTGGGACAACATAGCATGTCTTAAGATTTGTGAATTAATTATACCAATCGATCGCTACTAAACTGACTCTTGAACTGGTGCTCTTATTTTAATTATATTGCTCAACATAATTGAGAACAAAACCAAGAACAACTTTTCTTTCATTAATTTTGTTAACATATTTTGATATTAACACTTCAATTAGTACACTTATTGTAATTATATTGCTCAACATAATTGAAAAAGAAAACCAAAACTAAAGATCAATTTTTTTTATATAAATTGCTTAATTAGTTTGTTGGTTTTAAAGTATTAGATTATTTTACAACCAAAATAACTAGTATATATTGTGAATAAAAACAATGCAGCTTTTTATTTTATTATTCTCTTTTGTCTATCAACTTTGTTGAATAGAAATAAATAAAAAAAAGACGTTCAATTTATCACAGTTATGATGTATAAACAAGGACGCAAAGTGTCAAGTTCCTGCCATTAGTATGAGTAGTTTAGAGTAAATAAAAATAGAGATAAAGATAGAGGGAGAGGAAGATGGAGAGAAATACATAGAGAGATAAAGAAAGGTAGTGCAATTAATTTAGAGTGGATAAAAATAGAGATGAAGATAGAGGGGGTGAGGAAGAGGGAGATAAATAAATAGAGATCTAGCTAAGTTTGTAATTTTTCCTTGAATTGAGTATGAATTTTTTTATTACTATTAATGTCCTAATTAGACATGTGTTGCCATTGATTGCTCATTTGGTGTTTTATGACGTGACAGATTATATGAGAGATCTTCAAACATGTAAGATGATTGCTAATGAATGCATGCAATACTACCACAAATTGAAACTTTACAAAGCATGCACTTACTTGGCTCAAGGTACAAAAACAAAATGGCAATAGTGGGCTAGAGTTTGAATTGAAGTTTTAGAAAGGCAAGGGTCAAGCCCATAGTCACATTAATATGGACCGATAAATGGTCAAATCTTGGTAGCAATAGCTATATTTTGGTAGGTGTGTGTATAAATATAATAAATATAAGGATGAACTATGTATTAGACTATTTAAAAAACAATAATAATAAATATATCCAATGTACAATGTACACCATCCACATACGTGATAATTGCTAAATTAAATAGAAGATGAAAATTGTTTACTCCCAAATTAAAGATGCAAACTAGTTACTTAGAAGGTAAAATACTTAAGTTAAATATAAGATAAAAACTAATTACTTAATAGGAAAACATAGTTAAATTAAAAAAGTAAAGATAATAATGTTAGCAATGTGGAATAGTAATTTTAATTTACTAAAGGAATTAGGGTTTGGGTAAGTAATTTTGCATATTAATATCATTGGGAAATAAGATATTCTTGATATTATTATTATTATTTGAGGGTAACAATGGTAAAATGGTAATAATGATATTAATTTAATAATATCATCAATATTAACACTTTCAAATTAAATATAATTATTGCTAATATTCATATTATATCATGTTAGCATAATTAATAATAATAATGTAATATTAAAAAATATTGCAGTAACAATATTTAAGTTTAGTAAAGTAAAATTAGTCATAATTTATCAAAACTATTTTTAACATAAATCTTAGTGATAATTTGTTAAAACTATTTTTAATAATTATACTTAAGAGTAAAAGGCAAACTGCACATGTTAAGGAAGTTACTATTCTATAATTACTAGCTTTATTATCTTTACTTTATTTTATTCAATATAGGTATTGTTTTTTCTATTAAGTAATTAATTGTTATTTTATATTTAAGATAAATATTTTACCTTCTAAGTAATTAGTTTGCATCTTTAATTGACATGGATGTTTCTCCTTGGGAGTAAATAATTTTCATCTTTTATTTAATTAATTTCTAGTTTTTTAGTTTTACTTATAACAAATGAACATCAATTTAAGATAAAGATATATTATTATTTGTATAACTATTCCTTTTAGAAAAAAAAGGTAAAAGAAGATGGGTAATTATCATGTATGGGTATATGTAAGTGGGCATGTATAAGAGTACGTAATTTGGTTAGGGGAATGAACCTAACTTCATACAAGATTGTGTCATTTGTCAATATACACATGTATGAAGACATTTCTTTAAAATAGACAAAAATTAAATAAAAATGATGTGAACATTTAAATTTTTACATTAAAATACTTGAATATATCACAATGGCATTTATATACTTTCTCATTGAAATGTATGAAAACCACTTAAATTGTTAATATATACTTAAGTTAAATAAATCATTTTTTTCCAAATTACTTATATTTAAATAGAGTTTAATTAAACAAAATTTAATACACACATCAACATTATTTTTATATTATAGATTATTATTTTTTAATAGATTATAATATAAAGAAATAACATAATTTAAAAAAAAAAAATTCATATAATGAAGTTGCAACAATTTTAAATAATAATTATACAATATATACTAAATTATAAATATCATTAAGATTAATAATTTAATAGATAATATTTTTTTCATATACAAAGAAATTATAAATATCATTAATATAATGAAATCAATAAAATTAAATATTATAATAATAAATAAGAATAAATAAATCTGAAATAATAAATAAGAATAAATAAATCTGAAAATATGATTGAGTTATTTACTTAAACTTGATTGTATATTTTTTTGATTATTTTATGACTATTTTATAATTAAAAGCTTTGATATATAGTTGCTTGTTCTGGGTGAGTAAAATATTTCTTTAAAAGTACAATACCAAAAAAATCTTCCTCTTAAATGCTTGATGGGAATAGAATAAAAAATTATAATGATTCCAGCACGCAAGAGAGTTGGGAATGTAGGTGGGTATGATATATGCATAGCTTCTGTGCAAACTAATTTGTACAGGAGAATTATGACCAAGTACTTACCTGTTGCAAAGGTTCATACGTGTAAACTGAGATTAATAATTGAAGTAAATTATTTTTTAAAATTTTTTTTGGTGTGGATGTATTAAATTTGTACAGCTTTTAATTGTAACAGTACATAAAAATTGTGTATTTTTTGTTCAAAAAATTAAATTTTATGCCTATAGAAATTCATAGTGACCAATCACAACACAAATAAATCTTTTTTTAAATAATTTTTGTTAAAAAATAAGCAAGTTAACTTTTATAAAAAGAGAAATTTATTTTGGTTTGAAAAATTCTTAAAATTGATTGGTTGAAAAGACAATGCTTAATCACTATTTAAAAACATAGTGAATGCATAAGTATTCCTGCCATGGGCAGGAACTAATAATGATAACCTACTATTCAAATGTGCCTTACAACTATTATATTCATTAATAATTATTAGGCCGATAGGCCTTCTTATTCCTAGCTTACGATGGCTGACGTTATAATTTTATTCATATATTAACTGATTTAACATTGACGTCACTTAAACATCACACAGACCTTTTAAGCCAGAATACAAATAAACATTTATTTTTAAACTGATAGGCTTTTTGTATGCGGGTTTGCTTGCCGGGAAAGTGTCAGCCATCCGGGAAAAAGAATCAGAAATAAAAGTGGTTGAAAATAGGGCAATGGCATTTATTTCACCCGGCATAAACTGGGCAATGGTATTTATTTCACTGGGCATACATTTATTACTGCCAGTTGGAAAGATTACTTTGCAAGTTGCAAACTTGAAGGGTTTATTTTGTCGGGCATAAACTGGGCAATGGTATTTATTTCACCGAAAATACATTTATTACTACCAGTTGGAATATGAATTAATTAAACGAGGAGGTGCCGCTATTTTTTGTTTACATCCTTGCTGTTTTTTGGAAACTAGCGTTGCGTTAAATGAGGTGTTGCTTTTCTTGTTTACATCCTTGTTTGTTTTCAAGTCATTTTGGTCATTTTATGTGAAGCTTCTCCACTATTGCGTTCATAATCTTCTATTGGGGACTTCTTTGCAATTTGCAGGTGAGTGAGATGTTTTTCTTTGTGGGATCTAAGCCTGGTTTTTATTCCTGTTGTTTTCTTTAGTTTTCTCATGTAATGTTTGCTGCCTGTTTGGGTTTTTGCAGGAAGAAGGTGATTTCTTTGCCCTATTTACATTCGCTAAATCAAACGAGAAAAGGACAGAAGCTTTGAAGATTTGTTTCAAGTTTGCAGGTGAGTTCCCTAAAATGGTTAGTATTGTAGCTTATTGGCATGAATAGACTGTGAACAGGTGGTGGAGTTGCTGAGGGAATATAAGAACCTATTTCCTAAGAATTTAATACAGAAGGAGCTTACCCACTTTGTTCCTTATTTGTTTCACGTCCAATAGCCTACAATAAAATACTAATTCATCAGTATAGCTGTTGAATAGGGGATTTCATATAAACATATTGCTTTTGGAGGGAAGAAAACATATCTGGTAATACAGATGATAGAACATAGTTAAATTTAGAGATATTTGTCAAACTCAAAGACATCAAAATATAATTGTTTTTTCCACACATATTTACAGGATTCACTGAATCAAAAGCACACTTAAGACAAATATACTATACTAATATATTATAAATACATCACAAAATAACCAACAGGGATGTAGCCCAATGTTATTAACAAGTTTTAATACAGGGTCTCCATGAAGGCAACAGACTTCCATGAACTATTCTATCAGCCAAAAATTTAATATACTCTGCTATGATAATAAAATCTGTATAGTCCTGTTTAACATCGCTGTATAAGGGGCAAATTTAAAACATGCATGTTTAGTATTTTTTTGAAGTTGCATAACTTGCAGATACCTTTGTTCTTAGGGTTTTATCGATCGATAAATCCGCTAGTATTTCCCTGTCGTTTTAACTTCTATACCAATTTTCTCGTAGTTTGATTATTATTTTTTTTTGTTTGACGATGGTTATCTTGATTCTTATGGCTTTTAAGCTCACTAAATTTTAGAGAAACACTCAGTACCACGAAACTTAAACATGATAATGGGTCACTAAGATGGTAAGATGCCATGATATTTCAATTCTTCTGTACATTGTTTTAACATAAGCTTTTTTATGGTTACTCAAGTGGGTTATGCCCCTCTCACCTTAAAAAGTAAAGATTGCGAGAAACCAATCTGATAAAACATCCAATGCAGAATCAATTCATTGTTCGTGAAACCCAAAACTCATACACAATTTTTTTCGAAGTATTTGTGTAGTTTTTTTTTGCAAATTGATAGTTTACATTGAGGTGGTGTATACATTTCTTACCTTACAATGTAAGACCTATTAGAAAGTGCCCTTAAGAGTGATATCTCCCTTAGTGTACTGACGGAAACTCCCTCATCATTATTCTCGATCTTGAGCTTCTTAAGCACGAAAATCTGACCTGTGTTAATGTCCTTCACTTTGTATACCTTACCATAAGTTCCTTCTCCAATCTTCTCAATCTTCTCCAAGCTCTCGTAAACTTCCATTTTCTTTTCCTTCTTGGAAATGGGCATAACTCCAAAGATTGCAAGTTTTAAATTATGGAAATCTGCTTAAGCTAAAGCATGAAGGAATAATTCTATAGAAGAAGAATGGACAAGCCATTAGGAGTTTTAGGGTTTACCACTTAGAGCTCTGTAGTGTTGAACCGTATGTCTTCCAGTGAAAAAAAAATGAAGAATATCAAAAGATGCATTTATTGACCATTTAAATTTAAATTGGGACAGCATAGCATGTCTTAAGATTTGTGAATTAATTATACCAATCGATCGCTACTAAATTGACCCTCCAACTAAATACTCTGAACATCATACATTTGGGAAGCTATGAAATAAATTTAACTTTGTTCACTTTTAATGTACAACCTTAAATGGCTGGCAAAACCAAATACAAAATTCATTCTATTTCATTAATTTCATCTAATGTAGCTTACCACGTTGGAATATAATTATTTTTTTGTCACATATTTATAGGATTCACCGAATCAAAAGCACACTTAAACAAATATGCTATACTAATGTATTATAAATACATCACAAAATAACCAACAACAGGGATGTAGCCAACTAAACCTAAATATTGAACATTTGTGCATATATAAGTAATTAGAAATTTACTGGAGTCTAAAAGGCATTTATTGTATCTATGCACCACTTGTTTTGTCGCTGATTAGAGCGTTTTCTATTTTTCCTTTCACTAAAACTCTTTGAAAGCAGATATTCCAAGTTTTCTTGATAAGTGCTTGTCTTCTAACTATACATATACATTGCTGATTGTAACTTTGAAATTTCATTGCGATCTCATTGGACTGAAGATTTTCTCTTGATCCCAAGTGCAATATGAGTTGTGCTTACCGTTGAAATATATTCACTTATTTTAATTGTTGTGACATAGACTCACTATTTCACCGTTCAAAACCCCCTTCCTCATCTCTCAAACACAGTGGCCACCATGTCATCTCCGATGGCCTCTCCTGCTGCCTCGCAACAACCTTCTACAAAAACTTCGGTGAGGTTGTTTATACATTTGTTTTCTCTTATTCATATTATTTACAAAGATTATATCTCTATTTGTTCTTTAGTTTTTCGTAGAATTCTCATCCATCGATGCAAGTGCATATACCAACATATGTCATTGCTTGAACTATTTTTTTGCATCTATTTATGTATTTATATATATAAATAAATTGAAACAGATGTTCTCTGCATTGTCCTTGTGCATTTGCATGCTTCAATACATCAATCTATAATCTGTCCATGCACACAAAAATAACACCTGTAAACAAAAACACACATAGATAGTTATACAAATTGGAAGCTCCAAAAAAAAAAGGGCTGCCATGCCTATGCCAATGAGTATGAATGTACATGACCTTGTGTATCTATTTGGTTGTCTTCTATTATCCTTGTAGGAAGTGGAACCACATCTACAATTGACCCCACATGCACTCCTCTGCATCAACGCTGGGGATGATGTCCCCTCTCCAATGCTTCAGCTTTTGTCTTTTGAAAAATTGATAGACGATGAAAATGACAATGCTCGGTATAAGGTTGTTTTGTCTGATGCCACGCACATGCAATTGGTGATCCTCCCACCTAAGTATAGTGGTTTGCTGCTTTCAGAGACATTAAAGATTGGCACTATCCTATCATTGACAGCTTATGCTTGTAGAAATGTTTGGAACTCAAGGTATGGCCCTCTATATGTTATGCTGGTTTGTTCTTGCCTTTTCAAATCTCCCTTTCCACACTATCCAGATTATTCAACCTCTTATTTTGTTCATTTTACAGGACTATAATAATATTAAGCCTTGCTGTCAAATTTACCAATTCTCCATTGCTTGGGAAACCTAGATATCTGTTTAAAGAGGAAGAACAACAAATGTTGGGTCGAGACACACCTGCCACAACTAAACGATCCCTTAAATTTGGAATTCACCTCCCACCTATGTAGCACGAATCTTCTGTTAATATAAGCCCTATTAAAGCCTTGAACCCCTTCCAAAATAAATGGACGATAAAGGGGCATGTGACAAACAAGAGGAAGATGTATCAATATAGTACACCAAAGTCCACTGGCCAAGTATTTAGCTTTGACATGATAGATGATGAAGGTACTGAAATTAGAATAACTTGCTTTGGCGATGTAGCAGAAATGCATTATCATAGGGTTGAACCAGGAACATATTATACTGTGTCAAAAGGTTGCGTTAAAGAAGCTAACACTAAATGGAATATGCTTAACAGCCATCTTGAGATAACTTTGGACAACAATTCAATATTGAAGCGTTGTGATGTTGTTGTTGAAAGTGAAGCAAATAATTCTCAATTCACACCAATCAATGAAATTACATACTGCACCAACAACACTTTAGTTGATGTTATTGGTATTGTAGTTGCTGTTGGAGAACCCTCATTAATTCGTAGGAAGGATGGAAGCGAAGTAACAAAGAGAACTGTAAAAATAAATGATGCCTCAACTTTTACTATCGATGTTAACTTATGGGGAGCAACATGGCAAGGGCTAGGTGAAGATTTGAAGAACATGCACACAACCCAAACAGCTGTTGTCCTTGTAGTTAGAAATGCTCATGTTGGTTATTTCAATGGAAAGGTGATCAACACAACCACAGCAACAACTCTAAATATAAACCCTTCTGTACCTGAAACAGAGACACTTATGTCAAGAGGAAAGATTCCAGATGCCCTTTTGCCACTATCGTGTGTTGCTGGTCAGCTTAACTCACAATACAGTAGGATGACAATCACAGCTATTTTAGAGCGTACAAGTGTTCTCTCTGAAACAGTTGAAAGTACTATTAGGGCTGTTGTGAGAATCATTAAAACTGATTCTTTTTGCTATCCAGCCTGCCCTTTGAAATTTAATGGAAAAGAATGTAAAAAGAAATGCGCCCAGCAAAGTGATAATCAATGGTTTTGTTCAAGATGTCAAACTGCTGTGCCAGAATGCAATTACAAATACTTATTGCAAATGAAGCTCCAAGATCATACAGGGGCTCTTTGGGCTACTGCCTTTGATGAGGTTGGCACAAATATACTGCAAATATCTGCCAAGGAGCTTTACATGCTGCAATACGATTTGACTACACAAAAACACCTCAGTCCATTATCAAGCATGTGCTTTTGTCTTCCTTTGTTTTCACACTCTCTATTACAACAGACATGTACAATTCAGAACCCAGGCTCAAAGCAACGATAACCAAAGTTACCAGAATTGATTACCAGGCTGAAAGTGCTCTTCTACTTGCAGAGATTGCTCGGATGACTACAACTGCATAGTTCCAAACCAATTAGGTAGTGATGCTTTCCACAGGCCTTTTGATCTTCATACAATAGATAGCTTGTTCCTAGTTTTTAGTGGTTGTCGACAAACAGAACTAAATTATCGGTCGTTGTCTATATCAACACTATCTAAAGTGTTTTTTGGGCTGCCTAAGACTTTTGGTTTTTGACATTGCTTTTGTTCTGTCATGCTTCCAATCATACAAAAAAAAATCAAATGGATTTTTTCTTCTTTCCAGCTTATTATCTTAGATCCTTTTGTGCCTTTTTATGTTATGTAATTATTGAATAGCCATGTTTTCCAAAAAAAAATATTTTTTATAACTATATTTATACTATGCTGTACAAATATGATAAGAAACAAACCATATAGATTACACATTGATGCAAATATTAAAACAAGAACCAATAGCTCCAACCTATGTTGTTTTAACACATTTCCTGATCTCAAAATCATGATTTCTATATTGTACTATTTCACCACGCTTTCCCTGCCCATTTCAAATTATAATCTGCAATGTCAATATCTTGTACAATGTTCTTTTATGTTTATTGTTATTAAATATTCAAAGCATTTTGTTGACCTATCTCTTTCTTTTATTGTAATATTTTGAATCCTTTTAGATACGTTTTGATGCTTGGTCCAGACACACTTGTGCTTCTCATTAATGTTGACCTGTAAATTGAAATGCAAGTTTTGAACATCCAACAACTTTCATATTCTTCTTTGTATTCATTCAATTTATGTAAATGTCTGTTGCCTTATATGTTCTCTCCAATATTTACCGCCATGCATAAAGATAAATATCTCCAATTATGTATCGCGATATACAAAGATACCTATAGATTTCTATGTGCATTTACATATATTTCCATACACGTACATGCATACATATGGTCCTCCATAGCTGCATACTCGCATACATACAACCATATATGCACCTCTATACATGTACATACAAAGGAAGGCATTCACAACAAATATATATACACATGAACAATCTTATATATCTTGAAAGTTATGTGCCTGCATACATAAGTAAATCCATCTGCAATATCTTTTTTATGTTCATGTATGCACCACTGCATAAATGATTGTATGTTTGTGTTTGTACTTCTGTATAGAAATACGTACACATGTATGTGTATATCATGGAAATTGGTATATACATTTATAAAGAAAAACCATACAAATACATTTTGACATAACTACAAAGTACCACACACCTATAAACATGCTCACACAAAGGAAGCCACTCACGGTGCATAGATATGAACATGCACAACATTGTGTCTCTTGAAAGTTATGTACCTACATATGTAACTAACCTTGTCTCTAGCCATATTCTTTTATGTGCATACATGTCTCAATGCATGTATAGTTATCTGTATGGTCATGTGCTTAATCTTTGTGCAAAAGTATTTAACATGTGCAATTCAAAGATTGCATCAAACAGAAGTTTCAAATGTAACTATATAGATTACAACATAGACACTATCTTTACCAGTTGTTTCTTGCACACTCAAACATCTTATATGCTCGGTTCATTTAAATTGTCTAAAATATTAATGCAGAACACACCACAAGGATGCAATCTTAGGAAAGCGAAAAAAAGAGAACAAAATTGTCGCTATTATGCACAACATAGAGAAGAAATCTCTAAAAAGCGTTGCTTGGAGTGAATGAAACACAAAATGCTCTTGCCTACACCTGCACCATGCGACACCCCATAGATGATGGATTCGGATTCGCTTATACTGAATCAAAGCCTTCCTTTCTCATCTGGCCAGGACAGTATTGTATTGCAACAAATACAACAACCTTCATTGCATAGTAGCAAACTACAACAGAATCATGTAGCACAAAACAGGCAACCTCTATACCATCAGACAATATTGCAGCCTATAACAACACAACAATGCACAACAAATTGTTTCTCTTCTGTACAGTACATTCAAACATTGCAAGCCTTCCGCCATCGCATTGATTCGCGGTCCATGCTTCAAACATGTAGTATTTGTAAGGAAAGATATATTGGAATGCTGCTACGTGGGAACCAACAACATAATATTTGTTCAAGATGCTTTTCTGAAAATGGTGTTCATCGTTTCTCCTTGGCAAATAACTTAGACCCAGGCGAGCAACCTGTTGTGTTAAAAAAACTTACCCAAGTAGAAGAGATGCTTATAGCTAGGGTTGCTCCTGTTTTGCAAGTCAGACATGGAAGAGGTGGCCAATACAAATATTCTGGTCACATAATAAGTTTTCCCTAAGATATTTTAGAAATTGCAAAGCTTTTGCCACGAAAACTAAAAGACCTTGAAGTTCTTATTGTCCACCGAAGTAATATACAAGGCACAAAATATGATTGTTATGTGAATAAATTCCATGTTATGGATGCATTGAGCTATAAAATACAACATGACCAGTACTATAATGATTTTGTCATAGACTTTGATGCTGTCAACCTGCTTCCTAATACTACAACGGATATATCAAATATGCTGCGCTCTTTAGAAGAACATACTGATATAACAAGTATTCCACCAACAGAAGACCTTTTGGACAATTGCAATGAATATGATGCAGATAGTTCATCATCTTTTATTCCAAAACTGCCTACTCCACCCCGTGAACTAGATACAGTTAAGAGAACCTTACAGTTAAATGCTAATACTGATAATAATATCCCTTGGCCTGAAATAAACTTGTCTCCGATAAATGAATATAATACAATAGGCTTGTTAAGCATGGCATTCCCAACCCTTTTGCCATCTGGAGTTGCACCTCCACTGCAGCCATGTATCAAGCATGTTCATTTACATGAATATGCTCTCCACTTACTAAGATATGCTGATCAAAGATTTGGGTAGCATGTTAGATTCTGGTATTATATTTGCAATCTAATTATGAGACATCGTTCGCAACAATCTGCAGCTATCTTCATTAGAACTAATTTGGGAGAGTCTGTCCCAACCACTATCAAAGCGCTTCATGAATGCTTGCAAAACACTCCTGATGATCAGCTGCCTAATCAATTGTTGCATTTTGGTGCAACACTTCGAGGCACCCGTGCATATTGGTGTAAATCTAGAAAAGAGCTTACTGCAATGATCTTCCAATGGGGGCCCCCAACACTGTTCTTTACGTTAAGTTCAGCTGATACCAAATGGCCTGATTTGCATAGGCTTTTCTCTGAAAATGATGGCCAAACCACACAGTTTACAAGAAAACAACTTACAGACCATGTGATCTGCAATCCACATATAACAGCATTATACCTTCACAACAGATTTACAATATTTCATGAAGAAGTTATTCAAAAGTTGTTCCAAGCAAAGGATCATTGGTATAGGTATGAATGGCAACATCGAGGCTCAAGACATATTCATGGCTTCTTATGGCTCCCTGGAGCACCAAATATGGAGACCATTAATTGGACAGATGATAATGAGGTGCAAATGGCAAAAAATTTCTTCGACCAATATGTTTCTGCTTGGAATCCTCGCATCACAGCAGACCGCATGAATGCAATGCACTACACTGCAATGGATGACCCTTGCCTAGCTGATACAAAAAAACTCTTCACCATGGACGCTGCATTGGATTATGAAGCATTGCTTAATACTTTACAGAGACACACAAAATGTACAGAACATACATGCCTCAAGAAAAAAGGTCCCACATTTGAATGTCGTTACAAAGCTCCATGGCTTCAACAAGAGATGTCTACGTTGACAGTTGACAATGACAACAACCCATGCTATAAACCTGCAAGGAATGATGATCGTTTGAATATTCATAATCCTTGGATGCTTTCACTATGGAGAGCTAATATTGATTGCCAACCAGTCACTTCAAAAAAAGCTGTCCTCCAATACATTTCAAAGTATGCTTCAAAATCAGAAAACAAATCGCAATCCTATATTGAAATGCTGAAAACAATACTAAATACAAGTATATCTGAAGATAGCATTTTATTAACATATCAGAAATTTATGATGGGCATAGTAGTAGACTGTGATATCAGTGCACAAGAAACTTGCCATATGTTACAAAAATTGCCTCTTCTAAGTTGTAGCCGACAATTTGTCTCTCTAAATGTTGGTAGAGAAATACTCCACCGTGTCATAAAATCAGATAATGGAGTTGACCTTTCCACAACTTATATACATGCTTATATGCAGCACCCTTTTGAATTAAATGCAACAAATTTGCTACAATTAGCACAAGGGTTTTCATATAATTCTCAACGCAAAAAAACAAAATGGCACATCAGGGATAAAAAAGCAATTGTGACTGTATATCCTCAGTTTACAGAGCCTCCAGATGAAGATACCAATCAGTTTGAGATTTTTTGTTTGTCTCAATTGCTGCTATACAAACCGTTCCGTGACATCCCAACTGAAATAGGAGCTTCAAAGGAACAAATTATAAAAAATTGGAAAAACTTTAAAAAGACAAATTACAGCCGTTTGGGAAATCAACAGATTATAGATGATTGCAGCCTTCCAAATGAAGATGATAGTGACAATAATGGTTCCCAACATCAAGATGATACAAATCTATATGAGTGGGAGCAACTCTCACAAATGGGAGCTACAAATAACTTTGTCCAGAATGATCTGCAAATGCTAGGCCGTCGTGATTACGATATTAGCCACTTTTGGGGAGCAACTGTTGTGGTTGATCAACTAGACTGCACTGCCCTTCAATTCATAACTACAAGCAAGCTAAAATTCCAACACACTAGCATGCAAATCTCTAGCCAAGACATAAAAAAAAACCAGCTATCGCCTCAACAAAAAGTTGCGCCCAACATTATTCTACAACATCATAATAATCAATCTGCAACAACACCTCTACGAATGATTGTTCAAGGCACTGCTGGCACTGGTAAATCATTTTTAATAGATTGTATTAGAAAAGAATTAAACATATCTCCACCTATGACGGCAAACCCATTGCTTGTTTTAGCACCAACAGGAGTTGCTGCATTTAATATACAAGCGACAACAATCCATGCAAGGTTGCGCATACCTATAAGAGAAATGCATCCTTTGACAGGGCAGTCATTAATGACATTGCAAGAGCAATTGAAACATATCAAATATATTCTGATAGACGAAATGAGCTTTTTGGGCCCAAAACTACTACTTAAGATAGATAACCATTTACGCCAAGCATTCCCTAACAATCAACATGACAACTTTGGTGGCGTGTCCATGATTCTTGTTGGTGATCTTGCTCAGCTTCCCCCTGTAATGGATAAACCTATATATGCTTCGCACTCTACAGCCCTCAGTTTATGGCATTCTTTTACTATTGTCATAACATTGGACACTATTTTCTGCCAGCAAGGTGCATCTATAAGACAACAACAATTTAGAGCACTTCTTCACAACTTAAGAAACGCTCAAGCACTCCAACATGATTTGCAGTTTCTGACATGCCAGACAAATGCAACATTAACTATTCAACAAAAGAAATATTTCAACTCTTCGATCCACCTATTTGCAACAAATGAAGCTGCACGCTTGCATAACAGGAAAATGCTCAAAGAATTAAATTTGCCTGTTGCTCTAAGTTTAGCTAAAATTGCTAAGCAAACAAATACTGAATATGACACCAATGAACAGCTACCATTGGAAGTATTACTTTCTATTGATCAACAAGTGATGTTAATAGCTAACTTGTGGATCAAAGTTGGCCTTGTCAATGGCACTATTGGTCTCATAAAACAAATTGTATATGAAAATAATAGAAAACCACCAGACTTTCCAAAATATGTGGTTGTCCAATTCAACGATTATAATGGACCTCCATGGGATATAGCACATCCAAAAGACATGCCCATTTTTCCAATAACGTGAGGCAGGCGTACACAAGTGCCTTTAACAATGTCTTGGGCCATCACTATTCACAAATCCCAAGGTCTTACATTAGACAGAGCTACCATTGACATAGGTAATACTAAAAAGCAAGGGCTCACATTCACAGCTATTTCAAGAGTGAAGACAATTGATGGAATACGGATCGAACCACCATTCTCTTTTGAAAGGTTTTCCAAACTGCAAAATAATGCTTATACAACCATTAGAAAGAAAGAAGAAACTCGTTTGCAGTTGCTCTCTGCCCAAACAGATATCTATTCACCTTAAAATCTTTTGCTCCAAAAGCATCTTTGTTACATTCCTCTACTTTCAACAAGGTAATTGCAATTTTACATTGTCATACCTCTTCACAACATGTACTTTCTTAATTGTCCCTCGTACTAACTCTTTTTCCCTCACTGTTCATTTTAGGTTGCATTCATTCTAAGACATCCTCCATGCTGCATTGAACACCACACCTGCAATGCATTGCGCATTCACATCGCTCACTACTCCAACATATACAGCTATCTCAGGTATGATATGTCACTTTTATTGCTTCAAATATACTCTGTTAACAAACTTTTATACTCCAACATTGCTTGATGTCACTTTTGTCTAACTTGCCTCTTTCTAATACAGCTACAAAACATTGTCTCTCCACTCCACTTTACCACGTCACTTCAGTTCTTTTAGCACATGAATTGTATATATGTTGAATTTAACAAACTAAACATATTTCTTCTTTTTCTTGTAGAGATACACATTAACACAGAACAACATACCCATGCTTGCACTCGTTGTAGCTGAAATCTCTTATCAATGTCAATTGTACAAAGTTATACACAATAAAAACAATGCTATGCTTAGTCTGTTCTTTATGACTGCAAAACATGTGTTCCTCACCCCATAATTAACTTTCTAAGTCTTTTAACACTAAAATGAGTATAATTCTAATCAGTTTAAAACTTTATACAACTCGAACATTTGTAACAACTTTTATGTATCTCATTGTTAGAGGAACTATGTATTATACCTCTGATAAGTTTTGTTACAAAAGTGTCTGTTGCATTCAAAAGTCACTGCTGCAACATAAACAACTCTCCCAGGTATGATATTTACGTTTTTTTTGCTTCAAGCATCCTCTATTGACCCCTTTTATTGCTCTAACATTGCCTTCTATCACTTTTAACTAACTTCCCTCTTTGTACCCCAGCTACAGTACATTGCCTCTCTAGTGTAAACCTTCTCAATCAACCATTCAGTCTAGTTTTCCTACTGCAAATTGAAGGTATGCATACCTACCCAACACATATAGTTTACATTCTCTTCTTTTTATGTGGCCATGTAATTCTTTCAAGGCATATTCTAACAAATCTTCGAATAAAATCAATTAATAAACAAACTTCTCTTTGCCACGCCACTTCAGTTGTTTTGGCACATAAATTGTATATATGCTGAATTTAAGAAACTAATTCTATTTCTTCTTTTTGTTGTAGAGATACATATTAACAAAGAACAACATACCCATGCTTGCACTCTTCTCACTTTTCAAGTTAGCACTGGTTGTAGCTAAAAAGTCTTGTCAACGTCAATTATACAAAGTTATACACAAAAAAAACAATGCCATGCTTACTCTGTTCTTTTTCTCTGCAAAACATGAACTTTCTAACTCTTTTAAAACTAAAATGAATATATTTCTAATCAGTTTTAAACTTTACACTACTCAAACATTTCTAACAGCTTTTATTAATCTCATTGTTAGAGCATCTGTGTATTATCCTCTGATAACTTTTGTTACAAAGATGTTTGTTCCATTCAAAACTGACTGCTGCAACATAAACAACTCACCCAGGTATGACATAACAATGCTATGCTTAGTCTGTTCTTTTTCTTTGTTTTTTTTATATGCATAGATAGAAAAGAGAGAAATAATAGTATCTAAGTTTCTATATATGCTATGAAAAATTTGTTTCAATGTATACCAATATTAAGCTCCATCTCACAATATCAGAAATATTTATCTGTACAATTTGACAGTTAAATAGAAGACAACATAAAACCTGTGGATGACTGCATCTTTCCCTCTCATGTGAAACTTTTGTTTTACAAATACTTTCCAGGTGTGATTTCAAAGGAAGGATGCAAAGCCTACAACACACCAGGCAACTTGAGCCAATCTCAAAGCCTCCAATTTCCATATGCCAGTTTTGAGGATTAGGGCATAGCAGGTAAGGGCTTATAATATAAAACCATAGCCCAATTTTCTGTTTGCAATGCAAATGCATTATTGTAACTTGTTAATTATTAAAACCTTCTCGTACGTTATTTCATTAGAATTTATGTTTCATAGTGTACATTGCTACTTTTTGAATGATAAAAGATTATTTTCCTGCTAATGCATATCAAGATATGAAGTTATTATTACAAGATTCTCATATGTTATTTTATTAGAAATTATGTTTCATAGTGTACATTGGTACTTTTCGAGTAATAAAAGATTCTTTCCCTGCTAGAGTATATCAAGATATGAAGGTGACTTGGTGGCAAAATGCTACTTTACAAAGCACAAGTTAGTATGGGATGCATTCCATGGGGCCTTGAAGAGAAAGATATAGATACAATTAGCTTTCTAACTCTTTTAACACTAAAATGAATATATTTCTAATCAGTTTTAAACTTTACACTACTCAAACATTTCTAACAGCTTTTATTATTCTCATTGTTACAGCACCTGTGTATTATCCTCTGGTGACTTTAATTACAAAAGTCTCTATTCCATTGAAAACTCACTGCTGCAACATAAACAACTCACCTAGGTATGACATTTAGTGTTCATTACAACCAAACATTTTCTGGTCATTTCTAAATTTATACTTTATATCTGCTTTCCAACTTTACCAAATTAATCCTTCTGACGTTGCTTTCTTCAATGCAGGCAAAACCTTTGCCCAACCACACTAAAACACCTTTCCTATTTCACCAATATCCATTAATTTTGTTCCCCATATTTCAGGTCGTATTCCTTTTGCTTTCTTAAAATAATTCACATTTGACCATTATAGCTATTGACCACTTTTCCCATTCTTTATTCTAATGTTTTATCTCCTCATTACAAACACATTTAAATATCTCAAATCTATGACTGTGTTGCCCTTGCAAAAATTGCAAACAACAAAAAAAAAAAATTAGGGTGTTTTGAAACTTCACTGCATTCCAGATTTATGACACTAATCAGGTCAGTTACAAATTTCAATCCTTCTTTTTGTTGTACATATACATATTAACAAAGAACAACATACCCATGCTTGCACACTTCTCACTTTTCAAGTTAGCACTGGTTGTAGCTAAAAAGTCTTGTCAATGTCAATTATACAAAGTTATACACACAAAAAAAAAATGCTATACTTACTCTGTACTTTTTCTTTGCAAAACATGAACTTTCTAACTCTTTTAACACTAAAATGAATATATTTCTAATTAGTTTTAAACTTTACACTACTCAAACATTTCTAACAGCTTTTATTAATCTCATTGTTAGAGCATTTGTGTATTATCCTCTGATAACTTTTGTTACAAAAGTGTTTGTTCCATTCAAAACTGACTGCTGCAACATAAACAACTCACCCAGGTATGACATAACAATGCTATGCTTAGTCTGTTCTTTTTCTTTGTTTTTTTTTATATGCATAGATAGAAAAGAGAGAAATAATAGTATCTAAGTTTCTGTATATGCTATGAAAAATTTCTTTCAATGTATACCAATATTACGCTCCATCTCACAGTATCAGAAATATTTATCTGTACAATTTGACAATTAAATAGAAGATGACATAAAACCTGTGGATGACTGCATCTTTCCCTCTCATATGAAACTTTTTTTTTACAAATACTTTCCAGGTGTGATTTCAAAGGAAGGATGCAAGGCCTGCAACACACTAGGCAACTTGAGCCAATCTCAAAGCCTCCAATTTCCATATGCCAATTTTGGGGATTGGGGCATGGCAGGTAAGGGCTTATAATATAAAACCATAGCCCAATTTTCTGTTTGCAATGCAAATGCATTATTGTAACTTGTTAATTATTAAAAGCTTCTCGTACATTATTTCGTTAGAATTTATGTTTCATACTGTACATTGCTACTTTTTGAATGATAAAAGATTCTTTTCCTGCTAATGCATATCAAGATATGAAGTAATTATTAAAAGATTCTCATATGTTATTTTATTAGAATTTATGTTTCATAGTGTACATTGCTACTTTTTGAGTAATAAAAGATTCTTTTCTTGCCCTAGCATATCAAGATATGAAGGTGACTTAATACCAAAATGCTACTTTGTGAAGCACAAGTTAGTATAGGATGCATTCGATGGCGCCCTGAAGAGAAAGATAGAGATAGAATTAACTTTCTAACTCTTTTAACACTAAAATGAATATATTTCTAATCAGTTTTAAACTTTACACTACTCAAACATTTCTAACAGCTTTTATTATTCTCATTGTTACAGCACTTGTGTATTGTCCTCTGCTGACTTTAGTTACAAAAATGTCTATTCCATTCAAAAGTCACTGCTGCAACATAAACAACTCACCCAAGTATGACAATTACTTCCCTTTGCCACGCCACTTCAGTTCTTTTAGCACATGAATTGTATATATGTTGAATTTAAGAAACTAACCATATTTCTTCTTTTTTGTTGTAGAGATACATATTAACAAACAACAACATACCCATGATTGCACTTCATGCCGATTACAAACAAACATTTTCAGGTCATTTCCCAATTTATACTTTATATCTGCTTTCCAACTTTACCAAATTAATCGTTCTGACGTCGCTTCCTTCAATGCAAGAAAAACCTTTGACCAACCAAACGAAATCAACTTTCCTATTTCACCAATATCCGTTCATTTTGTTCCCCATATTTCAGGTCATATTCCTTTTGCTTTCTTAAAATAATTTGAATTTGACCATTATAGCTATTGATCACTTTTCCCATTCTTTATTTTAATGTTTTATCTCCCCATTACAAACAGATTTAAATATCTCAAATCTATGGCTCTGTTGCCCTTGCAAAAATTGCACACAACAAAAAAAAAATTTAGGGTATTTTGAAACTTCGCTGCATTCTAGATTTATGACACTAATTAGGTTAGTTACAAATCTATGAAGGTTGATCTGCTTGATAGGCATGACCTTCCTCGCCATGATAAGCAAAATATATATTGCCAATTCCTCTTTCTTGTCAGATATTACTTGTTACTCTCATTTTCACATGCCAGATTTTTTTTGTATTTATTAAATTATTTTATAAATTGTAGCATTGTACTATTCAATAAAAGTAACACTTGAAAAATTCCCAAGTTACAAGCTTTAAAGCTCTTTCTATACTGCAATTTTAATGTATATTTATTCTACTCTACCAGGTCATTTGCTCACTCCATACTACTGAACATGATGTAAATAATATATTTAACTCTTCATTCATTGAAACACAAAATTCACTTTTAAATGTGCCTAACACTTTGATACACAACTTCAAAATTTACCGTATTCCAAAATTTGCAGGCTTAAAAACTCAGCAGGCGTTGTAATTTAAAACAAGTTGATCGCATTGGCTTAATGCTGTTGCTCATCAAGAAGTAAGTTGTTCTAATTTAGGTTTAAACCTTGCATATTTTGTTCTCTATAACACTTTCTATTGCTGACAAATGTATTTACTTGCTTTCCATGCAGTGCAGGTCAATCCATCATCAACCATTACACATCTTGCAGCTTTCAACAGCGTTCAAATTATTTGATTCTTTAAAACCTGCTATTTTACATCTCACAGCCCTATGTTCTCAAATATGAACATGTTCAAGATGGCCACGCCGTTACCGTATCATGTTTTTAAGAGTCGTTAAGATCTACACTCCCACAACGACTGCTTACACTTATTGACATTGTAACATTCACGTTTTCTTACTTGTGTTACTCTCTTCCATCATTGCTACATTTAATTCAATGTTCTCCTTTGCTGAAATCCACTATGTTTAACAACTGAATTCAATGAATGAGCATAACTTGCTGCTTTCTTGTCACTCAAATATTAATATTTTCTATACAAAGTTTTGGTTTCTGCTATGATGCAATTTTTTTTGGGTATTTTGGTAAAATAGAGGTAAAATAAATTTGGAAAATTCACGCTGTCAAATGCTTATTAAATTTTAACAACTCAATTTAATTGTCCATACTTAAAAAAATACTGCACAAATTTCTGCTTCCTTACCCAAACCAGTTCACCAAACCATTTTACCTATCGGCTTCCCGTTGTGCGCACAATAGCGTGCAACTGCTAGTATATATAATCTAAGCCCTGCATTAAATAATTGTTTACATACTTAAAAGAAACTATTCTTTCCATCTTGTAAATACCTATAGGGCTACACTTCATAGATATTAAATGGTTTTCTTAAAAACTTTGATTAAAGCAGATAAAGACGAGCATGCGAAGGCACAACGGAGTCAACCAGACAGGAATGACATTCATTATCCGGCTCATATTAAATCCTTGTTTTCGCCATAGACAGTTTAATTTGTTATTCTGAAGGTACCACGGCATAAAATTTGGATGGGTGTTTTCCATTTATTATTTAAGAAGTAGTACAACACAAGGTTAGAATGAGAAGTGCAGTTGAATGCCCCTCATAAAAAAAGGATCAGTGGAGGAGAGCCTGAGCTTGTTTTTCATACTTGAAGCCATTGGACTTTGAAGTATCTGCACTCCACACAAAGATGCCATGGAGCTTGCCGGACTTCTTGAGTGTCGTGCAGGCATTGAAGAAACCCTTGGCAGGGGACAGCCCTCCGCTGCCGTCGCTAGTAAAGCTAGGCAACACTTTTCCCACGCTGTAGCGTTTCTCCTGAGCGTTGAAATAGTTGATAAACTGCGGGACGGTGGTGCTCGAATCGTAAGCGTAGAATTGGAAATTCACGTAGTCGATCGATTTGCCGTACTTGTTCCACAGGGCACTGTAATGGGACTGCACTTTTGGATCGTCGAACGGAGCGATGGAGGCAAACGAGATAACTTTCTTCTGCTTTAGTTGAGTGATGAGCTGCCCAATACAGGAGGCAAATGTACTGGGATCTGAAACGTCGAAATGCTCATAATCGATGTCGATGCCATCAAGGTGGTATTGCTTGATAATCTTAGTGAGAGAAGAAACTGCATTCTTCACCCACGTCGACACAGAGGATGGATTGAACTGGACGTGAGTTTTACCCACGCTGTCGCCGCCTAAACTGAGAGCAACTCTGACGTTCTTATTTTTGGATTTGATTGCCTGCACAGCGCTCGGGCTCAGATTGCCGGTATCCCAGAAAATATTGAATATTCCGTTTGTGGGAGAACTTCCCGACGGGGTATAGTCGATGGCGAAGGATAGAATGAAGTCAACATGCGTGCCGGGAATGATTGGCACATCCGAGAACTTAACGCCGTTGAATTGTGCGCCTATGTATTCCCTGAATACCCCGGCACCTGCACAGCAATACAAACATTCAATCCATCAAACTTCATTCTAACTGTGCAGTAATTCGAATAATTGAACAATTGATATTTCATAGCAAAACGTTAGATTTTCTTACCCATCGATCCATTCTCTGATAACCCCACAGCCAAAAACAGCATCAGCAGCAGAACAGAGGAAATCTTCGCCATTTGAAGATTTGGATTGGATATATGGAATCAGTAAGGCCCCCTACACTTTATATACAATCTTTTTGAATTGTTTATTATTCATGCCCGAATTGACCAAATGCTTCAGATCCTTCCAATCCGGCAATGTCATGTGCATTCATAAATGATAATGTTTTTTAAATATTAAGTAGTTATTATTTACAGTCATGTCTACCTAGTTCGTGCATTCATAATAATAATAATGGTTGCGTTTGAATACCGAAACGAATAGTAGCCGTCTGAAGCACAAAATATGCCCAATTGTTGCAGAGTACATCAGATTTAAAATACAACCAATTTAATAAGGAGGTTATAAGGTCAAATCTTATCCTCTAGGATTTCATTAACGGACTATATTCACGTGGAGAAGTTTTGGAAAGCAAAACTCATTTCGAGGATTGACCAACTATTTTTAATTTTTGTGTATGGAAATTTCTTTAGTGAAGGTCATATTTGGTAATGTAATTTTACATGCATTTATTGTGAAAGCATGTGATGTAATCATATATAAATCGCCTATAATAGACAGTTTATTTATGGCCTTAATTTTTTTTTTTTTTTTTGGAAAGGTTAAATTTGAAAAAGTAGTTTTATTTAGTATATAAATGGTCTATAATAGACAATTTATTCATGCAGCATAAATTTGTAATAAAAACACGTTTATAAAATGATATAATTAATAATTTTTAAATGTAATTACATAATAAATTGTAACATAAAACTATCTATTAACAAGTATAGATCATTATCCTTTATTGTAAAGTCTTTAAAGAAAATTTACATATATTGTTTTTTGGATATAGCTATTACCTTAGAATAACAAAATATTATTGTGATAAATACAAAAGGTCATTTGGGAGTAAAGTTGTGAATGCTAATAGATTGAGTTGTATAAAACTTGAGATGTCCATAATGATTACAAAGTAAAAGAAAAAAATGATTGAGACAAGTGCTATGGTGGCATAGTGAAGGGATAATAAGAATTAAGTATACGTAGATTTAATATGTGGTGTGTAATAGAGGAGTCAATGTGACAAGATTGTTGTGGGATTTTCTCATGGTGATAGTTATGCAACTATCAAAAAGAAATTATAACCAAAACATAATAATCATGGACATAATAGTAATAAATCGTATAAAACAAACTTTGGTGCCAACCCATCCAATGTGAATTCTAAAGTTATTTTTGAACTACTAAATTAGATTTGCTTCAATAGTGTTAGCTTTCTAGAAGAGAACAAGTATGTGCAAATATAAATTCTTCATATTTTATGATGTGTGAACAGTAACCAAATACAATCATATTTTAAATGATTAGTGAAATTTAGTGTGTGTAAACAATTTTTAAATAACACAAACTACTAATATTTGTACATGCACACATGATTGGATTGCATGCACTAGAAACATATTTGAAAATTTTACATTGATTGTGAACAGAAATACAAGTGTATTACTTAGATGGTACTCTCCAATAGTAACCTTTCTTTATAATTTATTTCTAATTGTAATTCTATGCTAGTACTAGATATATATAAGAAATGAAATGAACTTTAAACTACACATACCAGTAATAAATGTTAAAACTTACACATAAAAAAAAATTTAAGTTTTTAAATCTATATTAAAATAAAAAACTAAAAAATTTATAATTTATATTCTATCTTTAAATAAATTCAAAATTAATATATATTATAATTTAAATATCATATTATGTTTTCTTATAATAAACTTTTGATTCTTTACTAATAATTAAAATTTCATAACTATGATTGTATAAAAATATAGAAAGTCAACAATGTGGTCAAATGGATTTTATAATTATAAAATATTGTGTAATATTCTATATTATTTCTTTAACCACCAAATTCTTGACCTACATGTCACAATTATACATGTTATCATATTATAAACCAATATGATAAGACTATGAAGTTCTAAGCTTTTTTATACCATCTCATCTATCCTTAATATACCCAGTACAAGGAATTTGTCATCTTATTTAGAATTGATTCTTAAAATTATTTTTAACTCATGTCTACATAAACCAACTACCATAAAAAAATGTCTTAACTTTATATCTATCCAACATGTGACTCCAAAATTTCTTAAAACTTAACAAAGAATGTGGACACAAGTGATTGAAAAATGGGAATTAATTACACTTTACAACTTTCATGTGGAAATAGGAAAAGATCTTTTTTGCCAACCTTGAGATAAATATCAACCATTTTCTAGAAAGATCTATCAATTGTGTCTTTTTAAGTTTGTTATATTTGGGTTCTGAAAGGTTAGTGTTCTCTAGTTTTAGGTGTGATAAAATTACAGTCATGGAGGCCCAACATCTATATGTCAAACCCACCTCATATGTCTCCCTAAAAAAAAATATCCAAGTGTGGGACATCTTTGATAAGGGAAGAGTAACCTTGATCTTCAAAATCACGAAAAATATTAGCAAAGACCTCTTGTCTAAGTTTATGAATAGTTGGAACAATGGGAGAGTGGTAGTGGGTGGTGTAAAAATGGACGTATCAAAAGAGATAATTTCCCAAGTAATTGGTTTTAAGTGCGATGGTAAAAAGTTCCCCTGTCTAAGTCAAAATCAAGCTATTAAGAGTATATTTCATTGTTCTTCAAGGATAGAGAGAGGTTAAAAAGACACCAAAATAGATTTAGGAGAGAAGAAGATTTTTAATTGCCATGGGAAGCCATCAGCTATCACTTGATAAATTACTTCACATTGGAGGGTCAATTTGCAACACTTCATGGGTACCATTTTCCTCTTCCCGATCACTTAAGGCATCATAAACCTATTAGTTATCCATTCTTTTCTTTTTCATCCATGGAAAAGTGTTCTTCTAAAGGGGTTTACCTATCGTTAAACTAGGGATTGATTTATGTCATTTACAGTTACAACCTTAAAAATACTCTTGTTCTCTACCCTATTTTTCCCCATGATTTATTTTGCCCCATGATTCTCCTAAGGAACATGATGAAAACCGTCCTCCTCCTAGCAAGTCTAAAAGGAAAATTCCCTATAAAGATTTCTCTACACAATGTCCTCCTCTATTCTCCTAAGAATTGAAAGGTTACCATTAGATGTGGCACAAAATACCTTCTTGTAGCCCTAGTAGTTTAGGGTCTAGGAATGTGAGTGGAAAAGGAAAAGTAGTGATTAAGTCTTTAAAAAGAGGAATGTCATTTCCCCATCTAATGATATTTCTTATAGTGAGCTAGCCAAGGGGGACAAAATGACTTCCTCACGAGAACAAACATTTAGTAGGATGCTAAACTTTTGGCAACTGCTAAGATTATCAAGGCTATAGAAAAAATCCCACCTAAAGATAAAGAAGATCATCACTCAAGAGGCTCTAAATTTTACATTGAGAAAATAGAGAGAAACAAAGAAACCCAAGATGAACTCCTTAACCTGGTTCTCAAAGATTCCATCTCTCAGTCCCCTTTGACAAAGAATAAATTTAATGAGGCACTTCAGGGCTCAATAGCTTAAAGGATCATGGGGATGATGAGATGGTGGAACAAAATGTTGGTGGTGGTACTATTGAGTCCTAGGATTGCCATGCGTTGGTTGTTAATCAGAAGACTTGAATGTTAGGGTTCATAGTTTGGAGATTTATCAAAAATTTCCCTGGATGCAATATAAATAAGAAGTGGATAAAATGTCTTAAGAGTAGAATTTAGAACCTAATTAAGCTTAATAAAAATGGATGCAGAAAATAGTTATGGATGTCCTAATAGTGAGAGAAAAAATGAGAGAAAGAGAAAGAGGAAAGCTCCAGCAAGGGCAAAGGGTGGACAAGCAATATAAAATCAGATTAATGCCTTGTCTGATTAGGAGATGGAGCTTGAGGAGATGATGTATGGGTGGGGCTATATCTCTTAATGCCTCTATGTTGTTTATTTTTTATTTTCTTGATAGTAAATGTTCCTAGGATGTTGCTCTTCACATCTTTAGTTTCAATTTTTATTTAGACAATTTATAAACTCTTCGATATTTTGGTTGATGAGCTTGACCTCTAAACCCTTGTTTTCTTTTGATCGATGGTTTTTTATTTGGATGCATAATGGATTGGGGCCCTTCCGCACTTAATCTAATAATAACATGTGCTTCCACAAATACTAATAATTTTTGTATTTCAATAATTATTATTGATAATAAAATGTGCATCCAAAATGCTAAAGTAGTATGTTCACTCATCATACCATGTTGAGATAATATAAGTGTGTTATATTTGTTATAGTCTACACCAATGTTGAACTATAACTAATTTTTTACTTGAGTATCAAGCTAATAACTTATGCTCTTAAATTTTAATAAAATTTTATTTATTCATGTCCAATAATATAAAATTAATATAATATTATAATTTCACTGATTATTATTGTAGATGATTTCTTCATAGGGTTATCAATGATTGACCTGATAATAATAATTATATTTTTTATTGATGACCACAATTATAATTAATTAGAGAAGAAAATAGATTGTCATGCATTATTGTATTGTGAACATATTGCATGCCTTTCATATTAAAATATATAATATTTTTATAATTTGAAAATATTATTTTAGGAGAGGTTGTATTTGATATTGCAAATCTATTTAATATGAGTGGAACATTGGTCGTGGGGAACTTGGGGTGGTATAGTTTAGTGAGAACGTTGCTAGTTGGGCCCATTTGTAGAATTATTGAATATTTTTGGTTGATTCAAAAATATATTAAATATTATAAATGTATTTAAAATTTGAGGTATATGTTGCATGGCAACCTAGTTTGAGAGAAAAAGGGGGTAAACAAGAAGGTGTTCTAGGCTAAATTATTTAACGAATGGTTCAACTCATTATGTTTTATATAGTGTCAAATAATGTTTACAAATGTGATGGGGAAAATCTTAGTTTCCACATGGCCAATACTATGCATATACTATTGAATAATTTTTTTTAAATGATTAGAAAATGTAGCAAAAGAATCATAGATTATACAAGAGGAATATTTTTGAAATTGAAAAATATAATAACTTTGAAAGGTTTGGGTTGTGGGTATATAGGTGGAGGCATGGGTCAAAGAATAGAAGTGGACATATTTAGACATGTAATCTACTACCACTAATATGAGTACTTTGCCACCTAACTTGGGAGGTCCATAAATGAAATCCATGAAAATGGTTT
Source organism: Cryptomeria japonica (assembly GCF_030272615.1). Lineage (NCBI taxonomy): Eukaryota > Viridiplantae > Streptophyta > Pinopsida > Cupressales > Cupressaceae > Cryptomeria > Cryptomeria japonica. The sequence continues at coordinate 243,547,674 of NC_081405.1, read as the reverse complement.
GAGAAAGTCTAAAATTGTAACAATGACATTTTCATATATCAATTTAAATAACAAACTACTTGATATCTACCTTTCGACCATGACAAAAGAAATTGTGATGTACCTACTCATGAGTTCTAGAAAACCTTGAATGAAAATCTAAGAGAGAGGCATTCACTACATGAAGAATTTGAGTATGTAATTAATAAATACGAAATTTTTATACTATAAATATTGGGCATCCCAAGAGTTGTTGGTGATGAAGGAGGGTTGACAAAGTGTTGGTTGATGAGATGATGTGTGGGCTAACACTTCAGCCACTCTTGTTAGAGAGCTTGCAACCAATTATAAAGGGACATATAAACTACACACTGGATGGCATGGTCCTCAACTTTGTGGGAGAAAGCATCTTAAGCCACATTATCCTTTCCCTTCTTATCTATGATCTCATAGTCCTATTTGATGATTATGGTGACCTATTTTTGCTTTTAATTCTTCAAGCCGTTGTCCTAAGCTCCGTTGCAAAAATTTGGGCGAGGAAAACTTCCTTACGATAAAACTATGGCGAGAAGAACCATGGACTTCTCTCCATCAGATTCTTGTCATCGCTCCTACTGGACCAATAATTGTTATTGCTGTCTTGTCGATTGCAATCACAAAGCGATTTCATATCTTCAATTGTTCAAGCCGCTATCGTCAGCTCTCATAAAAAAAAATAGGACGACGGCAACTTTGTTCCAATCAATAATGACAAGCAGAGTCGATGACTCCTCTACATCTGATTCAATCATATCTCTCGCCATCGTTTGTTCTTGAAAAAATATTATTGATGTTTTGTTGATTGCAATTACTAAGCCACTTCGGGGTGGATATACTAAACCTTTTGCTTCGTACCCACAGTTGCACTAGTTTTCGCTAGGCATGGCCTAATCTGTCTGTAATCTGGTAAGTACTTTTTACTTCAAATTTTCTTCTGAGCTCAGCTAAGCAGCATCTGCGTCTTTAGAATTCCCATCGTCCTCACATATGCTCTGATAATTAATCGTACTACAACCATTGCTCTGCTTGAACTAAAGGAGGAGGCTGCTCCAAACTTGAAAATCGTGAATGACAAATTGGAGGCAACATTAATGACTCGGATGGTGGTAACCTTTGTTAGGCTCTTCAGAATCTTCACGTCTTGGACTTCTGATTTTTTTTTAATGGTAATTATAATTCTTTTTAGGTATAAGATCTTTTGAAAAAGCTAGTATAATTTCAAATGAATAATATAAATCTGAAATTGTGGCATTTAAGACAAACCTTCAATTAGGGGTAGTTCACTGTTTGGTCATCTTCAACAATAGGCTTAAATTCATCAAGAGAAGATGTTTAAGAGTTGTATAAGGGCGGGCTATTGGAAGTCAATCTTGGTGGCATAAGAAAAGTTGGATTTAGTTTGGCTCTCCTCCATATTTCATCATGAAAGGATTTTTAGGAGTTGTACAAGGGCGGACAGGCTCTTGGAAGTCAATCTTGGTGCCTTAATAAAAGTGGGATTTCCTTTGGCTCTCTTTCACGTGTCCATTGTTATAGTGCATCACGGAATTTTGTAAAGTTCTAGTTGAGTGCAGAATTGACTGAAAGAAAAATTGACTTATTTTTATTTAGCATATATTTTTTTTAAAATATTAATTTATAACCAGTGTTTAGAAAAATTTATGTAAAAAATATTTATAGATATTATTATTAAGGTAATTAGAAACAAATAAAATCTATTTTTTGCTTTTTATACACAAATTAAATCCAAACCAAATCCAATTTCTGCTTTATATGATGGGTGAACCTTTAATGTTTCCTACAAGAATTGTGCTAATCTCATATACCCTATTGCCATTGTATAGCATCTATGATGTAATAGATCTATAACATTGATTTTCAAAATGTAATAAATAAAATAAATTATAAATTTAAAAAAATAAATGATAATCTTTTCTATCTCCATCATCCATTCTCCACTCCCAACTTTTATTTTCTAAATCTAATCACATTTATAATTAATTTACAATAAAAGCCTCAAAAGAATAAAATATATGCAAAAAGTAAAATTCCAAAAGCAAAGAATACCCTTTAAACTTTTATTTATTTCAAAAGGACGCACCAGACAAGTATTAAAAGATAATTGACAATACGGAGATACTATTCTCCCTTTATGCAGATTAAGAAATTACCCTTGCTTTAAGGGCGCACTACAAATATACATATCAAATCCCTGTTCACACTATGTCTAGATGCCATTATCCCATTCGTTATTACAAAAGTATTACAACAAATAATTACGATTAGAAATGCATTGGGAAGCGATGACCAAATCAGGATCCCTGAAGAAGAGCCTGAGCTTGCGTTTCGTACTGGAAGCTGCCATTGGCCTTGGAATTGTCTGCACACCACACAGAAATGCCTTGGAGCTTGCCAGAGTCCTTCAGTGTTTGGCACGCATCAAAGAAACCATTGGCAGGCGAAAGCCCTCCACTGCCCCCGGTAGTGAAACTAGTCAACACTTTCCCACCACTGTAACGGGATTCCTAAGCGTTGAAATGGTCGATAAACTGTGACACGGTTGTGCTCGAATCGTAAGCATAGAATTGGAAATTCACATAATCGATCACACTGCTGTACTAGTTCTAGAGAGCAGTGTAATGGGTCTGCACTTCTTCATTGTCGAAGGGAGCGATGGAGGCAAAAGAGATGATGTTGTTCTGCTTCAATTGTGTGATGAGCTGCCCAATACAGGAAGCAAATGTATCGGCATCTGAATAGTCGAAATGCTCGTAGTCGATGTCAATCTCGTCGAGATGGTATTCTTGGATTATGTCGGTGAGAGAAGAAACGGCGTTGCTCACCCACGACGACATAGAGGTTGGCTTGAACTGGGCGTAGGCGCTTCCAACGGTGTCCCCGCCTAAGCTGAGAGCAACCCTAACATTCTGGTTTTGGGATTTTATGGCCTGCATGGCACTCGGGGTCAGATTTTCGCTATCCCAGAAAATGTTGAACTTCCCATCTGTGGGATCGCTTGATGTGGTGTAGTCGATGGCGAAGGCCAGAATGAAGTCGACCTGTGTGCCCGAATTTATTGGCATGTCTGAAAATTGGACGCCATTATACAATGCTCCTATGTATTCTCTGAACACCCCCGCACCTGCAAATTAGTACGTGCTTTTTATAGTAACGCGCTATTTATAGTAAAAATAGCACGTACGCGCTTTTTATAGTAAAAATAGCACGTACGTGCTTTTTATAGTTAGGATAGAGCGTATGCGCTTCTTACACCATAAGTACCCCATATGCGCTTTTTATACCATAGATACCCCATACGCACTTTTGACTATTTAGGCTTGGAAATATGCCTGTATGACAAATCTACGGTTTAGAAGTTTTATTTCCCTCCATTTCCCTCCTTTTTGATGTGTTTTATTTTATCAACTTGGTTTCTCGACTTCATCATGTGGGTATTTCTAAAATTGCCACCATATTTTCACCCGTCTTCTGAGCTTTCTAACCATAGAATTTTTTTTAAATTTGAACAACAATAACATATTATTATTGAATTTCTTTTACCAGTGTCTCCATAGTTCTCACAGACATACATGCATCATTTTTCTAATAACTTTTGATATACCTATCTAAATTTAAAAAAATTTATATATTATTGTAGTGCACTTAATTCTTTACAATTAAAAAAAAAATTGTATTTTCGATTTTTCTAGTACAACTTATGCTTCGTGCATGAACATGTACCTAATTTTTAGGATGTGCTTGATTGGAAAAATCATTAAAAAAAATACTCAACAAAAAATTACAAAAAAATACACATCTTCTAGTGCTCACTTTTAACTATCTTTTTGCCAAATGATTTGTCAAAATACTAAACCTAACTATGAATTTTTTGATGCGCACGTCAGACACTATGTTATGTTTTTGTGAAAAAATCAAGGTCTGTTTTTTATTCGCGAAGGATTTGACCCCCTTTATCTTATCCAATTTTGAAAAATTTTAGTAGTTTGGAAACTAGATTCAGAGTACTATAATATTTGTTCTTTGATATCTTCATATCTTGAGTGGATGACTTTCAAAGTTTGCCTCCAAGTTCAGGTTCTCCTGATTTCAGAAAAATAAAAGTGTCCACTTATATCCCCCTTTTTGGCCACCATCTTTGTGCACTTACCCTAGATCTATGTGCCCACTCTAAAGACTTGGTTGAGGGCTTTCTGCAATGGGATCCAATCATCTTCTGAGGGAAGAGCTTGGGATTTAAGAATTTGATGATCCTGATCTAAATCAATGGTTTTCTTGAAAGGAAGGCTTCTTAGTTCATTTAGAGTTATCTCAATGAGAATACAGAGTTGACCTAAGGGATGAATCAATTCTTCAATCTTTCCAGCATCAAGAGTGTCACTCAAATATTGGAGATATGACTAGTCCTGTCAGCGCTGGTCTGTTTAGTCCATAACCTGCTTGACCTTCATTATTGGGTCATTCAGGAGGAAAGGTGAGAGAAATCCACTATTCATAAACTACTCAAATTGGTCCCTCATATGTGTGGTTGAGGACCTTAATGTTGCCAAGCTATACATAGCCTGAATAGTTGCCTTGTGGCAATTTATGGGCTCATTTGCCTTCCTTGCTATTGCTCCATGATCTTCAATCCCCACTGTTGTCAATTCCTGATCAAAAGGAACACATAGCCAATTACCTAGCCTATAAGAGTCGACAACCTTAGGTGCGATGGATTGCATGATCTGGTCAATGGTATTGCTTGCATCGACACACAATGACTGGGCATATGCCAAGAGTTTGATGGCCGATTGCAAAAAGGCAAAGAACTTCTTCACTTTCTCCCAATGAGAGACATAAATTTTTTGTATAATAGGAGTAAAACCTACAGGAGAAAGAGGAGGAAGTGCAGAAGATGCCGAGAGCAGATTGATTTTAGCATCTTTCAATTCTAACTTTTTAGTCAACTATTTAATCTGTTGAGATTCATCAGACACTTGTTGCTAGACTACAATGATCATTGCACTCTTTTCTTGTGCCTCTTTCTACTTTTAACTATGATTATTGCATTCATTTTCCAAAGCTACTCCTACAACATGTTTCTCCTTACCAAATTGGGATTTCTTATCCTATAATTATTGTAATGCCTGCTCCTTTTCCTTTTTCTCTTCCATGAGGAGAAATTGTGGATTACTTAGCTCTTGGTGGTACTGATCCTTGTCTTTAATGGCATTCTACAATTGGGTTTAGATTTGAGTTACATCTGGGAAGCTTTCTCACATTTGCAGAAGCTCTTGTTCTTTTTCTTGGAACCTTTTAATCAGATCATCTTTTGCAGCCTTCTTCGCATGAAACTAAGCTTCTACTTGGTTCAATTTATTCTAGAGCTTCTCTCTCTCCAATTTTTGTTACTGTGCGATGGACTGAATTTGAGCAATTTCTGCATCTCTATCTTTCTCTCTTTTTAATAAACGCTCAACCATGGCCTTAACAGTATCCAACTCAGTTGTGACCTTATCCAAGCATCATGAATGCTTCAAGAAATCTAATGTTACCACCCTTGGGTCTCTTTCATGAGTTCTGCTTTATCTTGCAGCCTCACCTATTTCAAGTTGATGCTAATGACATGGACTGTATAATCCTCTAGTTTCATTTGTCCTACTGGTTTGATGATATTTGGCATAATCACTGAAAATAATAGGTTCTCGCGATCTTCATTGTATAGTGCCTACACACTAGGCTCAACAGGCTTCTAAGATCCTTTCCTCTCCATTTTTGTGATCTTTGATTTCGAGCAATCTTGATGGAACTTTCCTATTGCATAAACTCTAATGGATATGGAACAAATTTCTTTGTGAAGGAGACTCCAAGAAGAAGAGAAAACGGGATTGGGACAACGAAGGCTTGTGACTGAGTCTACAATGGCAAAGCAAGGGTGGTAGGCAAAAATGGAGAGATTCCTTGTAAAGCACTAGTGGGAGGACAGAAAAGAGGGCCAACACTTAATGATACCAAAGGCATGGAACTTCCAAATCCTAAAGCTCATGCTATGAAAGACATAGATGTCGATTGACTTGGGGTCATTATGAAAGGGGAAGCACTAGCTAGTGTGATGAATGGTGCAAGACTGCGTGGGGAACTAAAAGAAAGGCCTATGGATCTAGAGGTCAGCAAAGCTTGCATAGTGATTACAGTAGCAGGGGAGCTAGGGGCAATAATGAAAACTTGTCAGATTGAGGCCATTAGTGAAACTATAGATTGAGAAGAAAGAATAGGTGGAGTGAAACGTACCTGAGCCAAAGATGTTGTTGACGTGGTTGAAATTTGAGTTGCAGCAAGTACTTGAGCCAAAGAAATTCCTTGGGCATTAGTTTTGTTCTACCTCTTCCTCAGGGCTATTAAGCCAACACTAAAATGACTCTAATGCTGCAATGTCTTGATGGTCTGTTTCCTTAATATTTGTGGTGGCAGGAAAAGTGAGATTGGGTAACTAGGACCCAATCCCAATTTTGCCAACAAATTGGGAATACAAAAGAGCCTAGGGAGATAGATCACTTTGGCTATTTTTTGTGAAAAAGAGAGAGCCAAGGATTATCTCTTAGGGTTTCTATTACTCTTGTTGCAATTGATGAGAAAAACTAGGGTTTTAATGATCAACTAGACTAGGAGATAAAGAATGAAGCACAAATAAACTCAGAATTGAACAAACTTGCAGATCTGAAACTGAGATACTGAAAGCATGAAAGGGGGAGGATTATAGATGTGTACTTGATACTGAAAGTTGAAAAAAACTGACCTAGAATAGGATGCCACACCACTATCCTATTTCTGTAGATAGGAGGCTACAACTGAGAAACTACAAATCTAAGATCCTGAAGTTGTAACTATGTTAAGAATCACTAAAAAGAAAGAGGACCATGCTGCCACTCCATTTTCCTAGGTAGGACCAGGGAACCACACCCCTGCCATAGGAAGATTAGGGTAGATCTAATGATTCTGGGTGGTTCCTGTGCTTTTTGTTGAGCTGAGAGTGCCTCCGGGTACCTGTTTCTGCACCTGCAACTGAAAAGGGAAGGTTTGGGTGGCTATATAGGGTTTTGCCTTAGTCAAACCCCTGTGTTGGTGATTTCCACCTCTACAAATAACTGATAATGTACTAAAAATGTGTTTCCCATAACCTTGTGTGTATGCAAGATCCTAAAATGAAAGTAAACAATCTACAACAACCCTAAAAGTAAACCCTAATTGCTTGTAATTGACAAATTAAATGGTCTAAATAAATGATGCAAAGTGATCTAAAGCATGAATGTAAATATTCAAGTTGATGTAAAGAAGCTCATACAAAGACATGAAAATAACATGTAATCATACCAATCCCCAAGGGAGAGATATTGTCACAAGATGTCCCATTACTCCTCAATGTCTTCAAGGCTCCTAATTAATGATGAATGCTTGATGAAATGTTGTTGAATATTGTTGAATGTTGTTGAAAACTCCACATGGGCTTCTCTTTCACTACATAGAAGGATCCTTATGCTTGCTTTGCTGAAAACTCCCTTAGATTAGATAGATCTTGGTTCCTCCTTCTTAGTTCTTAGTTTCCTTCAAATGAAGAAAGAGAGATCTTATGTACGAAACCCTAGATCTTAAATTCAACTTAATCCCACCTTTAGGCTGACCTAGGAATTGAATTTCCTACCGATCGTTTTGGGTTAAGCATTATAATATCATAGAATTGTGCTCTCGAAATTTTAGGAAAAAAGTTGAGGACTGTGGCAGGAACGCACATGGTCCGACCAAATTTTTACCAAATTTTCAAGGCTATTAGATATGATTATATTAGAGTGAATATTAAACTTACAACTGATTTCAAGGTGTTTTGATATGCGAAATTGGGCCTTAAAGGTCAAAATAGGACATAATTAGGGTTTATTATTAAATGATTTATTGGCGGAATAAAATAAAAAGGGGCACACTTAGGGTAAAGGGCCCAATTTTATGATGTATTAAGTGATGAAATCAGACTTTGTATTAAATTAAATTAATTAATTAAATGCTTAAAGGGAAATAAAAAATGCAAGACACAAGACACACTAAGGCAGGTGCTAACCTAAGCGGGAAACTGTACCATCCTAGCAAGGGTGTACAATTTACAACACTACAATATTTATGAATGGGGCATTTGTATAGCTTCATATGAAGTCAAAGCTCTAGGAGCCTTATATATCATCCTTTGTTCAACCTTTTTACACTTCTCCCTCCATTGTTGGCCTTCTTGTAGAAGAATTGGCTCTACTATAGCAGTGCCACCTAAGGAGAGTTGTAATCACTATCAAAACTATCATCACCATGATACTTCTACCATTCTTGTTCAAAAACTTCATCTATAGTGATGTTCTAAATTCTTGTCATGAGATATTGAATCTCCTATATGTATGTCTAAAAGCCCAATCATTTTCCTTCTGGCCAATCATTCTCATCATCCTCCTTTGCAGAATAGCAGGTATCTTTTTGGCCAAGTCCACCTTCCCTGTTGTCTTGTAAAACTTGAGCCATGGTGTTCATTCCTCTTTAGGAATAAAAGCTAGATCCACATATAGATTAGAGTCTTCTTGGGTTGTACTTATCTAGGTCTCCCAATACTCACGAGGCATATGGAATATGGGTTTCTTCCACTTTGAAAGGTAGTCGTTGGAATCATATCTCCATTTGTCATCAATAAATATTAGCCTTGGTTGGAATAGTTTTGAGGAGACCACACCTTCTTCCTGAAGCCTCTTCTCAAGTGTAATATGTCCTAAAATATTCTAGTCTTGGGTGATAGAGGTTTTGTTTTTTCCTGCACCTATACGGAGTTCAATTAGTGGAAGGGTTCTTCTATAAAACCATGGACTATAATAAAAGAGAAATATTTACCTAAAAACCAGTCACAATGAGGTTGGCATGATATCATCCAGCCAATTTTCTCTTTGGAAAAGTGGGTGTCAAAATATAGACCTTGTTTTCTCAAATCATGCAGGGCAAGACTTAAGAAGGCATCCAAAAAAACATAAGAATCATAAGTGGTAGATAGGAGTGGGGTCCATGTGATTACATGTTTTCTATTCTTTTCATCATCATGGGTAGACAATTCCATATACTCACTAAAGAATTTTACATTTTGATGCAAAAACATATGGATAAAGAATGAGGTGTATTTCAACTTATATTGCTTTATATAATTCACCAGCTACTCAATGATCTCTTAAGTGAGGTCCTTTGCAAAATCATACCAAAAGGGCTCCCTTTTCTTATGAAGCCTTAAGAGCATCCCCATTTTAAATAGGTACATGTCAAAGTCATTGTCAAAGCCACAAATATATGCCAACATAGAGAAGATGTGTTGCAGATCCTTTTGCTTTAAATCTCTAATTACTATCGAGAGATTTGAAAGCTCTGTCTCAGTCGGGTCTCTACCTATTGCACTATTACATAATCTCAGAACGTCTTTCCTCCTTTACTACTATCCCTTTAATTCTTTTCTAGAGAATTTTTATATCACTGGTGAGCAAGCGAATGCACAACATATCTCTAATTACTTCTACAACTATTACTACCCTCGGCATATCTCCCTAGATAATGGCCAAGTCCGGTTTGAAATTTGTAATGAATGCATCATTTAATTAAAGGCAATGAGGGACCATTGGTACAATGTATTGTGGGAGACCACAAACCTAGAGCTTGCACATGCCAAAGACACTAAATTGCCTTTTCTCTTATGGACCAACATTTTAACATAGGCACCCTCCTATAGGTTCGTCGGGTGTTCCCACAAGTCTGAGTCATAAACCTCCTCATACATGTTTGTAACTATCGAAGAATTCTTATGGATGCTCTTCTCAATCATCTTTGTTCCATCGTAGACAAGTTTCGGGGACATGACATGAGAGGCATATGATATGTCTCTGAATACATCCACAAAAGAATCAGTTGTGCTGAGACCTACAATGTCGCCTGAAACACTACCTTTTGTGGCCATCTTTCTATTTCTTCCTTCTCCTCGCTCTTTTACTTAGGCGCAAATAATGTCTTTCTCTCACAAGCCACTACTTTTGCATATGCATTTGTACAATCTATTAATATTCCTTAAGATGTTACTACCCTTGATTTTCACATTCAACAATGAGTTGAAGCTACACTTATGTTCTTTTCTTGATGCATATGCCACCTAGGTTGCTCATGTAAAATTAATTTGCGATATGTTCATGTAGCTACCATCTCAATGGGCTGAAAAGCCACTACACTTAACCCTATTGTCATCAAAGAAATCCAAACATCTTCCTTGAGAAATGCACATTCTCTCACTTGTTGTACATTTAAGACAACCTGCAGAACATATAAGAAAAGAGACACTCAAAATTTACCATAATAAGTAATATATCTACAGATGGACTTGTGGCTTAAGCTCACACCTGCACACTTTTTGAGCTTCTCTACAACCAGATTATAATCTTGTTCAATACTTTTTGCCTGCTGTGAATTTGCTTAACACTATGGACCAACTTGCATAGAATAATGAGTTATTAATTTTGCCTTAGGCTTATATCATTTCACCTCTATAAATATCCCTTGAGCGGATGACCAAACTCATTCTAGCATTCAATTTGATCATTGAGAATAGAGATTATGGATACCCCTATAAGGCTAGTGAGCATTGAGGCACAAACAACTTTCTTAGGAAATATTTTTTATGTTCGGACCTCTAGCTAGGACAAAAAGCATGGCTTGAAGGAAAGTGAAACACTCAATATTTATAGTATTTACATACTTTTTTTTAGAAGTAGCTTACTTGAATGGTTTCAGATGGATTCCATTAACTGGAAACCTGAGTGCTTCACCTTGCATATTTTCCAAATCAAAAGTGTTATGTTCCTTCCATTTAGAAATTCAGAAAGGGCATACCAAAAGGCTATCAAGATTATCATGTTGACCAAGATTGGCACCTTGGTCATTATACTTCAACACAAGGTCCCTGTATTTGAAAGTGGGGTTTGAACTCCTCTTATCAAACCATTTTTTAACAAGTTGTTATCTATCATTCAGGGACATGAAATCCTTCTCCCTTTCTTCTTGCAATAATAATAGTTCTACCATTCAAACTTCCATAGGTTTCATTTTTTTCCATTTCCAAATATTTGAGTAGCTACAACACTAGGATCTCTAAGGATACCAGAAACTAGGCCTCTTTCTCGTATACAAGCTAATAAGGAGGAGTCTTTAGAATTTGTTTAGGGGTTATATGATTATCCCAGAGCACATTCCCTAGGTGTCTATTCCAGTCTCTTTTGTGCTTTTCTCCTATCCTCTTGGTGAGCTGGATTAGGTTCTTGTTTGTTGATAATGTCAAGCCATTCCCTTGCGAGTAATAGTTAGAACACGTTTTATGATATATACCATGGTAAAAAGTGAACTATGTGACTCGAGAACCTAGGAATTCTTTAACATTATTTGAGATGATGCACTTCAGTGGATTGAACCTTGCTACAAGCTCTGCTAAGAAATTTAGGATTTCTATTTAAGTTGCACTATTTAAAGGGACTACTTCTATCGACTTGGTAAAATAATATGTCGCTAGTAGGATCCACTTATGACTAAAACTAGATGTTGGGTTTATCAATCCATTGAAATCTAATCCCCACTAGGAAAAGGGCTCATCCATGACTATAGGTTTTAGAGGCATAGGGCCGCATTATTGCATTTACCAACATAGAACTTGCATCCCTTGCATGCACGGACTAGGGTGTGTGCATCATGGAATAGAGAAGGCCAGTAATATCCTACATGGGTGATTTTTATAGCTATGGTTTGGGCAAAGAAATGACCTCCTACAGAACCATTATGAAATTCATTCAAAATTATTTCCTCTTTCTGCTTGTCCATGCACCGGAGGAGCACTCCATCAAAGTTTCTTTTGGGCAGGATCCCTTTAATCAATTGGTAATAGATATTCTTCCAACCTATATAATCTTCTCTTGTTATGAGGGAGATCAAGGGGAAACTTTCTGATTTGCATGAATTATGTTCTATATGTTAGCCAACATCTCTTAGATGCAAACTCATGAACCAAGACCACTTCCTCTTGCTCCTCTTCAGGAACCTCTATTTCTTGAGCCACGTATTTACAAAGGCCTTTTCCTTGGATTACTTTGTTTGGTCAGATATCAATATCATATTTCAGAATTTTCATAATCAAGCCAACACTTTTTTCTTTGATCTCCCCTTCCATTATATACTCTCAGACACTTAGGTGAGCTACATACACTACTGTCTTGTTGCACGCAATGAAGTGTCCAAATTTCTTCATCCCTTTGACAAAAGTGAATGCTTGCTTCTCTGCAATGTTATATTTGACTTCTTACTCTTTTAGGGTCTTTGAATGGAAAGTGATTGGGTTCTCTCCTTTTCCTTCGTTGTCCTTCTATGTTAGCATGATAGCAATGCTAAACTCACTAGCATAAACATACATTATGAAATATTTAGATAGGTCAAGATTAAATAAAATTGAGGTAGATGAGATGGCTTCCTTGATCTTTTTGAATGCCTCTCTAGCCTCTTTAGTCCATTTGAGCTGCAAGTCATTTTTAAGCATTAGGGTGATGGGTCTTACCAAGCCAGCAAAATAAAAAATGAACTTACTAAAAAAGTTGATTTTCTACACTCCCTTTTTGTTGACACGGAGGGGAAGCTCCTTAATTACTTTAACATGATCTAGATCAATAGAAATGCCTTCCTTGAGGGACACCAAGCACACATTTCTTAGGATTTAGCGAGATCCCAAACTCCTAGCATTTTTGGAAGACTAACTTCAAGTGATCAAAATGCTCACCTTTGAATTTTGAAAACATGTTAAATCATCGAGATAAATCAAGATTATCTTAATTATCAGCTCCTTGAATGCCATGTCCATTGCGCACTAGAAGGTGGAACCTACATTAGATAGACCAAAAGGAATCATGGCATAGGCAAACATTCCTCATTTGGTAGTGAACATCATCTTGTGTTGGTCTTCCTCCTTTATCAATATTTGGTCGTATGCTGAGAAACCATCCAAGAGAGAGAGCATTATTGAACTCACCACCGTTTGTAAAATCAATTCCATGCATGGAAAAGGGTAATGATCCTTCAAATAAACTTTCTACAAGTCCAAAAAATCCACATAAATGTGGTTATCTCCACTCGTCTTCAATACAAGAACAAAATTGGAAACCCAGGATCCATGTTTAATCAAGTAGACTATCCATGAATTTATCATCTTGGTTAGCTCTTGTGTCACAAGGGCTTCAATTTGAGGGTTAACCAACCTCTATTTTTATCTGGTTGGCTTAGCTCCCTCTGCTAGCTCAATTGTATGTTGGACGAAAGAAGGGTTGTATCGTTTAAGATCATCATATGACCATGTGATGACTCCCTTATACTTATCATATAAATGCATCAGTCTATCTTTATCATGTTGGGGAACATTCCTTCCAATCTATAGTTTCTGCTCTTTAGCAACCTTCAGCTTGATATAATCTCTCTTGTCTATTGTGAATTTGATTTTATCATTCTAGGAATCATCACAATCAAATAAGTTCTCTAATGTAATCAAACCTTTAGGGAGCTTGTTGGACTTGAGTTAGATTAGTCGATCCTTATCTAAAATTATATGTTCCAATATCGATAGCATAATAGTTACCAAAGGGATCAAAATCAATAAATTCATTCAAGAAAACTTCATGCTTACGTGTCTGATCATTAGTTACTTCCTCATCCTCCAACAATTTCACATAATGCATTTCATCTTTAGTAATGGAAGTGTGGGTTGCCTCAAAATTCATGAAGGCTTCATCAGCTACATGTTCAAAATGCAATGGTTCAAACACAATTTTTAACTTGGCTCCATGTTTTTTTCTCAAAATAAGGTGTGACCAATATAAGGAGAGGTATCCACCTATCTTGGCTATGAATTCCTTTCATAGGCAAAGGCCAAAGATAGGAGGAATATCAATTATTACAACTTCTTGAGGAACTACAATACTCAGACAAGCATACAAGATCAGTGAAAGCTTCCTAATTATGCCTATGGCTTGGAATTTATTTCCATCAAGATGCATGAAACCTCTATCAAAAGGTTCATATTCTAGTTTTAGGACTTTTGCTATTTATTTTGGCATCACCGTAGTACTAGCCCCAAAATCAAGATAGGGTGGTGCATGCTAGTGATTTTATGTTGCATCTGCATTGCTTGATACCTTCTAACAACATCTCTTGGTACATCGACTTTAGAGACTACATCTTCCCCAAGATTCTGACTCCTGCTGAACCCCCAGTCCTTTTAGCGATTATGATTTTCTCTAACTCTGACTCTAATTATGTAGGGGAAGAAGATAATGAGGAAGATGATGATGAAGAAGAAGATTTATGTCTCCCGTTTGCCATTTTATATGTTTTCTATCTATGTAGTTCTGACAAAAGGCCTCAGAGCAATTTTTCTCTTGCATATTTAAACGAAAACAATATATAATAAAATATAGTTGCTTCTTTCTATGTTACATGGCTCTTTAATGTGAAATGTATGTTTTTTTGTATTTACATACTTATTTTTTAGAAGTAGCTTACTTGAATGGTTTCAGATGGATTCCATTAACTGGAACCCTGAGTGCTTCACCTTGCATATTTTCCAAATCAAAAGCGTTATGTTCCTTCCATTTAGAAATGCAGAAAGGGCATACCAAAAGGCTATCAAGATTATCATGTTGACCAAGATTGGCACCTTGGTCATTATACTTCAACACAAGGTCCCTATATTTGAAAGTGGGGTTTGAACTCCTCTTATCAAACCATTTTTTAACAAGTTGTTATTTGTCATTCAGGGAGATGAAATCCTTCTCCCTTTCTTCTTGCAATAATAATAGTTCTACCATTCAAACTTCCATAGGTTTCATTTTTTCCCATTTCCAAAGATTTGAGAAGCTACAACACTAGGATCTCTAAGGATACCGGAAACTAGGCCTCTTTCTCGTATACAAGCTAATAAGGAGGAGTCTTTAGAATTTGTTTAGGGGTTATACGATTATCCCAGAGTGCATTCCCTAGGTGTCTATTCCAGTCTCTTTTGTGCTTTTCTCCTATCCTCTTGGTGAGCTGGATTAGGTTCTTGTTTGTTGATAATGTCAAGGCATTCCCTTGCGAGTAATAGTTAGAACATGTTTTATGATATATACCATGGTAAAAAGTGAACTATGTGACTTGAGAACCTAGGAATTCTTTAACATTATTTCAGATGATGCACTTTAGCGGATTGAACCTTGCTACAAGCTCTGCTAAGAAATTTAGGATTTCTATTTAAGTTGCACTATTTAAAGGGACTACTTCTATCCACTTGGTAAAATAATATGTCGCTAGTAGGATCCACTTATGACTAAAACTAGATGTTGGGTTTATCAAACCATTGAAACCTAATCCCCACTAGGAAAAGGGCTCATCCATGACTATAGGTTTTGGAGGCATAGGGCCACATTATTGCATTTACCAACATAGAACTTGCATCCCTTGCATGCATGGACCAGGGTGTGTGCATCATGGAATAGAGAAGGCTAGTAATATCCTACATGGGTTATTTTTATAGCTATGGTTTGGGCAGAGAAATGACCTCCTACAGAACCATTATGAAATTCATTCAAAATTATTCCCTCTTTCTGCTTGTCCATGCACCGGAGGAGCACTCCATCAAAGTTTCTTTTGGGCAGGATCCCTTTAATCAATTGGTAATAGATATTCTTCCAACCTATATAATCTTTTCTTGTTATGAGGGAGATCAAGGGGAAACTTTCTGATTTGCATGAATTATGTTCTATATGTTACCCAACATCTCTTAGATGAAGACTCATGAACCAGGACCACTTCCTCTTGCTACTCTTCAAGAACCTCTATTTCTTGAGCCATGTATTTACAAAGGCCTTTTCCTTGGATTACTTTGTTTGGTCAGATATAAATATCATATTTCAGAATTTTCATAATCAAGCCAACACTTTTTTCTTTGATCTCCCCTTCCATTATATACTCTCAGACACTTAGGTGAGCTACATACACTACTGTCTTGTTGCACGCAATGAAGTGTCCAAATTTCTTCATCCCTTTGACAAAAGTGAATGCTTGCTTCTCTGCAATGTTATATTTGACTTCTTACTCTTTTAGGGTCTTTGAATGGAAAGTGATTGGGTTCTCTCCTTTTCCTTCGTTGTCCTTCTATGTTAGCATGATAGCAATGCTAAACTCACTAGCATAAACATACATTATGAAATATTTAGATAGGTCAAGATTAAATAAAATTGAGGTAGATGAGATGGCTTCCTTGATCTTTTTGAATGCCTCTCTAGCCTCTTTAGTCCATTTGAACTGCAAGTCATTTTTAAGCATTAGGGTGATGGGTCTTACCAAGCCAGCAAAATAAAAAATGAACTTACTAAAAAATTTGATTTTCTACACTCCCTTTTTGTTGACAGGGAGGGGAAGCTCCTTAATTACTTTAACATGAACTAGATCAATAGAAATGCCTTCCTTGAGGGACACCAAGCACACATTTCTTAGGATTTAGCGAGATCCCAAACTCCTAGCATTTTTGGAAGACTAACTTCAAGTGATCAAAATGCTCACCTTTGAATTTTGAAAACATGTTAAATCATCGAGATAAATCAAGATTATCTTAATTATCAGCTCCTTGAATGCCATGTCCATTGCGCACTAGAAGGTGGAACCTACATTAGATAGACCAAAAGGAATCATGGCACAGGCAAACATTCCCCATTTGGTAGTGAACATCATCTTGTGTTGGTCTTCCTCCTTTATCAATATTTGGTCGTATCCTGAGAAACCATCCAAGAGAGAGAGCATTATTGAACTCACCACCCTTTGTAAAATCAATTCCATGCATGGAAAAGGGTAATGATCCTTCAAATAAACTTTCTACAAGTCCAAAAAATCCACACAAAATTGGAAACCCAGGTTCCATGTTTAATTAGGTAGACTATCCATGAATTTATCATCTTGGTCAGCTCTTGTGTCACAAGGGCTTCAATTTGAGGGTTAATCGACCTCTATTTTTATCTGGTTGGCTTAGCTCCCTCTGCTAGCTCAATTGTATGTTGGACGAAAGAAGGGTTGTATCGTTTATGATCATCATATGACCATGTGATGACTCCCTTATACTTATCATAGAAATGCATCAGTCTATCTTTATCATGTTGGGGAACATTCCTTCCAATCTATAGTTTCTTCCCTTTAGCAACCTTCAGCTTGATATAATCTCAATTGTCTATTGTGAATTTCATTTTATCATTCTAGGAATCATCACAATCAAATAAGTTCTCTAATGTAATCAAACCTTTAGGGAGCTTGTTGGACTTGAGTTAGATTACTCGATCCTTATCAAAAATTATATGTTCCAATATCGATAGCATAATAGTTACCAAAGGGATCAAAATCAATAAATTCATTCAAGAAAACTTCATGCTTATGTGTCTGATCATCAGTTACTTCCTCATCCTCCAACAATTTCACATAAAGCATTTCATCTTTAGTAATGGAAGTGTGGGTTGCCTCAAAATTCATGAAGGCTTCATCAGCTACATGTTCAAAATGCAATGGTTCAAACACAATTTTTAACTCGGCTCCATGTTTTTTTCTCAAAATAAGGTGTGACCAATATAAGGAGAGGTATCCACCTATCTTGGCTATGAATTCCTTTCATAGGCAAAGGCCAAAGATAGGAGGAATATCAATTATTACAACTTCTTGAGGAACTACAATACTCAGACAAGCATACAAGATCAGTGAAAGCTTCCTAATTATGCCTATGGCTTGGAATTTATTTCCATCAAGATGCATGACACCTCTATTAAAAGGTTCATATTCTAGTTTTAGGACTTTTGCTATTTATTTTGGCATCACCGTAGTACTAGCCCCAAAATCAATCATAGAATTATGAAGCAATTTATCCCCAACAGTGAGAGTTAAAAAGAAATAGGTTGGATTCAGTTTATCTACCTTTTCATTTGTAGATGCCTCCCCTTGGTTAGTAAGAGCTGCAATCAGATATGGTGGAATCCCAGATTCGATCCCTTTATCTTTTTCAGACACTGACTTAGTCATAGGTCTAGCCTAAATCTTCTCTGTTTCACCCAACGCTTCTCGTAACAAATATTTTTGGTTCAAGATAGCGAGGATATCCCAAAAAGATACATTAGACTGGACAATTAGGCTTAGATAATTAAATAAATAAAATATTTATTTAATTAGACTGGACAATTTTAGGTGTCTACAAATAGCATACATGATATCTAATCTCATTAACATATTTTTGTTATGAAATAGAAATATCGTAATTCCATTTCCTTTTATTCCAAGGAAATAATACATTAATACCAAATATATCATTTCAAATGTAATCTTCATGGCATGTTAAAACTCATCCAAAAACTTTTGACTATTTCCTATAAAATTCAAATTCAAATTTTCTTTAATTAACTATCTATCCTACTATATTATGGTCCATGTGCTTGTTTTAGCCTGTAAAATGGCCTTTTTAAACTATAAATTTTTTCCTCTTGTCCTAAAACTTGATAACCAAGTGGTTGTTCTACATACACTTCTTCATTCAATAAACCATTTGAAATAACTAATTTAGCATCAAATTGATAAATTTTCAAACTATGTTGGGATGATAATATTAAATCTCTTCTGTGATGTCAAATATAGCAAAATGATAATATGTTTCAATCTAATCAATACCTAGTTGTGAAGAGGATCCATTTGCAACTAATATTTCTCTATATCTTTAAATAGATTCATTATCTTTATATTTAGTTTTAAAGATTGATTTCAAACTTACAACATAATTTAAGGTTTAAGATCAACTAGTTTCCACATTATATTCTTTTCAATTGAATCGATTAACTCATTCATGGCTTTAATCCACACTTCCTATTTCATTGTAGCTTCAAATTCCCATGGTTCAACTTGAATATGAGAAAATAAAGACAATTGTGCAATTTCATCAAGAGTAGTGGTACCTTCATCAATATTATTAAACACATTATCTTTCTTGGTGGACTAGTATTCAGCCTAGATGAAGAAGGTAGTGAGCTTTGTAAAGGTCATGCAATACAATTTTAGCCACTGCTTGAGCCATGAAAAGAAGATGGAAAATTTAGCTCCAAATTAATATTTGTTTTCTTTTTCTTATTCAAATTAACATTTCATTTCCAAGCTTTATTGTCAACAAATATAACATCTCTACTAATAGTTATATTTTCACTCACTAGATTTCACAAATGATAATATTTTGTCTACTTACTATAGCGAATGATTTTTTTCTCTTTTATCATCAAATTTTTACCTTGCTTGTTCATCTATATGATCTTGTAAGAAATATGTACAAATATTCTAATGTGTACAATTAGAGGATTTCATCTAGACCAAGCATAATATATATCATGTTTTTCATAATTTTTGTTAGACACCTATTCAAAATATATATAGATGTCAAGTCAACACTAACCACTATGCGAAAGCCAGTGCTTCCCACATTGGGCTACACATGGCTAAAAGAGAGGGGTTTACTAAAGTCTGGCTGGAGTCCGATTCACTAAACACTGTCAACTGCCTGAGTGGTTGCACATATCCTAGCTGGATGATTGTGAACCTGATCAAGGACTACCAAAATATAATTAATGAACTGACAGATTTCAAAATCATGCACATATATCAGGGAGGCAATAAGGCGGTGGATCTACTGGCCAATCTAGCGGTGGGATACGTGGCAACCAACTAGTGGAGTAGCAAGGATGCTTTCCCTAAAAATGTGTGTGATCTGGCATGCAATGATTACTGTGTTAATTAATGATCCCTCATCATGACATGACTGATTTGATAGGGAAACAAATATTTTTGGTTTTCCCTAATAAAAAATATAGAAACCTCCTTGGCGACTGGATTTCCTATCTCATTGTGTGGTTTCCTTGCTACTATTTGGATATCCTTTGGGTGTGGCCCATTTTCTGTGATTGGTTGGCAATAGTGAGCCCTCCTCCTTTTTTTTGGTGACCAAGAGCATAATGGGAGGGGATAAGAATAACCAAGAGCCCTCTACTTGCAAGAAATGGAAAAAGAATAAATATGTCTAGTAGGACGTCATCGATGGTGGTCTCATTCCCTACCTAGACTGGCTTCATGGCCCCTCTCCTCTGATTACAAAGGCCTTTGTTAATGGATGGAAAAAGGGAGTCTCAGGGCTTATGTTCCTGATTATCAGATTGATGAAACTTTGGTGGCGATGGTCACTGGTCTGGCTATGATTGGATGAAGGTTCTATAGGGATAGAAAAACTGGGGAGGAGGACTTGTCGAGTTTCTTTAACAAAGGCAAGGAGTGCTCCAGAGTCACAAAGATGGCCGATGGCGGCTATAATAGAAAAGACCTCATGGCCCCTTGGGCTGACATGGCTGAGTTTATAATGAGGTATATCACCCTCGATGGTAGGTATGCAAGCATCTTCTCCTACCATTTCACTATCTTAAATCATTTTCGTCACGATAAAATTATCTATGTTCTCTACTATCTAGCCTCCTCCCTTGAGAATAGCCTGGAAAAGCACCTGGAGAACCCTAACAACCCTATTCTCCATGAGGGACCTATTGTCCTTATCATGGAACATGCTAAATCCCTTGAAATTATGCCCTCGCTTGCTGAGATTGGCTTGCAGATGGAGGTCCAAGATGTCTCTGACTCGAAGATGGACCTAGATGATAGTGGGGTTCCTGTTGATGATCCTGAGTACAAACCGGTGGATGAAAAGGAAATGATGGTCACTCCTGGGATGCTTGGCAACAAGAATCCCCCTAGAGGGGCAGCTAGCAAATACAAAACCAATAGCAAGTTGATCTCCAAGGATGAACCCCTCACCAAAAAGAAAAAGATGATGAATAAGGATCACAACCCGAAGATTACGGACCAAGGTATTAAACTAGACATCCCTATCAATGTCTAGAAAGAAAAACAGGGGACCATAGCCATTGAAGAGAGTTGTGGAAATCAGAAGGCTGGTAGTTTGATGAATTTGGTCATGGAAGCTACCAGAAGCCAGGAGAGCTGTTGGAGGTGGGTCGAGCGCAAAATTGACACCTTCAAAATGGGGGTTAAAGAAATAATTGACATTTTTATTGCTTCCCCTGAACCCAACAAACCAGAGAAGCTTATGATTATGACTCAAAAACTCTCCCAGAATTTTGAGGTGATGAATTGCAATCACGAACAAAGGATTGGTAAGGTGGAACAATCCATGGCTAAGATTAATAAAAATCTCAAGAACCTGGTCGACATTACTAATGAAGCCATGAACAATAGCATTGAGGGGCTTGAAAAGATTAATGCCATGGTTGTTGATTATAGATCCTATCACAGTGATCCAATGAAAGATCTTGGAGGAGATGATATGGTTGCTAGAGACAACAAAACCACTGGACCCAGTTCTAGAACCAGGAGAAGAAGCATCAACAAGGGTACCTCCAGATTCATCATGGAGGAGCTTGAGGAAATCAACAAGATTTCCATCCAAAAGAACAAGGATTCGATGCTCTCAGTTAACTGAGAGATTTTTCTTTTGCTTTGGCTTGTTTCTCTATGTTTCCTTTGTTTTTGTTTTT
The DNA here is from genome assembly GCF_030272615.1 of Cryptomeria japonica. Classification (NCBI taxonomy): domain Eukaryota; kingdom Viridiplantae; phylum Streptophyta; class Pinopsida; order Cupressales; family Cupressaceae; genus Cryptomeria; species Cryptomeria japonica. The sequence continues at coordinate 243,525,940 of NC_081405.1, read as the reverse complement.
GTTCAGGGATGCTCCCCTGTTTTGCTGTTGTTTCTTGCCAGTTTGGCTATTGGCCGATTGTTGTTAAACTTTAGGTTTCGGGTCCTTGTAAAATCCTTTTATCCTTACCAAAAACATTGTCCCAATTGTGATAATGAATTTACTTTGACAATTGTTCATCCTAAGAAGAAATATACAACTGACAAGTATTCACCTTCTCAGGCCAAATTGCTAGATATTCAACTCCAATGCTTTGGTTTAAAATTAGAATACATATATTAATCAGTTCCAACTCTATTATTACTTGGATAATTGCCCTATTTTGTTGTTTCTATGCCTTATTTTATTCAAGTATTAGTTTTGATGGTGCATATTTTCAATCTATAAGGATTGGGGAAGTTCGCCATTTATATTAATAAAAAAGAAAATATAGATGTCTCAGTAATTTTATCCCAAAACATATCAGATAGACCATTATATTTATATATGCTTCAATTCATTTCTATATTGATACATCTTTTGCATATGACAACTCCATTTTTTTGAGGAGTATAACTTATTGTCAATTACTTGTGAATTCCATTGTTTTTGGAAAAAATCCCAAAATTCATTAGAGTTGAATTCCCACTCTCTATTTTGTGTAGGATTTTGATATGACAAGCAATTTTTTCTCCACAATATCTTCAATTACTATTTAAAAAAAATAAAAATTATTTTTTCTCAGATGAAATAGACCAGCGTTCTTTTATTAAAATCACAAAAAAGAAACAGAATAAATAAATTTATATTAAGAGATAGTGTTTACATTAGACCACAAATATCAGTTTTTAGTAATTGAAGTGGTACTTATTCTCTCCACATTATTCCTATTGGGAAGGAATCACAATGTTTCTTACCAACAATGCACCCTTCACAAACTGGATGATCGTGAGAGATAAGTGGTAGTCCTCTTACCATATACTTTTCATAGAATAACTAATTTCCTCTGAAATTTAAATGCCCATATCTATTGTGCCATAACCATGACTAATCATTCTAATTTGTTCTAAGGACTTTAGTCTCACTATATGCAAGCCTTAGAAGTTTATCCTAATTTGTAAAATCCCAACCTTTGTATTTATATAATTATTTATATTCTTGTCATAATTGATACATTCACTATTTTCTAATAATGTAGAGTATTACTTTCCAACAAGTATCCCTATGATGGATAAATTATAGTGGTAACCTAGAGGTATATACAAATTAATTTATTTTTACTAAAATTACACCCTTAGTTGTAACTTGAACTTCCTTATCATCACCAAGTATCGCATGTATTCTAAAAGAATCAACCATAGTTACAAAAATATTTTTATTTCCAATCATGTGGCTACTACAACCACTATCAAAAATCCATAAGCTGTCTCACTCTTCATTTGTAGAATTATAAGAAAGAAACTAGTTAGTATGTAATTCTTTTTCTTTTTCTTTAGAAAAATTTAGATGTTTTCTATTCTTTTTCAAATAGTATCATTCCTAATAGTCAAACTTTCTTATAATAGTGATATTATACATTTGATTAATTATGATTTTTACTATTATTTAACCATAACTTGAATTTATTCATCCATAAAAATTTCTAATTGGTCCACTATTAGCTCCTTTATTGATATTGATGTTTGTTCCTCTTTCTTTGAGCTTTACCATACTCCAATGAGATGTCCATACTAATTGTTTTTTCTTTTTCTTTGAGACATATATGTTTCTCTAAAAGTGTAATTCAACTACTTTTTTACTATACCTATTCATTCTTTCTCATGGATTTGCAGAGACCCCATAAAATCAATTACCAAAGGAAGACTTAAGTCTTTTGATTCCTCAACAACTTCTACAGTAAGATCAAATCGAGAAAGGAGACACATTAGTATTTTTTTCGCACAATTTTTTTATTAGGTAGATTTCTCAATAGGACCTAATTTGTTTGACTAAACTCAACACATACAAAAATAAATATTGTGTAGGTTTTGAGTTTTTCATGCCATGTTTTGAAATTCCCTTATGGATTATTTTGACTTTATCTATTTTATAATATACATTTTGCAACAAATCCCAAGCTTCTTTGGATTTTCCCATTGCATCTATTCTTAAAAAAAAAACTCATGGATAGCTTGTTGGATGAAAAACAAGACTTTTGAGTCTTTTTTATGTTTTCTTTCAACTAAACTCTATGCGCAAAATTCGCAATAGGAAGAGGTTGAACATCTAGAGGTTTCATAAAACCTTGTTCTACTATGTTATGAATTGCATTTCTATACTCCAAAAATCATAATTTTCACCTTTAAATATAAATGTTTGAGATTGGATTAAACTTAATTATATTAATTTCTCAAAATGTAATTATCTCTAGTAATATTATCTTGCATACTCCACCCAAACTTTGCATTTCTCTATTGAGAATGAGCCCACTTTTTTTATGAATATGAAAATCAAATTTCATTAATTAGAAATCAGAATACATATTCACAAAAATAAGGTGGATGGACACATGGTCACATCCCAAGAGTCAGAGGAGAAAAGCCTTGAATCAAACAACTAGTCACAGGGGAAACCCCAAAACAAAAAGAAAATAACAACATATAAGTCACTAAGTGATCAGAGCAATTCCAATTAGTGGTGAAGGTGGATCTTAATCATTAGGTTTACCCCAAGCATCACCGGAGTCAGGAGTGACATTAGGAATAGAGTAGCCATCATCACCTTTGTCATCACTTTCTTCTAAAGGAGCCACGGAATGCTGAGGAGAAATAGTAAGGGCAAGCCAAGGGAACCCTTAGAAGGGCACGATGGGTGGCCAACCAGAACCACCTCCCTGTGAGGCTCCAAGACCACTAGTAGACCAACCATCACAACCACTAGCAGTGGTTCTATCCCCTCCCCAAGGGGGCAGAGAAGTGAATGCTGATTCACAACTCTACTAGACCCACGACCAAATCATCGAGGTCTAGCCTAAGATCTATGACAGTGAGATAGCCACATGAAAATGATCTGCCCCTATCGCTGACCTTGGGAGGGGGAATGACTATGAGGGGAAGAAGCATCCTTATGAGGAACCCTAGCCACAACAAAAGCTGCATTTCCCTAATGGTCAAGTAAAACCTACATGTGAGCCACCTCAAAAAAAACTTTATTTTCTTGAACTTGAATCTAAAAAAGTACATGAGGGCATATAAGAGCTTCAGAATAAAATGAGATGTTGGTATCCATAGAGTTGTGTGAAAAAATAACTGCATTTTTATCCTTCCAAATCATAAAAAGTATCTCCATCCTGAAAGCATGCTAAAGAGGGGTGTATTTCTTAGGAAATCGGGGAGAATCATCCAGAAGGGCCATGTGCCAGGAAAAAGGTTCAGGTCAAAAGGGTTTGGAAAAATTATGAATCTAGACTAATAAATTTTGACCCCTCTTAAAAAACCAAAAGAGGTGTTGAAAAGATTCATGATGCCCATAGAATGGACATCAAGGGTCTCGAATTTCCATATGCACCAATTGGGAGACAACAAGAAAGCCTTGGAAAAGAATACACCAGGATAAGTGTGCAAGCTTAGGCTCAAGCATAGTCAACAACACATTAAGAAATCTACACTGCCAAATAGAGATGGGTGATTTTAAATGTCACTTATAATTCAAAGCATCCACCATGGGGAGATAGGGAGAAATCCATTTGTGACCTATATGAGGTTTAAAATTCTTGAAAGTAGTGTCTGGAAACCATTTTTAATTCTTACACTACGGAGTGAGGGATTGAATGCCAATCTTGTGCATCATTTCCATAGAGAGAGCATCTCAAAGAACTAGAGAAGTCTGATGATTAGATCGAGAGAGACAAAATCTTCTTTTAAGATTCTCCCAAGAAATAAAATTCATAGTAGCTCTAGAAAAAAGATCGAAAGGAGTACCAATTATTTTTTTGTGAAAATGCAAAGCCTTAATCCAAAGCAGCAAAGCAAGAGAGAGCCCCTATGATTGAATGAGAAGAGACCACCAAAGGTTATGCTGGTTGAAGGATAAACCATTCCTGAAGCCAGAGCCAACCCATTGAAGCCAAGGTTTGACAACATCCCAGGCTTTCAAGATACTTTTGGCAACAAAAGTGCCTTGTTTGTGAACTAGTTCTTGAATAAAAAGAAGGGTCTGAAAGCCAATCGCATTCTACGCCAGGTGATGAAGATGAAAACTTGAAGAGATACAATTCTGAAGAAGGATTTTCCAAGCCTCATTGCCAGAGATGGACAAAACAATCCATTTAACACATAAAGAAAGGCCTTGGCATTGAATAGAAATCAACCCAAGGCCACCAGAGTCACACAAGAGGCAACAATAATCCCATGTGAATGTGTGGACGCCTCTTTGTTCCTCAAAAGAGGCCCAAAGAAAATATCTGAGGAGCTTCTCTAGTTTCAAGTATGAAGCTTTAGAGGGAGCCCAACTAGAAGATTAGTAAACATGAGTAGCTATGAGGATCTTGGAACAGATCTAAAATTCCCTAATAGAGAAAATGAAAAAGGCCAAACATAGAGGATTTTCTACCATTAATGGTGATGCAAGAAGAAGCATCTGCAAAATCAATTTTAAGAACAAGAGCTTTCTTCCTATATCGTAATGCCCACTCCATACCTTCCTAGACCATAGTAATATTGTTAAGAATAAGCCTGGAATTAATGAAACCAATTTGTTTAGGTCAAACAATCAAAGGAAGAAGGTGACATTCTTGCAAAGCCATGGATTTAGGAATGACTTTATAAGAAATATTAAGTAGAGTGATTGGGCACCAATTGCAAATACCTAGGGGATCCCCAAATTTAGGTATGAACTTGATATTTCCTTTATTAATAAGTTTGCCTAATGAATTAGAGTAGAAAGCTTCAAGATAAACATTATAGAGATCAGGTCCCACCCAATGCCATGGGGCTTTATAAAATACATAGGGAAAACCATCACAATCGGGTGCTTTACCATATGCCATGGAAAATTTTGCCTCTTTGAGATCAGCTAAATAGAGAAGTTGATCGCGAAAAGTGATTGGTTCTTCAAACAACCGATGTGGAGTAGAACCAAGACACTCCTGGAGAGCACAATCCCACTCAAGAGTGGGAGGGAAAGCTGCAAGAACCTACTCATAATGTGCACAAAGGTTTGTAAAATATCAGGTAGCGGAGAAAGGAATTGAACCCCTTCTCTAATCATTTTAATGCCCTGAAAAAGAGTGTTCGGCATAAAGTATCGAAGAAAAATACTTTGAGGCATAGTCACCCACCTTATATCAGTGGAGCCTAGCTTTGATTTGGGCACCCTGGGTAGCATAATTGTCTACAATTCTCTCTTTCTGTCACAATTAATAAGCTTTAGATTCAAGACTACCAAAGAAAGGATTATCAACAAGAGCCTCCATGGTACGCTAGAGCTCCAAGGTAGTAGCCTTGTATGAATGTCAACAGAAAATGGAAAACTAGCAGTCATAGATGTGAAGAAAGTGAGTGGTATGTTGAAGGGCACAACACCACCACACAATCCAACTTATACATTGACCAAGACGGGCTTCCAAATTCCAAACACACTGAATAGATCCCTTAGAAGGCTTGGCCGAACCCACTTGCCACTCAGTGCAAAATAAATAGGAAAATGATTGGATAGAGTAACCTCTAACAAAGCCATAATTGGCAAGGGAGACGTGGAGGCAAAATGAAAAATAAATTATACTGAGATCATGGTACAATCAAGCCTCTTAAACACTCTATCACAACTAGCATGAAAGTTACAGCTTTTATTCCTAACCATTTGAGGTTGATGTCAAAACATAGTGGGATCAAAGAGGCCCAACTTGTTTCGCATAGAATACCACACTTCCCGCTCACCAGTTATCCATGTGAAAGGAAGGACACCATCCTTATCATCTGCCATCTCCACCATATTAAATTAACCACATAAAAGCCAAGTGGCAGGTGGCATTGAATCAGCTATCCATCGCCACAAGCCAAATCTTTCTGCAGCATCATTGGAAGCATAAATGTTGATAATCCAAAAAGAATAATTACCCACATTCAAGATGAGCAAAATGGCTCATTGAGTCGAACTAGACCGATGGTCTACCAAACAAGAATGTCGGCATGGTGTAAGAATACTGACCTCTCTTGCATAACCCACCTCATGATGAGATGGGTAAGGGAAGCTATTAGGCCAGATCACACGGCAGGGGACAAACAACATGAAAGAGGAAATTTTAACTTCTTGTAGACACTATACAACAAGACCAAAATATTTTTGAAGAGTATCCCTCATGGAATACTTTCTTGGGAGGTTAGTCAGACCTTTGACATTCCAAGAGAGAAAATTCATGAGAAAAGCTGCATATCTTCCTCATCTTGTTTTAAAAAGGAAAAAATATTTTGGAGAAAAGAAGCTACTGATTAAAAACTAACAACACCACACTTGCGTTCATCAGAAACTCACTCTTTCTCCTCCATATTCTCTGAAGGACTGCGAGAGCAATGCAAGGTGGATGACTATTTACTAATAACTGAATCAACCAAGGGGGTTTGCACAAAAGGCTGCGATGAAGCCTTCGAAGTTGAAGCTGACGCTTCAACTTCCTTCCCCTTTAAGGAAGGGTTTAAAACTGGCGGAGGAGCTGAAGTATCCCCAGACTTGTTGGAAGAGACATTCTTCCCCTTGCGACCCACTCGGGTCCATTTTTCTTCAAGAGGGGCTACTTCAGCAGAGTGCAACAGTTCAGAACCTCGCGGTAGTGAGGGTTTGGGTTTTGATGAAGCCAATAGGCAATCCTTGATCTTATGGTCTGCGGATTGACAATGGAAGCAAGTATTAGGCAAATTTAAGTAAAGCACCCTCTAGGTATTACAAACATCCCAAATTTGAATCTCAACATGCTATTTGAGATCTTGAGCAAGATCAACTTTCACATAAACTCCTCGCTGAGGTTGGGCTTGATAAAAATGCATAGGCTTGTGACTGACCACCTTATCAATAGCAAAAGCAATATCACCTAGGAAGTTTTAGCATGGCAAAGGTAAGCTAGGGAACTCAACCCAAATATGCACTTTATGCATTTTATCATCAGAAATAGAAAAAACATGAGACTAAGGTTGAAAAACTAACAAGGAAGACCGGACATACCAAGGACCATTCTGGAGAATGGGTTGCACATGGTTAACTTCAATAAAATATAAAGTAAAAACCCCTTGGTGAGATTTTAAACACCCTCCAGTCAAATCCCATGTGGGGTCCAGGAGCGAGCAACCCAATTTGTCAAAATGCTTTAAGGGGGGACCTTCCCAACAAAATAACCTATTAAAGCATGTTTTTCAAGCTATTGATGAGCATTATCAATCTCAAGGATGGGCAAAACCACATCCACAGGGGTGTTAGAATGCATACCTTGTGAAAGACTTTGGGGATGAACTTCTTGGGACACTTGTTCGGAGGAGCCATTGATAACTACCACAGACCAATTAGTACTAGTAGAAACTATTGGGCTGTGTCTAGACGAAGCCATATAAAGGGCAAAAAGCACAATATCATGCAATAAATATGAAATGACATAGGCAAAAACTAGAGAAAGTATGCAGACTACCCAAACCCTAGCCTTAATGAACTTTCTTTTCATTTCTCTATTAAAAATAAACCCACTCCTTATTTGTTTGTTGCTCTTAAAAAAAATGTAATCTTTTTCTAACTTCTTATATGCTCTAATACCAAATGTTGGTTTCGAGGAACACACTGATTACAAAAAATTAGATTTTTGAGACAATGTCATTAATAAGAAAGTTTTGTGATATATAATTGTTAACACATCAAAGTATGGGTGAAACGATGAAGAAAATAATTGATTTATTGAAAAATATAAAACACATATCAATGATTTTAATGCTCATAATAAGATTTTTTTCCCAAAGAGAAACATATTAGTTCAAATAACAACAAACTGAAAAACAATGCACCACAATAATAGTATAAGCAATGCACCAGAACAATATTATATTGAAATATATTCCAGTTTATACATCATATACCATGGTTTTTAGAAGGAAAAAGATGTGCTGCCAGCTTATAGACTAATATGGCAGCATACAAAGTCTGTATACAGAGCCTCTCCAAAAAAATACTTGCATCCAAATGAACCTATCACCGTATAGGAAAAAAGAGAATTTTGTTCAATAGCGAATAGCTTTTTCTTACTACACAACTGTATGGAGCTTTTGAGGCTAAGAATTAAACATTTGGCATAGCACATTACAACTATCAAAAAAATTTAAGCAACGTATTTAAGCAACTAGAAATGGTGCTGGAAGATGCTACGTGTCTTTAGAAACGCATTGCAATGCCATTTAAGCATAATTTTTTTTAGAAATATCAATCTAAAAAGTCTTTATTAAACTTATGATAAGATATGTAGATTTGTCAACAACATTTAGATGATATATTCAAAATATTTAGACAAATGAATTAATATTAAACTAATTTTTTGTTTCAATGAAAAAGGCACAATATATAAATATTAAATGATGGTCTAGTTTTAAAGCACACGTACTAATCAACATATTAAATCTGAAAAATGTTTGTTAATTTTAAATATTTAACACTTCTAAGTCTAAAAGTCAAAACTTAATATATATAATCTAAGCCCTGCATTAAATAATTGTTTACATACTTAAAAGAAACTATTCTTTCCATCTTGTAAATACCTATAGGGCTACACTTCATAGATATTAAATGGTTTTCTTAAAAACTTTGATTAAAGCAGATAAAGACAAGCATGCGAAGGCACAACGGAGTCAACCAGACAGGAATGGCATTCATTGTCCGGCTCATATTAAATCCTTGTTTTCCATTTATTATTTAAGAAGTAGTACAACACAAGGTTAGAATGAGAAGTGCAATTGAAGGCCCCTCATAAAAAAAGGATCAGTGGAGGAGAGCCTGAGCTTGTTTTTCATACTTGAAGCCATTGGACTTTGAAGTTTCTGCACTCCACACAAAGATGCCATGGAGCTTGCCGGACTTCTTGAGTGTCGTGCAGGCATCGAAGAAACCCGTGGCAGGGGACAGCCCTCCGCTGCCGTCGCTAGTAAAGCTAGGCAACACTTTTCCCACGCTGTAGCGTTTCTCCTGAGCGTTGAAATAGTTGATAAACTGCGGGACGGTGGTGCTCGAATCGTAAGCGTAGAATTGGAAATTCACGTAGTCGACCGATTTGCCGTACTTGTTCCACAGGGCACTGTAATGGGACTGCACTTTTGGATCGTCGAACGGAGCGATGGAGGCAAACGAGATAACTTTCTTCTGCTTTAGTTGAGTGATGAGCTGCCCAATACAGGAGGCAAATGTACTGGGATCTGAAACGTCGAAATGCTCATAATCGATGTCGATGCCATCAAGGTGGTATTGCTTGATAATCTTAGTGAGAGAAGAAACTGCATTCTTCACCCACGTCGATACAGAGGATGGATTGAACTGGACGTGAGTTTTACCCACGCTGTCGCCGCCTAAACTGAGAGCAACTCTGACGTTCTTATTTTTGGATTTGATTGCCTGCACAGCGCTCGGGCTCAGATTGCCGGTATCCCAGAAAATATTGAATATTCCGTTTGTGGGAGAACTTCCCGACGGGGTATAGTCGATGGCGAAGGATAGAATGAAGTCAACATGCGTGCCGGGAATGATTGGCACATCCGAGAACTTAACGCCGTTGAATTGTGCGCCTATGTATTCCCTGAATACCCCGGCACCTGCACAGCAATACAAACATTCAATCCATCAAACTTCATTCTAACTGTGCAGTAATTCGAATAATTGAACAATTGATATTTCATAGCAAAACGTTAGATTTCCTTACCCATCGATCCATTCTCTGATAAACCCACAGCCAAAAACAGCATCAGCAGCAGAACAGAGGAAATCTTCGCCATTTGAAGATTTGGATTGGATATATGGAATCAGGAAGGCCCCCTACACTTTATATACAATCTTTTTGAATTGTTTATTATTCATGCCCGAATTGACCAAATGCTTCAGATCCTTCCAATCCGGCAATGTCATCTGCATTCATAAATGATAATGTTTTTTAAATATTAAGTAGTTATTATTTACAGTCATGTCTACCTAGTTCGTGCATTCATAATAATAATAATGGTTGCGTTTGAATACCGAAACGAATAGTAGCCGTCTGAAGCACAAAATATGCCCAATTGTTGCAGAGTACATCAGATTTAAAATACAACCAATTTAATAAGGAGGTTACAAGGTCAAATCTTATCCTCTAGGATTTCATTAATGGACTATATTCATGTGGAGAAGTTTTGGAAAGCAAAACTCATTTCGAGGATTGACCAACTATTTTTAATTTTTGTGTATGGAAATTTCTTTAGTGAAGGTCATATTTGGTAATGTAATTTTACATGCATTTATTGTGAAAGCATGTGATGTAATCATATATAAATCGCCTATAATAGACAGTTTATTTATGGCCTTAATTTTTATTTTTTTTTTCTGGAAAGGTTAAATTTGAAAAAGTAGTTTTATTTAGTATATAAATGGTCTATAATAGACAATTTATTCATGCAGCATAAATTTGCAATAAAAACACGTTTATAAAATGACATAATCAATAATTTTTAAATGTAATTACATAATAAATTGTAACATAAAACTATCTATTAACAAGTATAGATCATTATCCTTTATTGTAAAGTCTTTAAAGAAAATTTACATATATTGTTTTTTGGATATAGCTATTACCTTAGAATAACAAAATATTATTGTGATAAATACAAAAGGTCATTTGGGAGTAAAGTTGTGAATGCTAATAGATTGAGTTGTATAAAACTTGAGATGTCCTTAATGATTACAAAGTAAAAGAAAAAAATGATTGAGACAAGTGCTATGGTGGCATAGTGAAGGGATAATAAGAATTAAGTATACGTAGATTTAATATGTGGTGTGTAATAGAGGAGTCAATGTGACAAGATTGTTGCGGGATTTTCTCAACTATCAAAAAGAAATTAGAACCAAAACATAATAATCATGGCCATAATAGTAATAAATCGTATAAAACAAACTTTGGTGCCAACCCATCCAATGTGAATTCTAAAGTTATTTTTGAACTACTAAATTGGATTTGCTTCAATAGTGTTAGCTTTCTAGAAGAGAACAAGTATGTGCGAATATAAATTCTTCATATTTTATGATGTGTGAATAGTAACCAAATACAATCATATTTTAAATGATTAGTGAAATTTAGTGTGTGTAAACAATTTTTAAATAACACAAACTACTAATATTTGTACATGCACACATGATTGGATTGCATGCACTAGAAACATATTTGAAAATTTTACATTGATTATGAACAAAAATACAAGTGTATTACTTAGATGGTACTCTCCAATAGTAACCTTTCTTTATAATTTATTTCTAATTGTAATTTTATGCTAGTACTAGATATATATAAGAAATGAAATGAACTTTAAACTACACATACCAGTAATAAATATTAAAACTTACACATAAAAAAAAAAATTAAGTTTTTAAATCTATATTAAAATAAAAAACTAAAAATTTTATAATTTATATTCTATCTTTAAATAAATTCAAAATTAATATATATTATAATTTAAATATCATATTATATTTTCTTATAATAAACTTTTGATTCTTTACTAATAATTAAAATTTCATAACTATGATTGTATAAAAATATAGAAAGTCAACAATGTGGTCAAATGGATTTTGTAATTATAAATTATTGTGTAATATTCTATATTATTTCTTTAACCACCAAATTCTTGACCTACATGTCACAATTATACATGTTATCATATTATAAACCAATATGATAAGACTATGAAGTTCTAAGCTTTTTTATACCATCTCATCTATCCTTAATATACCCATCCTTAATATACCCAGTACAAGGAATTTGTCATCTTATTTAGAATTGATTCTTAAAATTTTTTTTAACTCATGTCTACATAAACCAACTACTATAAAAAAATGTCTTAACTTTATATCTATCCAACATGTGCCTCCAAAATTTCTTAGAACTTAACAAAGAATGTGGACACAAGTGATTGAAAAATGGGAATTAATTACACTTTACAACTTTCATGTGGAAATAGGAAAAGGGCTTTTTTGCCAACCTTGAGATAAATATCAACCATTTTCTAGAAAGATCTATCAATTGTGTCTTTTTAAGTTTGTTATATTTGGGTTCTGAAAGGTTAGTGTTCTCTAGTTTTAGGTGTGATAAAATTATAGTCATGGAGGCCCAACATCTATATGTCAAACCCACCTCATATGTCTCCCTAAAAAATAATATCCAAGTGTGGGACATCTTTGATAAGGGAAGAGTAACCTTGATCTTCAAAATCATGAAAAATATTAACAAAGACCTCTTGTCTAAGTTTATGAATAGTTGGAACAATGGGAGAGTGGTAGTGGGTGGTGTAAAAATGGACGTATCAAAAGAGATAATTTCCCAAGTAATTGGTTTTAAGTGCTGTAAAGCGGAAAAATCGAACCCTAGTTGTTCTCCCCTCCCCAACTCCAAGGAGAGAGAAGGGAGAGTCACTAGGGTTGATGGTTTTCACTTAGGGGAGACTTTACATTCAAAAGAGGGGTTGAAACCCACAAGATCCAATCCCACGCAATGCAAGATTGGATTCTAAATGAGTTTCAAGGTTTGTAACATCAAGGATACCCTCTTTTGTAAAGAATGTAGAAAGATTGAACTAGGAATGCATGTAAAGTAGGAAAGATTCACTTATAAATAGAGATAGGGATATGGGATGAAGCTACGGACCTGGAATTAGAAGTAAAATGTTGAGATGGTGTTGTTCTGCAAATTTGAGCGAAAGTTGACGGGACGATGGTGCCCGACGTGCACACAGTCCTTTGAAAAATCCGCGAAACGAAGGGGGATCTGTTCGTCTCTGCACAAGGATTCCAGATCTTCAATTACAGCCGCGTACCTGCAACCTACACACAGAAAAGAGGGGACGATTGTGGGGTTAGGGATGAGGGGTTTTCCTTTAGGTCAAACCCCGATTTTGGAATTAACCAAGAAATGAGAATGTTGTAAGTGTAAATGTTTGTAATGTAAACAAGTACTGATACCTTGTTGTAAGAATGTTTGTATTCTTACATGCGAAGGTGTAATGTATGTAGTATGTTGTATGTTGTATGTGATCTCCTCTTCAATGGTTGAATCCTTATCTTGAATGCAACACTTAGCCTTGAATGGAGACTTAGAATGCTCAATTGCTTGAAGGAATGCTTGAATGCTTGAATGTTTGAATGTTTGAATATCGCTTCCGCCTTTTGCTCTTTCTTATTTCCTTCCTTTTTCCCACCTCCTCAAATGGGAGGGGAAATGTAGTTTATATACTTGTCAATTAGGGCTGATAGACTGATTTTCCCGACCTTAGGCCGACCAGGAAACATTATTTCCCGAATTGCAAACTTAAAGACCCGATGCCCATAAGAGACCGGGCCCAAAATAGGGCCAGGGACCAGGGCACTGGGCGCCATGGTGCTGGGGGACCAGGGCGCTGGGCACCATGGTCCCACCTCCCGGGACAGCAGGGTGCAAGGAGGGATCAGGCTAGGGTGCAGAAAAATGCAGTTTTTGGTGTTATAAACAGATTTCGGGGTCTCCATTCAGGTTCAACGTTGCACCACCATCGTGAAGACCCAAATGCAGTCAAAATTGCAAGTGTCACAATTTTAGGATGCTACATTTAGCCCCCACTTTAGTGGGAGTATAAGTGTACACTCATACTTCCGGTAAAGTACAAGGAAACAACATTGAAAAACTTTCACCACGTCAAGGAGGCAAGATACACCAAGCCCCCAGTGGACTAAGGATCTTACGACTTCGATTAACAAAGTAAAAGGGAAGATCACGAGGGAGAACCATGACTATCAGTAGTAAGGTTCCCTCACTATGAGTCATGCAAGAAAGATATCAAAAATTTTCAAGGCAAAGCTAAATTTGTCAAGAAATTTTCAAGTATCTTGAAAAGATATGAATGGGATGTATGCCCCCCTACATTAAAGCGATCGCACATGCCTCACCGGGGGTGATTGCTTTAAGGTAGTGATACATATAAGAAATGAGAAAGGAAAGGAGCACGCTATCACAAGGATTTAGCCCCCAAGTGTGAGATAAGCTCAAGGATAATAGACACAAAACACAAAGCACAAGGTGACTTCACTTTCCTTGGGGTCAGTATGTTGTATGATAATTCATGTATATCATATGTATGTATGCATAATTGTTCTTCATTCCCCAATCAAGGAAGGTCACCTAGAAGAAGGGAACACATGTGTCTTTTGAGTCAACATGAGAGAGACCAAAAGAGATCTCAATGTTTTGCATCATCCTCAAGTAGACAACACTAAGGACAACAAATAGAAGAATGAGAATAACATATAGAAGAAGTAACAAAAGAGATCAAGAGAGGAGGAGAGAGTCTGCTATGCTAATGAACTAGTCTAGCACGTCATCAACCCCTCGATCTTGCTGATCAATATTTCGGGAAGGTAGGAAACACGCTAGAGGAGGAACATCCAACACAGCAGATGGAGCTATCACAAGATCCAAACAAGGGCTATGTTCATACCCCAAGCCACGTTGTTCTTGTCTAGGAGCTAGGATAAGTGCTTTAGAAAATTCGTTAGATAAATGGTTATCAACATCAACATATTCATATTCACTATCAGAATGAAGAGGAGTAACATTTTCATCATGAATAACATTTTCATCTATATCATCATCAAGATTTATAAAAATAGGATCTTTAACTCGCACAGGATCAAGACCATCATGCATCTTATGTTTAGGAGATTTCGGCTCAATCGACGGCTAAGGAGAAAATGGAATAATATTAGCTAAAGGTGTTTTTGGGGATTGCAAAGTTTGAGAAGCAGCTGCCTGAGCTCTAAGATGATGCTTTCGTCAGCGTTCACGTGCAGAATGATTTCGTCTAGTCTTAGTAGGAAGTTGAGAAGAGTGAGGAGGAGGAATGTTCTCATCCTTATCACTTGGGTGTTTAGGTTGTGGTCTCTTAGGTTGAATAATAGGAGAAGAGGAAGGTCTCTTCTCTCCATAAGAGGAAGGAGGAGGAACTACTCCATATAAGGGAGGAATATTTGGTTTAGGAAGGAGACCAAGCCCCTCATGACGAGGAGGTATAGGTCTAATTTTAGGAAGTTTATTAGATATAGGCATAGTCACATTCATAGGGATGGGTTGGGAATCTTCTTGAGGAAAGACATTAGTTTTATCTTTCAAAGGAAGAACTTCCTTCTCAAGAACGATAGGAATGTCAAGTTTGGGTGTTCTAGGTTCACTTAGATATAGGATCATATCTTTTTTCCACTTTTGATAAGATTTAAAAAGATGACCACTTCGCGGAGGAAGAGATTGGAATTGTTTAGGCCAAAAATAATCAATAGGAACGCTAGAAGTTCTTTCAGCTGGTTTAAAGAGACTATGATTGACAGTAACAACTTCACCATTATGGGGAAAATTCAAACACTTGTGAATAGGAGAAGCAATAGCTTTCATGGAAGATAGCCAAGGATAGCCTAGCTTCACATGAAATTGTTCGGATGATGGAATAATAGCAAAGTTCACATCAAGGGATTTGTTATGGACCTCAATAGGTAATGTAATAGAACCAATTGCAGGAGAAGAAAATGCATCAAATAGTTTCACAACCACATTTGTTTCATTATAGATCACTTGATTCAATTGCAAAGTAAAAAGGAATTCTTCAAATAATGATATTAACCATACAAGAAGGATCAATAAGCACTCCACGACAAGGTGTATTCTTGACTTTTGCAACTATATATAAAGGACCATTAGGTGCCCTGATAGTTTTACTGGAATCAAATGTGATGGAAGGTTCTTTAGGGATTTTCTGCTGTTCCACAAAGTTAATCACATTCGGAGTCATGGACACAAGATCATCAAGTGAGACAGAGGAATCAGTAGTATCAATCGCATTAGAGGTATGAGAAGGCAATGGATCAGTAAAAATTTGAAGATTTTGGTTAGGAGGAGCTACAGATGTGTTGCCTTTATCATTCATGCCAGAAATAGAAATAGTATTATTATCAATCAAATCTTGAATTTTACCCTTTAAAGCAAAACATTTTTCAGTATCATGTCCAGGATGACGATGAAATTGACAAAAAGATTTGTTATCAAAATAGGGTGAATTAATCTTTGCAGGATCTATTTGCTTTATAGGAGGAAGAGTAAGCACATTTTGTTCCAATAAATTATTCATAATACTATGCAATGACTCATTCAAAGGAGTAAACTTTCTTTCTTTCTTGAAAAACTTAGAAATAGGAGGCACACCTGATGCTGCATTCACATTGTTGTTGATGATGTTTTCATTGAATTTAATGGACTCTCTGTTTGGTTTAAACTTCCCAAATGGTTGTTGACTACTATCACCCTTATCACTTGGAGCCATAGGATTTGCTTGTTCCATTTGATTCACAGTCAGTTGATAATTGTGAAGAGTTGCGCACAACTGTTGGAAAGAAGTAAACTCAGAAAATAGAAGTTTTTCTCTAATATCTTTTTGTAAATTAGAAATAAAGATTCTTTGAATATCATTGTCAGGTACTGGAAAAGAAATTTGTGCATACAAATGTTTATATCTACCAATGAAATCAGTCACTTTTTCTTTAACACCTTGTTTACAATGCATTAAATCAATCAAAGTAACTTTAGGACTTATATTGCTTTGAAATTGTTGAATAAAAGCATTTGCAAGTTGTTCGAAAGAAGTAATAGAATAAGAAGGCAACGAGCAATACCATTGTAGGGCTTTATCTCTTAATGTTCTAGTAAACAGTTTTGCAAGCAACCTTTGGTCATAAGAAAAATCAGTACATATTGTTTGAAAGGTCTTAACATGTGTTAGAGGATCACCCTTACCATTATAAAGCTCCAAATGCGGAATTTCAACATGTTTAGGGGGATAGCTCGAACAATGTCAAGAGAAAGTGGGCTCGCAACATCAAATGTGGGCACACTAAACTTAGATTGATTCATAGAGGCAATTTGTTGCTGTAAAGAAGAGACAGTTTGTGCAAGATTGTTAATGGTTGCTTCAGTCGAAGAGTTCATATTAGACGTGTTAGATTGTGATGGAGGTGTCATGTTATTGAAAGAAGGTATTGATTGAGAGTAAGGTGGTGGGACACTATGATAGTTAGTCATAGGAGATGATTGGAAAGGAGGAACACTACAAGGAGGAATGGAATGGTTAAATGAATTGCCCCCTTGCGTCATGTTCATTTGTGGAGATATAAGAGGAACACTCATTGAAGGAATGAATGAAGAAGTTGGATTGAATGAAGGAAGAGGGTTGATTGAAGAAGAAGGATTGCCCCCATGACTAGTGATCATAGGAGGAATGTCTTGTATTGAAGTAGTCATTATGTTTGATGTAAAAGTAGGTATACTAGCAATAGGAGTTGTCAAAGGAATAGAATGATTAACTTGAGTAGGAGGTTGTGTATAACCTAAATTTTCGGCACAACTCTTCATAGGCATCACATTCAAATCCACAATGTGTGCAATACCATGCAAAACATCAATTCCATTCTTATCACTTTGAACCATACATTTTAGACCCTCAATTAAGGGAAGAGCTTGACTATCGGGGTATTCTTGAGACATCCATTGTCGAAAATCATCAAATTGGTTATCCAATTTTGAAAGTTGTTCTACAGAAACCTCATGGAGAGCTTCTTCATCATTAAGAGGATTAGAGGAATTACCCATGTCCTCGTTAAATAGGCCATTCAAATTAGGTTCCATCTCCTTAGTAATTAAACCTTGGAAAGACTTAATTCTAAGGCTTCGTCTAATGGGAATAGTGTAAGTAGGGCTTATTGTTGTAAAACTCATGCACTAAAGAAAGAAAGAAGATTTTGAATTTGAGAGGTTGCAAATTTCAATAAAATCAGACAATCTCCTAGATTTAAGCTGTTAAATGCAATCAGGAAAATCTCCCGAAATTTCGGAAAAAATGTCCGGGACCATGGCGAACGGAGTGCACACGGTCCTCGCAACTTTTTTCGAAATTTTCAGGGATGAAAGTTATGATGATTTTAAAGATAATCTGAAAAAATTGAGTGATTTTATGATCTGTAGATAGGCCAAATTAAAGTTGCAATCTCAAAATTGAACCCTACCAAGATTGTTGAAAAATGCAGAATTTGAATTTTGAAAAAGAGAGGGAAACTGAAATTTTGAATTTTATGATTTTAGAGGGAATGTAGAAAGCAATGCAAGTGTTGAAATTTAAAAATTGACTCGATTTCATGCAAAATTCAAATTTGAAAGTGGAAATCAAAGTTGTTACAATTAAACACTTGATTTCAAAAGTCACAAATTGTAAAGATTTGAATAAAGTACTGAAATTTCGAATGAATGCCAACACACTTTTCAGATTTAGGACTGTTTGAAACACAATTTTGATATGAATTTTAATTTCAACAATTTTTGAATGATTAGAAGCCTCAATCCAAGCAATCGCTAGACCAACTTTGACTTTAATTTTGAAGGTGTTAAAATTGATAAAATCAGCCAAAATTCTGGATTTTAGCAGAAAAATACAGTAAGATCTAGCTCCCGAAATTTCAGAAAAAATGTCGGGGACGATGGCGCTCGGGGTGCACACGGTCCTTGCAACTTTTTTCCAAATTCTCAGGGATGAAAGATATTGTGATTTTATTGCGGAATCCAAAGTTACAGCCGATTTGGAGGTGTTTTGATTAGTGAAATTATCAGGCAAAGGTTGAATCAAGAAGGTCTTAAAAATTAGGTTTTTGACATTTAACCACTTAATTTTCAGAATTAAAGGACAAATATGAATTGACAATTTGCAATAGAAGGGTAGATCTGAAACAAGCATTAAAAATTAAACTTTTCTCAAGTTTAATTACTTAAAAAAAATTTTTTAGGGTTTTTATGCAATTAGCCTCTAAAATTTGCAAAAGATCAAACATGGAAATATAATTAGGAAAGCAAAATTTTCAGATCTAACCATGAATAATCAGAATGAGGATGTTCACGTCGGGTTCACCAAAATGTAAAGCGGAAAAATCGAACCCTAGTTGTTCTCCCCTCCCCAACTCCAAGGAGAGAGAAGGGAGAGTCACTAGGGTTGATGGTTTTCACTTAGGGGAGACTTTACATTCAAAAGAGGGGTTGAAACCCACAAGATCCAATCCCACGCAATGCAAGATTGGATTCTAAATGAGTTTCAAGGGTTGTAACATCAAGGATACCCTCTTTTGTAAAGAATGTAGAAAGATTGAACTAGGAATGCATGTAAAGTAGGAAAGATTCGCTTATAAACAGAGATAGGGATATGGGATGAAGCTGCGGACCTGGAATTAGCAGTAAAATGTTGAGACGGTGCTGTTCTACAAATTTGAACGAAAGTTGACGGGATGATGGCGCCCGGCATGCACACGGTCCTCCGAAAAATCCGCGAAACGAAGGGGGATCTGTTCATCTCTGCACAAGGATTCTAGATCTTCAATTACAGCCGCGTACCTCTAACCTACACACAGAAAAGAGGGGATGATTGGGGGGTTAGGGATGAGGGGTTTGCCTTTAGGTCAAACCCCGGTTTTGGAATTAACCAAGAAATGAGAATGTTGTAAGTGTAAATGTTTGTAATGTAAACAAGTACTGATACCTTGTTGTAAGAATGTTTGTATTCTCACATGCGAAGGTGTAATGTATGTATTATGTTGTATGTTGTATGTGATCTCCTCTTCAATGGTTGAATCCTTGTCTTGAATGCAACACTTAGCCTTGAATGGAGACTTAGAATGCTCAATTGCTTGAAGGAATGCTTGAATGCTTGAATGTTTGAATGTTTGAATATCGTTTCCACCATTTGCTCTTTCTTATTTCCTTCCTTTTTCCCACCTCCTCAATTGGGAGGGGAAATGTAGTTTATATACTTGTCAATTAGGGCTGATAGACTGATTTTCCCGACCTTAGGCCGACCAGGAAACATTACTTCCCGAATTGCAAACTTAAAGACCCAATGCCCACAAGAGACCGGGCCCAAAATAGGGCCAGGGAGCAGGGCGCTGGGCGCCATGGTCCTGGGGGACCAGGGTGCTGGGCGCCCTTGTCCGGAAGGACCAGGGTGCTGGGCGCCATGGTCCCACCTCCCGGGACAGTAGGGTGCAAGGAGGGATCAGGCCAGGGTGCAGAAAAATGCAGTTTTTGGTGTTATAAACAGGTTTCAGGGTCTCCATTCAGGTTCAACGTTGCGCCGCCATCGTGAAGACCCAAATGCAGTCGAAATTGCAAGTGTCACAATTTTAGGACGCTACAAGTGCGATGGTAAAAAGTTCCCCTGTCTAAGTCAAAATCAGGCTATTAAGAGTATATTTCATTGTTCTTCAAGGATAGAGAGAGGTTAAAAAGACACCAAAATAGATTTAGGAGAGAAGAAGATTTTTAATTGCAATGGGAAGCCATCAGCTATCACTTGATAAATTACTTCACATTGGAGGGTTAATTTTCAACACTTCATGGGTACCATTTTCCTCTTCCCGATCACTTAAGGCATCATAAACCTATTAGTTATCCATTCTTTTCATTTTCATCCATGGAAAAGTGTTCTTCTAAAGGGGTTTACCTATCGTTAAACTAGGGATTGATTTATGTCATTTACAGATACAACCTTAAAAATACTCTTGTTCTCTACCCTATTTTTCCCCATGATTTATTTTGCCCCATGATTCTCCTAAGGACCATGATGAAAACCGTCCTCCTCCTAGCAAGTCTTAAAGGAAAATTCCCTATAAAGATTTCTCTACACAATGTCCTCCTCTATTCTCCTAAGAATTGAAAGGTTACCATTAGATGTGGCAAAAAATACCTTCTTGAAGCCCTAGTAGTTTAGGGTCTAGGAATGTGAGTGGAAAAGGAAAAGTAGTGATTAAGTCTTTAAAAAAAGGAATGTCGTTTCCCCATCTAATGATATTTCTTATAGTGAGCTAGCCAAGGGGGACAAAATGACTTCCTCACAAGAACAAACATTTAGTAGGATGCTAAAATTTTGGCAACTGCTAAGATTATCAAGGCTATAGAAAAAATCCCACCTAAAGATAAAGAAGATCATCACTCGAGAGGATCTAAATTTTACATTGAGAAAATAGAGAGAAACAAAGAAACCCAAGATGAACTCCTTAACCTGGTTCTCAAAGATTCCATCTCTCAGTCCCCTTTGACAAAGAATAAATTTAATGAGGCACTTCAGGGCTCAATAGCTTAAAGGATCATGGGGATGATGAGATGGTGGAACAAAATGTTGGTGGGGGTACTATTGAGTCCTAGGATTTGCATGTGTTGGTTGTTAATCAGAAGACTTGAATGTTAGGGTTCATAGTTTGGAGATCTATCAAAAATTTCCCTGGATGCAATATAAATAAGAAGTGGATAAAATGTCTTAAGAGTAGAATTTAGAACCTAATTAAGCTTAATAAAGTTGGATGCAGAAAATAGTTATGGATGTCCTAATAGTGAGAGAAAAAATGAGAGAAAGAGAAAGAGGAAAGCTCCAGCAAGGGCAAAGGGTGGACAAGCAATATAAAATCAAATTAGTGCCTTGTTTGATTAGGAGATGGAGCTTGAGGAGATGATGTATGGGTGGGGCTATATCTCTTAATGCCTCTATGTTGTTTATTTTTTATTTTCTTGATAGTAAATGTTCCTAGGATGTTGCTCTTCACATCTTTAGTTTCAATTTTTATATAGACAATTTATAAACTCTTCGATATTTTGGTTGATGAGCTTGACCTCTAAACCCTTGTTTTCTTTTGATCGATGGTTTTTTATTTGGATGCATAATGGATTGGGGCCCTTCTGCACTTAATCTAATAATAACATGTGCCTCCACAAATACTAATAATTTTTGTATTTCAATAATTATTATTGATATTAAAATGTGCATCCAAAATGATAGAATAGTATGTTCACTCATCATACCATGTTGAGATAATATAAGTGTGTTATATTTGTTATAGTCTACACCAATGTTGAACTATAACTAATTTTTTACTTGAGTATTAAGCTAATAACTTATGCTCTTAAATTTTAATAAAATTTTATTTATTCATGTCCAATAATATAAAATTAATATAATTTTATAATTTCACTGATTCTTATTGTAGATGATTTCTTCATAGGGTTATCAATGATTGACCAGATAATAATAATTATATTTTTTATTGATGACCACAATTATAATTAATTAGAGAAGAAAATAGATTGTCATGCATTATTGTATTGTGAACATATTGCATGCCTTTCATATTAAAATATATAATATTTTTATAATTTGAAAATATTATTTTAGGAGAGGTTGTATTTGATATTGCAAATCTATTTAATATGAGTGGAACATTGGTCGTGGGGAACTTGGGGTGGTATAGTTTAGTGAGAATGTTGCTAGTTGGGCCCATTTGTAGAATTATTGAATATTTTTGGTTGATTCAAAAATATATTAAATATTATAAATGTATTTAAAATTTGAGGTATATGTTGCATGGCAACCTAGTTTGAGAGAAAAAGGGGGTAAACAAGAAGGTGTTCTAGGCTAAATTATTTAACGAATGGTTCAACTCATTATGTTTTATATAGTGTCAAATAATGTTTACAAATGTGATGGGGAAAATCTTAGTTTCCACATGGCCAATACTATGCATATACTATTGAATAATTTTTTTTAAATGATTAGAAAATGTAGCAAAAGAATCATAGATTATACAAGAGGAATATTTTTGAAATTGAAAAATATAATAACTTTGAAAGGTTTGGGTTGTGGGTATATAGGTGGAGGCATGGGTCAAAGAATAGAAGTGGACATATTTAGACATGTAATCTACTACCACTAATATGAGTACTTTGCCACCTAACATGGGAGGTCCATAAATGAAATCCATGAAAATGGTTTGAGAAAGTCTAAAATTGTAACAATGACATTTTCATATATCAATTTAAATAACAAACTACTTGATATCTACCTTTCGACCATGACAAAAGAAATTGTGATGTACCTACTCATGAGTCCTAGAAAACCTTGAATGAATATCTAAGAGAGAGGCATTCACTACATGAAGAATTTGAGTATGTATTTAATAAATACGAAATTTTTATACTATAAATATTGGGCATCCCAAGAGTTGTTGGTGATGAAGGAGGGTTGACAAAGTGTTGGTTGATGAGATGATGTGTGGGCTAACACTTCAGCCACTCTTGTTGGAGAGCTTGCAACCAATTATAAAGGGACATATAAACTACACACTGGATGGCATAGTCCTCAACTTTGTGGGAGAAAGCATCTTAAACCACATTATCCTTTCCCTTCTTATCTATGATCTCATAGTCCTATTTGATGATTATGGTGACCTATTTTTGCTTTTAATTCTTCAAGCCATTGTCTTGAGCTCCGTTGCAAAAATCTGGGCGAGGAAATCTTCCTTATGATAAAACTATGGCGAGAAGAACCACGGACTTCTCTCCATCAGATTCTTGTCATCGCTCCTACTGGACCAATAATTGTTATTTCTATCTCGTCGATTGCAATCACAAAGCGATTTCATATATTCAATTGTTCAAGCCACTGTAGTCAGCTCTCATACAAAAAAACAGGACGACGGAAACTTTGGTCCAATCAATAATGACAAGCAGAGTCGATGACTCCTCTGCCATCGTTCGTTCTTGAAAAAATATTATTGATGTGGATATACTAAGCCACTTTGGGGTGGATATACTGAACCTTTTGCTTCGTACCCACAGTCGCACTAGTTTTCACTTGGCATGGCCTAATCTGTCTGTAATCTGGTAAGTACTTTTTACTTCAAATTTTCTTCTGAGCTCAGCTAAGCAGCATCTGCGTCTTTAGAATTCCCATCGTCCTCACATATGCTCTGATAATTAATCGTATTGCAACCATTGCTCTGATTGAACTAAAGGAGGAGGCTGCTCCAAACTTGAAAATCGTGAATGACAAATTGGAGGCAACATTAATGACTCGGATGTTGGTAACCTTTGTTAGGCTCTTGAATCTTCACGTCTTGGACTTCTGATTTTTTTTTAAAGGTAATTATAATTCTTTTTAGGTATAAGATCTATTGAAAAAGCTAGTATAATTTCAAATGAATAATATAAATCTGAAATTGTGGCATTTAAGACAAGCTTTCAATTAGGGGTAGTTCACTGTTTGCTCATCATCAACAATAGGCTTAAATTCATCAAGAGAATATGTTTAAGAGTTGTATAAGGGCGGGCTATTGGAAGTCAATCTTGGTGGCATAAGAAAAGTTGGATTTAGTTTGGTTCTCCTCCATATTTCATCATGAAAGGATTTTCAGGAGTTGTACAAGGGCGGACAGGCTCTTGGAAGTCAATCGTGGTGCCTTAATAAAAGTGGGATTTCCTTTGGCTCTCTTTCGCGTGTCCATTGTTATAGTGCATCACGGAATTTTGTAAAGTTCTAGTTGAGTGCAGAATTGACTGAAAGAAAAATTGACTTATCTTTTTTTTAAATATTAATTTATAACTAGTGTTTAGAAAAATTTATGTGAAAAATATTTATAGATATTATTATTTAGGTAATTAGAAACAAATAAAATCTTTTTTTTGCTTTTTATACACAAATTAAATCCAAACCAAATCCAATTTCTGCTTTATATGATGGGTGAACCTTTAATGTTTCCTACAAGAATTGTGCTAATCTCATATACCCTATTGCTATTGTATAGCATCTATAATGTAATAGATCTATAACATTGATTTTCAAAATGTAATAAATAAAATAAATTGTAAATTAAAAAAAATAAATGATAATCTTTTCTATCTCCATCATCCATTCTCCACTCCCAACTTTTATTTTCTAAATCTAATCACATTTATAATTAATTTACAATAAAAGCCTCAAAAGAATAAAATATTTGCAAAAAGTAAAATTCCAAAAGCAAAGAATGCCCTTTAAACTTTTATTTATTTCAAAAGGACGCACCAGACAAGTATTAAAAGATAATTGACAATACGGAGATACTATTCTCGCTTTATGCAGATTAAGAAATTACCCTTGCTTTAAGGGCGCACTACAAATATACATATCAAATGCCTGTTCACACTATGTCTAGATGCCATTATCCCATTCGTTATTACAAAAGTATTATAACAAATAATTATGATTAGAAATGCATTGGGAAGCGATGACCAAATCAGGATCCCTGAAGAAGAGCCTGAGCTTGCGTTTCGTAATGGAAGCTGCCATTGGCCTTGGAACTATCTGCACACCACACAAAAATGCCTTGGAGCTTGCTAGAGTCCTTCAGTGTTTGGCACGCATCAAAGAAACCATTGGTAGGCGAAAGCCCTCCACTGCCCCTAGTGTGTGCCCGAATTTATTGGCATGTCTGAAAATTGGACGCCATTATACAACGCTCCTATGTATTCTCTGAACACCCCCGCACCTGCACATCAGTACGCGCTATTTATAGTAATGCGCTATTTATAGTAAAAATAGCGCGTACGCGCTTTTTATAGTTAAGATAGAGCGTATGCGCTTCTTACACCATAAGTACCCCATATGTGCTTTTTATACCATAGATACCCCATATGCACTTTTGACTATTTAGGCTTGGAAATATGCCTGTATGACAAATCTACGGTTTAGAAGTTTTATTTCCCTCCATTTCCCTCCTTTTTGATGTGTTTTATTTTATCAACTTGGTTTCTCGACTTCATCAAGTGGGTATTTCTAAAATTGCCACCATATTTTCTCCCGTCTTCTGAGCTTTCTAACCATAGAATTATTTTTAAATTTGAACAATAATAACATATTATTATTGAATTTCTTTTACCAGTGTCTCCATAGTTCTCACAGACATACATGCATCATTTTTTTAATAACTTTTGATATACCTATCTAAATTTAAAAAAATTTATATATTATTGTAGTGCACTTAATTCTTTACAATAAAAAAAAATTGTATTTTCGATTTTTCTAGTACAACTTATGCTTCGCGCATGAACATGTACCTAATTTTTAGGATGTGCTTGATTGGAAAAATCATAAATAAAAATACTCAACAAAAAATTACAAAAAAATACACATCTTCTAGTGCTCACTCTTAACTATCTTTCTGCCAAATGATTTGTCAAAATACTAAACCTAACTATGAATTTTTTGATGCGCACATCAGACACTATGTTATGTTTTTGTGAAAAAATCAGGGTCTGTTTTTTATTCGCGAAGGATTTGACCCCCTTTATCTTATCCAATTTTGAAAAAGTTTAGTAGTTTGGAAACTAGATTCAGAGTACTATAATATCTGTTCTTTGATATCTTCATATCTTGAGTGGATGACTTTCAAAGTTTGCCTCCAAGTTCAGGTTCTCCTGATTTCAGAAAAATAAAAGTGTCCACTTATATCCCCCTTTTTGGCCACCATCTTTGTGCACTTACCCTAGATCTATGTGCCCACTCTAAAGACTTGGTTGAGGGCTTTCTTCAGTGGGATCCAATCATCTTCTGAGGGAAGAGCTTGGGATTTAATAATTTGATGATCCTGATCTAAATCAATGGTTTTCTTGAAAGGAAGGCTTCTTAGTTCATTTAGAGTTATCTCAATGAGAATACAGAGTTGACCTAAGGGATGAATCAATTCTTCAATCTTTCCAGCATCAAGAGTGTCACTCAAATATTGGAGATATGACTAGTCCTGTCAGCGCTGGTCTGTTTAGTCCATAACCTGCTTGACCTTCATTATTGGGTCATTCAGGAGGAAAGGTGAGAGAAATCCACTATTCATAAACTACTCAAATTGGTCCCTCATATGTGTGGTTGAGGACCTTAATGTTGCCAAGCTATACATAGCCTGAATAGTTGCCTTGTGGCAATTTATGGGCTCATTTGCCTTCCTTGCTATTGCTCCATGATCTTCAATCCCCACTGTTGTCAATTCCTGATCAAAAGGAACACATAGCCAATTACCTAGCCTATAAGAGTCGACAACCTTAGGTGCGATGGATTGCATGATCTGGTCAATGGTATTGCTTGCATCGACACACAATGACTGGGCATATGCCAAGAGTTTGATGGCCGATTGCAAAAAGGCAAAGAACTTCTTCACTTTCTCCCAATGAGAGACATAAATTTTTTGTATAATAGGAGTAAAACCTACAGGAGAAAGAGGAGGAAGTGCAGAAGATGCCGAGAGCAGATTGATTTTAGCATCTTTCAATTCTAACTTTTTAGTCAACTATTTAATCTGTTGAGATTCATCAGACACTTGTTGCTAGACTACAATGATCATTGCACTCTTTTCTTGTGCCTCTTTCTACTTTTAACTATGATTATTGCATTCATTTTCCAAAGCTACTCCTACAACATGTTTCTCCTTACCAAATTGGGATTTCTTATCCTATAATTATTGTAATGCCTGCTCCTTTTCCTTTTTCTCTTCCATGAGGAGAAATTGTGGATTACTTAGCTCTTGGTGGTACTAATCCTTGTCTTTAATGATATTCTACAACTGGGTTTAGATTTGAGTTACATCAGGGAAGCTTTCTCGCATTTGCAGAAGCTCTTGTTCTTTTTCTTGGAACCTTTTAATCGAATCATCTTTTGCAGCCTTCTTCGCATGAAACTAAGCTTCTACTTGGTTCAATTTATTTTGGAGCTTCTCTCTCTCCAATTTCTCTTACTGTGCGATGGACTGAATTTGAGCAATTTCTGCATCTCTATCTTTCTCTCTTTTTTATAAACGCTCAACCATGGCCTTAACAGTACCCAACTCAGTTGTGACCTTATCCAAGCATCATGAATGCTTCAAGAAATCTGATGTTACCACCCTTGGGTTTCTTTCATGAGTTTTGCTTTATCTTGCAGCCTCACCTATTTTAAGTTGATGCCAACGACATGGATTGTATAATCCTCTGCTTCCATTTGTCCTACTGGTTTGATGATATTTGGCATAATCGCTGAAAATAATAGGTTCTCACGATCTTCATTGTATAGTGCCTACACACTAGGCTCAACAGGCTTCTGAGATCCTTTCCTCTCCATTTTTGTGATCTTTGATTTTGAGCAATCTTGGTGGAACTTTCCTATTGCATAAACTATAATGGATATGGAACAAATTTCTCTGTGAAGGGGACTCCAAGAAGAAGAGAAAATGGGATTGGGACAACGAAGGCTTGCGACTGAGTCTACATTGGCAAAGTAAGGGTGGTAGGCAAAAATGGAGAGATTCCTTGTTACGCACTAGTGGGAGGAGAGAAAAGAGGGCCAACACTTAATGATACTAGAGGCATGGAACATCCAAATCATAAAGCTCACGCTATCAAAGACATAGATGTAAATTGACTTGGGGTCATTGTGAAAGGGGAAGCACTAGCTAGTGTGATGAATGGTACGAGACTGCGTGGGGAGCTGAAAGAAAGGCCTATGGATCTAGAGGTCAACAAAGCTTGCATAGTGATTACAGTAGCAGGGGAGCTAGGGCCAATAATGAAAACTTGTCAGATTGAGGACACTAGTGAAACCATAGATTGAGAAGAAAGAATAGGTGGAGTGAAACGTACCTGAGCCAAAGATGTTGTTGACGTGGTTGACATTTGAGTTGCAGCAAGTACTTGAGCCAAAGAAATTCCTTGGGAATTAGTTTTATTCTACCTCTTCCTCAGGGCTATTAAGCCAACACTAAAATGACTCTAATGCTGCAATGTCTTGATGGTCCGTTTCCTTAATATTTGTGGTGGCAGGAAAAGTGAGATTGGGTAACTAGGACCTAATCCTAATTTTGCCAACAAATTGGGAATACAAAAGAGCCTAGGGAGATAGATCACTTTGGCTTTTTTTTGTGAAAAAGAGAGAGCCAAAGATTATCTCTTAGTGTTTCTATTACTCTTGTTGCAATTGATGAGAAAAACTAGGGTTTTAATGATCAACTAGACTAGGAGATAAAGAATGAAGCACAAATAAACTCAGAATTGAACAAACTTGCAGATCTGAAACTGAGATACTGGAAGCATGAAAGGGGGAGGATTATAGATGTGTACTTGATCCTGAAAGCTGAAAAAAATTGACCTAGAATAGGATGCCACACCACTATCCTATTTCTGTAGATAGGAGGCTGCAACTGAGAAACTACAAATCTAAGATCCTGAAGTTGTAACTATGTTAAGAATCACTAAAAAGCAAGAGGACAATGGTGCCACTCCATTTTCCCAGGTAGGACCAGGGAACCACACCCCTGCCATAGGAAGATTAGGGTAGATCTAATGATTCTGGGTGGTTCCTGTGCTTTTTGTTGAGCTGAGAGTGCCTCCAGGTACCTGTTTCTGCACCTGCGACTGAAAAGGGAAGGTTTGGGTGGCTATATAGGGTTTTTCCTTAGTAAAACCCCTGTGTTGGTGATTTCCACCTCCACAAATAACTGATAATGTACTAAAAATGTGTGTCCTATAACCTTGTGTGTATGCAAGATCCTAAAATGAAAGTAAACAATCTACAACAACCCTAAAAGTAAACCCTAATTGCTTGTAATTGACAAATTAAAAGGTCTAAATCAATGATGCAAAGTGATCTAAAGAATGAATGTAAATATTCAAGTTGATGTAAAGAAGCTCATACAAAGACATGAAAATAACATGTAATCATACCAATCCCCAAGGGAGAGATATTGTCACAAGATGTCCTATTACTCCTCAATGTCTTCAAGGCTCCTAATTAATGATGAATGCTTGATGAAATGTTGTTGAATATTGTTGAATTTTGTTGAAAACTCCACATGGGCTTCTCTTTCACTACATAGAAGGATCCTTATGCTTGCTTTGCTGAAAACTCCCTTAGATTAGATAGATCTTGGTTCCTCCTTCTTAGTTCTTAGTTTCCTTGAAATGAAGAAAGAGAGATCTTATGAACGAAACCCTAGATCTTAAATTCAACTTAATCCCACCTTTAGGCCGACCTAGGAATTGAATTTCCTACCGATCGTTTTGGGTTAAGCATTATAATATCATAGAATTGTGCTCTTGAAATCTTAGGAAAAAAGTTGAGGACCGTGGCGGGAACGCACATAGTCCGACCAAATTTTTACCAAATTTTCAAGGCTATTAGATATGATTATATTAGTGTGAATATTAAAGTTACAAGTGATTTCGAGGTGTTTTGATATGCGAAATTGGGCCTTAAAGGTCAAAATAGGACATAATTAGGGTTTATGATTAAATGATTTATTGGCGGAATAAAATAAAAAGGGGCACACTTAGGGTAAAGGGCCCAATTTTATGATGTATTAAGTGATGAAATCAGACTTTGTATTTAATTAAATTAATTAATTAAATTCTTAAAGTGAAATAAGAAATCCAAGACATAAGACACACTAAGGCGGGTGCTAACCTAAGCGGGAAACTGTACCATCCTAGCAAGGGTGTACAATTTACAAACACTACAATATTTATGAATGGGGCATTTGTATAGCTTCATATGAAGTCAAAGCTCTAGGAGCCTTATATATCATCCTTTGTTCAACCTTTTTACACTTTTCCCTCCATTGTTGGCCTTCTTGTAGAAGAATTGGCTCTACTATAGCAGTGCCACCTAGGGAGAGTTGTAATCACTATCAAAACTATCATCACTATGATACTTCTACCATTCTTGTTCAAAAACTTCATCTATAGTGATGTTCTAAATTCTTGTCATGAGATATTGAATCTCCTATATGGATGTC
The DNA here is from genome assembly GCF_030272615.1 of Cryptomeria japonica. Lineage (NCBI taxonomy): Eukaryota > Viridiplantae > Streptophyta > Pinopsida > Cupressales > Cupressaceae > Cryptomeria > Cryptomeria japonica. The sequence goes on along the minus strand of NC_081405.1, from coordinate 243,495,091 downwards.
TAAAAGCCCAACCATTTTCCTTCTGGCCAATCATCCTCATCATCATCCTTTGCAGAATAGCAGGTATCTTTTTGGCCAAGTCCACCTTCCCTGTTGTCTTGTAAAACTTGAGCCATGGTGGTCATTCCTCTTTAGGAATGAAAGCTAGATCCACATATAGATTAGGGTCTTCTTGGGTTGTACTTATCTAGGTCTCCCAATACTCACGAGGCATATGTAATATGGGTTTCTTCCACTTTGAAAGGTGGTCGTTGGAATCATATCTCCATTTGTCATCAATAAATATTAGCCCTGGTTGGAATAGTTTTGAGGAGACCACACCTTCTTCCTAAAGCCTCTTCTCAAGTGTAATATGTCCTAAAATATTCTGGTCTTGGGTGATAGAGGTTTTGTTTTTTCCTGCACCTATATGGAGTTCAATTAGAGGAAGGGTTCTTCTATAAAACCATGGACTATAATAAAAGAGATATATTTCCCTAGAAACCAATCACAATGAGGTTGGCATGATATCATCCAGCCAATTTTCTCTTTGGAAAAGTGGGTGTCAAAATATAGACCTTGTTTTCTCAAATCATGCAGGGCAAGACTTAAGAAGGCATCCAAAAAAACATAAGAATCATAAGTGGTAGATAGGAGTGGGGTCCATGTGATTACATGCTTTCTATTCTTTTCATCATCATGGGTAGACAATTCCATATACTCACTAAAGAATTTTACATTTTGATGCAACAACATATGGATAAAGAATGAGGTGTATTTGAACTTATATTGCTTTATATAATTCACGAGCTACTCAATGATCTCTTAAGTGAGGTCCTTTGCAAAATCATACCAAAAGGGCTCCCTTTGCTTATGAAGCCTTAAGAGCATCCCCATTTTAAACAGGTACATGTCAAAGTAATTGTCAAAGCCACAAATATATGCCAACATAGAGAAGATGTGTTGCAGATCCTTTTGCTTTAAATCTCTAATTAGTATAGGGAGATTTGAAAGCTCCGTCTCAGCTGGGTCTCTACCTATTGCACTATTACATAATCTCACAACATCTTTCCTCCTTCACTACTATCCCTTTAATTCTTTTCTGGAGAATTTTTATATCACTGGTGAGCAAGCGAATGCACAACATATCTCTAATTACTTCTACAACTATTAATACCCTTGACATATCTCCCTAGATAATGGCCAAGTCTGGTTTGAAATTTGTAATGAATGCATCATTTAATTAAAGGCAATGAGGGACCATTGGTACAATGTATTGTGGGAGACCACAAACCTAGAGCTTGCACATGCCAAAGACACTAAATTGCCTTTTCCCTTATGGACCAACATTTTCAGATAGGCACCCTCCTATAGGTTCATCGGGTGTTCCCGCAAGTCTAAGTCATAAACCTCCTCATACATGTTTGTAACTATCGAAGAATTCTTATGGATGCTCTTCTCAATCATCTTTGTTCCATCGTAGACAAGTTCCGGGGACATGACATGAGAGGCATATGATATGTCTCTGAATACATCCACAAAAGAATCAGTTGTGCTGAGACCTACAATGTCGCCTGAAACACTATCTTTTGTGGCCATCTTTCTATTTCTTCCTTCTCCTCGCTCTTTTACTTAGGCGCAAATAATGTCTTTCTCTCACAAGCCACTACTTTTGCATATGCATTTGTACAATCTATTAATATTCCTTAAGATGTTACTACCCTTGATTTTCACATTCAACAATGAGTTGAAGCTACACTTATGTTCTTTTCTTGATGCATATGCCACCTAGGTTGCTCATGTAAAATTAATTTGTGAGATGTTCATGTAGCTACCATCTCAACGGGCTGAAAAGACACTACACTTAACCCTATTGTCATCAAAGAAATCCAAACATCTTCCTTGAGAAATGCACATTCTCTCGCTTGTTGTACATTTAAGACAACCTGCAGAACATATAAGAAAAGAGACACTCAAAATTTACCATAATAAGTAATATATCTATACATGGACTTGTGGCTTAAGCTCACACCTGCACACTTCTCGAGCTTCTCTACAACCAGATTATAATCTTGTTCAATACTTTTTGCCTGCTGTGAATTTGCTTAACACTATGGACCAACTTGCATAGAATAATGAGTTATTAATTTTGCCTTAGGCTTATATCATTTCACCTCTATAAATATCCCTTGAGCGGATGACCAAACTCGTTCTAGCATTCAATTTGATCATTGAGAATAGAGATTATGGATACCCCTATAAGGCTAGTGAGCATTGAGGCACAAACAACTTTCTTAGGAAATATTTTTTATTGTCGTCTCCAAAGGATGATAGGGCACAAGAACCAAAAACACTACAATCACATGGGTTCTGGGTGAGGATTTTGTGGGTTCTAAGAACCAATACCATGTAAACATGAATATTTGTTCTTAATTTGTAGCCTTGCTTCTAGACATTAATGTCTCGAAGCACCCCATTATCCATCTTACTAAAGTGCTCTTTCAATTACTGTACCTGGGTGAGCTAGATGAAGTGGTGGACATTGTCATTCCCCACATAGGAATCCCCACAACTTTAGACTTGAGGCTCCTTATAGATCATGGGGAGGTGATTCCATGGCTACCCTTGATTTCTAGCTTCAAAACGATGACTCTGGAACAACACCAAGATAGGGTGGTGGATGCTAGTGATTTTATGTTGCATCTGCATTCCTTGATACCTTCTAACAACATCTCTTGGTACATCGACTTTAGAGACTACATCTTCCCCAAGATTCTGACTCCTGCTGAACCCCTAGTCCTTATAGCGATTATGATTTTCTCTAACTCTGACTCTAATTATGTAGGGGAAGAAGATAATGAGGAAGATGATGATGAAGAAGAAGATTTATGTCTCCCGTTTGCCATTTTATATGTTTTCTATCTATGTAGTTCTGACAAAAGGCCTCAGAGCAATTTTTCTCTTGCATATTTAAACGAAAACAATATATAATAAAATATAGTTGCTTCTTTCTATGTTACATGGCTCTTAGATTTGAAATGTATGTTTTTTTGTATTTACATACTTATTTTTTAGAAGTAGCTTACTTGAATGGTTTCAGATGGATTCCATTAACTAGAACCCTGAGTGCTTCACCTTGCATATTTTCCAAATCAAAAGCATTATGTTCCTTCCATTTAGAAATGTAGTTCTGACAAAAGGCCTCAGAGCAATTTTTCTCTTGCATATTTAAACGAAAACAATATATAATAAAATATAGTTGCTTCTTTCTATGTTACATGGCTCTTTAATGTGAAATTTATGTTTTTTTGTTTCTACTTTTGGCTCGTAAAATTCAAATCCTTTGAAAGGCTTAAGAATTCAAAATGTTCGGACCTCTAGCTAGGACAAAAAGCATGGCCTGAAGGAAAGTGAAACACTCAATATTTATAGTATTTACATAATTTTTTTTAGAAGTAGCTTACTTGAATGGTTTCAGATGGATTCCATTAACTGGAACCCTGAATGCTTCACCTTGCATATTTTCCAAATCAAAAGTGTTATGTTCCTTCCATTTAGAAATGCAGAAAGGGCATACCAAAAGGCTATCAAGATTATCATGTTGACCAAGATTGGCACCTTGGTCATTATACTTCAACACAAGGTCCCTGTATTTGAAAGTGGGGTTTGAACTCCTCTTATCAAACCATTTTTTAACAAGTTGTTATCTATCATTCAGGGAGATGAAATCCTTCTCCCTTTCTTCTTGCAATAATAATAGTTCTACCATTCAAACTTCCATAGGTTTGATTTTTTTCCATTTCCAAGTATTTGAGTAGCTACAACACTAGGATCTCTAAGGATACCAGAAACTAGGCCTCTTTCTCGTATACAAGCTAATAAGGAGGAATCTTTAGAATTTTTTTAGGGGTTATACGATTATCCAAGAGTGCATTCCCTAGGTGTCTATTCTAGTCTCTTTTGTGCTTTTCTCCTATCCTCTTGGTGAGCTGGATTAGGTTCTTGTTTGTTGATAATGTCAAGCCATTCCCTTGCGAGTAATAGTTAGAACACGTTTTATGATATATACCATGGTAAAAAGTGAACTATGTGACTCGAGAACCTAGGAATTCTTTAACATTATTTGAGATGATGCACTTCAATGGATTGAACCTTGCTACAAGCTCTGCTAAGAAATTTAGGATTTCTATTTAAGTTGCACTATTTAAAGGGACTACTTCTATCCACTTGGTAAAATAATATGTCGCTAGTAGGATCCACTTATGACTAAAACTAGATGTTGGGTTTATCAATCCATTGAAATCTAATCCCCACTAGGAAAAGGGCTCATCCATGACTATAGGTTTTAGAGGCATAGGGCCGCATTATTGCATTTACCAACATAGAACTTGCATCCCTTGCATGCACGGACCAGGGTGTGTGCATCATGGAATAGAGAAGGCCAGTAATATCCTACATGGGTGATTTTTATAGCTATGGTTTGGGCAAAGAAATGACCTCCTACAGAACCATTATGAAATTCATTCAAAATTATTTCCTCTTTCTGCTTGTCCATGCACCGGAGGAGCACTCCATCAAAGTTTCTTTTGGGCAGGATCCCTTTAATCAATTGGTAATAGATATTCTTCCAACCTATATAATCTTCTCTTGTTATGAGGGAGATCAAGGGGAAACTTTCTGATTTGCATGAATTATGTTCTATATGTTAGCCAACATCTCTTAGATGCAAACTCATGAACCAAGACCACTTCCTCTTGCTCCTCTTCAAGAACCTCTATTTCTTGAGCCACGTATTTACAAAGGCCTTTTCCTTGGATTACTTTGTTTGGTCAGATATCAATATCATATTTCAGAATTTTCATAATCAAGCCAACACTTTTTTCTTTGATCTCCCCTTCCATTATATACTCTCAGACACTTAGGTGAGCTACATACACTACTGTCTTGTTGCACGCAATGAAGTGTCCAAATTTCTTCATCCCTTTGACAAAAGTGAATGCTTGCTTCTCTGCAATGTTATATTTGACTTCTTACTCTTTTAGGGTCTTTGAATGGAAAGTGATTGGGTTCTCTCCTTTTCCTTCGTTGTCCTTCTATGTTAGCATGATAGCAATGCTAAACTCACTAGCATAAACATACATTATGAAATATTTAGATAGGTCAAGATTAAATAAAATTGAGGTAGATGAGATGGCTTCCTTGATCTTTTTGAATGCCTCTCTAGCCTCTTTAGTCCATTTGAACTGCAATTCATTTTTAAGCATTAGGGTGATGGGTCTTACCAAGCCAGCAAAATAAAAAATGAACTTACTAACAAAGTTGATTTTCTACACTCCCTTTTTGTTGATAGGGAGGGGAAGCTCCTTAATTACTTTAACATGATCTAGATCAATAGAAATGCCTTCCTTGAGGGACACCAAGCACACATTTCTTAGGATTTAGCGAGATCCCAAACTCCTAGCATTTTTGGAAGACTAACTTCAAGTGATCAAAATGCTCACCTTTGAATTTTGAAAACATGTTAAATCATCGAGATAAATCAAGATTATCTTAATTATCAGCTCCTTGAATGCCATGTCCATTGCGCACTAGAAGGTGGAACCTACATTAGATAGACCAAAAGGAATCATGGCATAGGCAAACATTCCCCATTTGGTAGTGAACATCATCTTGTGTTGGTCTTCCTCCTTTATCAATATTTGGTCATATCCTGAGAAACCATCCAAGAGAGAGAGCATTATTGAACTCACCACCGTTTGTAAAATCAATTCCATGCATGGAAAAGGGTAATGATCCTTCAAATAAACTTTCTACAAGTCCAAAAAATCCACATAAATGTGGTTATCTCCACTCGTCTTCAATACAAGCACAAAATTGGAAACCCAGGATCCATGTTTAATCAAGTAGACTATCCATGAATTTATCATCTTGGTTAGCTCTTGTGTCACAAGGGCTTCAATTTGAGGGTTAGCCAACCTCTATTTTTATCTGGTTGGCTCAGCTCCCTCTGCTAGCTCAATTGTATGTTGGACGAAAGAAGGGTTGTATCGTTTAAGATCATCATATGACCATGTGATGACTCCCTTATACTTATCATATAAATGCATCAGTCTATCTTTATCATGTTGGGGAACATTCCTTCCAATCTATAGTTTCTGCCCTTTAGCAACCTTCAGCTTGATATAATCTGTCTTGTCTATTGTGAATTTGATTTTATCATTCTAGGAATCATCACAATCAAATAAGTTCTCTAATGTAATCAAACCTTTAGGGAGCTTGTTGGACTTGAGTTAGATTAGTCGATCCTTATCAAAAATTATATGTTCCAATATCGATAGCATAATAGTTACCAAAGGGATCAAAATCAATAAATTCATTTAAGAAAACTTCATGCTTACGTGTCTGATCATCAGTTACTTCCTCATCCTCCAACAATTTCACATAATGCATTTCATCTTTAGTAATGGAAGTGTGGGTTGCCTCAAAATTCATGAAGGCTTCATCAACTACATGTTCAAAATGCAATGGTTCAAACACAATTTTTAACTTGGCTCCATGTTTTTTTCTCAAAATAAGGTGTGACCAATATAAGGAGAGGTATCCACCTATCTTGGCTATGAATTCCTTTCATAGGCAAAGGCCAAAGATAGGAGGAATATCAATTATTACAACTTCTTGAGGAACTACAATACTCAGACAAGCATACAAGATCAGTGAAAGCTTCCTAATTATGCCTATGGCTTGGAATTTATTTCCATCAAGATGCATGAAACCTCTATTAAAAGGTTCATATTCTAGTTTTAGGACATTTGCTATTTATTTTGGCATCACCGTAGTACTAGCCCCAAAATCAATCATAGAATTATGAAGCAATTTATCCCCAATAGTGAGAGTTAAAAAGAAATAGGTTGGATTCAGTTTATCTACCTTTTCATTTGTAGATGCCTCCCCTTGGTTAGTGAGAGCTACAATGAGATATGGTGGAATCCCAGATTCGATCCCTTTATCTTTTTCAGACACTGACTCAGTCACAGGTCTAGCCTAAATCTTCTCTGTTTCACCCAACACTTCTCGTAACAAATATTTTTGGTTCAAGATAGCGAGGATATCCCATAAAGATACATTAGATTGGACAATTAGGCTTAGATAATTAAATAAATAAAATATTTATTTAATTAGACTGGACAATTTTAGGTGTCTACAAATAGCATACATGATATCTAATCTCATTAACATATTTTTGTTATGAAATAGAAATATCGTAATTCCATTTCCTTTTATTCCAAGGAAATAATACATTAATACCAAATATATCATTTCAAATGTAATCTTCATGGCATGTTAAAACTCATCCAAAAACTTTTGACTATTTCCTATAAAATAAAAATTCAAATTTTCTTTAATTAACTATCTATCCTACTATATTATGGTCTATGTGCTTGTTTTAGCCTGTAAAATGGCCTTTTTAAACTATAAATTTTTTCCTCTTGTCCTAAAAATTGACAACCAAGTGGTTGTTCTACATACACTTCTTCATTCAATAAACCATTTGAAATAACTAATTTAACATCAAATTGATAAATTTTCAAACTATGTTGGGATGATAATATTAAATCTCTTCTGTGATGTCAAATATAGCAAAATGATAATATGTTTCAATCTAATCAATATCGAGTTGTGAAGAGGATCCATTTGCAACTAATATTTCTCTATATCTTTAAATAGATTCATTATCTTTATATTTAGTTTTAAAGATTGATTTCAAACTTACAACATAATTTAAGGTTTAAGATCAACTAGTTTCCACATTATATTCTTTTCAATTGAATCGATTAACTCATTCATGGCTTTAATCCACACTTCCTATTTTATTGTAGCTTCAAATTCCCATGGTTCAACTTGAATATGAGAAAATAAAGAAAATTGTGCAATTTCATCAAGAGTAGTGGTACCTTCATAAATATTATTAAACACATTATCTTTCTTGGTGGACTAGTATTCAACCTAGATGAAGAAGGTAGTGAGCTTTGTAAAGGTCATGCAATACAATTTTAGCCACTGCTTGAGCCATGAAAAGAAGATGGAAAATTTAGCTCCAAATTAATATTTGTTTTCTTTTTCTTATTCAAATTAATATTTCATTTCCAAGCTTTATTCTCAACAAATATAACATCTCTACTAATAGTTATATTTTCACTCACTAGATTACACAAATGATAATATTTTGTCTACTTACTATAGCGAATGATTTTTTTCTCTTTTATCATCAAATTTTTACCTTGCTTGTTCATCTATATGATCTTGTAAGAAATATGTACAAATATTCTAATGTGTACAATTAGAGGATTTCATCTAGACCAAGCATAATGAGATATCATGTTTTTCATAATTTTTGTTAGACACCTATTCAAAATATATATAGATGTCAAGTCAACACTAACCACTACGCGAAAGCCAGTGCTTCCCACATTGGGCTACACATGGCTAAAAGAGAGGGGTTTACTAAAGTCTGGTTGGAGTCCGATTCACTAAACATTGTCAACTGCCTGAGTGGTTGCACATATCCTAGATGGATGATTGCCAACCTGATCAACGACTGCCAAAATATAATTAATGAACTAACAGATTTCAAAATCACGCACATATATCAGGGAGGCAATAAGGCGGTGGATCTACTGGCCAATCTAGCGGTGGGATACGTGGCAACCAACTAGTGGAGTAGCAAGGACACTTTCCCTGAAAATGTGTGTGATTTGGCATGCAATGATTACTGTGTTAATTAATGATCCCTCATCATGACATGACTGATTTGATAGGGAAACAAATATTTTTGGTTTTCCCTAATGAAAAATATAGAAACCTCCTGGGTGACTAGATTTCCTATCTCATTGTGTGGTTTCCTTGCTATTGTTTGGATATCCTTTGGGTGTGGCCCATTTTCTGCGATTGGTTGGCGATAGTGAGCCCTCCTCCTTTTTTTTGGTGACCAAGAGAATAATGGGAGGGGATAAGAACAGCCAAGAGCCCTCTACTTGTGAGAAATGGAAAAAGAATAAATATGTCTAGTAGGAAGTCATCGATGGTGGTCTCATCCCCTACCTAGACTGGCTTCATGGCCCCTCTCCTCTGATTACAAAGGCCTTTGTTAATGGATGGAAAAAGGGAGTCTCAAGGCTTATGTTGCCGATTATCAGATTGATGAAACTTTGGTGGCGATGGTCACTGGTCTGGCTATGATTGGAAGAAGGTTCTATAGGGATAGAAAAACTGGGGAGGAGGACTTGTGAAGTTTCTTTGACAAAGGCAAGGAGTGCTCCAGAGTCACAAAGATGGCCGATGGTAGCTATAATAGAAAAGACCTCATGGCCCCTTGGGCTGACATTGCTAAGTTTATAATGAGGTATATCACCCTCGATGGCAGGTATGCAAGCATCTTCTCCTACCATTTCACTATCTTAAATCATTTTCATCACTTTCAAATTATCTATGTTCCCTACTATCTAGCCTCCTCCCTTGAGAATAGCCTGGAAAAGCACCTAGAGAACCCTAACAACCCTGTTCTCCATGAGGGACCTATTGTCCTTATCATGGAAAACACTAAATCCCTTGAAATTATGCCCTCGCTTGTTGAGATTGGCTTGCAGATGGAGGTCCAAGATGTCTTTGACTCGAGGATGGACCTGGATGATAGTGGGGTTCCTGTTGATGATCCTAAGTATGAACTGGTGGATGAAAAGGAAATGATGGTCACTCCTGGGATGCTTGGCAACAAGAATCCCCCCAGATGGGCAGCTAGCAAATACAAAACCAATAGCAAGTTGATCTCCAAGGATGAACCCCTCACCAAAAAGAAAAAGATGACGAATAAGGATCACAACCCAAAGATTACGAACCAAGGTATTAAACTGGACATCCCTATCAATGTCCAGAAAGAAAAAAAGGGGACCATAGCCATTGAAGAGAGCAGTGGAAATCAGAAGGCTGGTAGTTTGATGAATTTGGTCATGGAAGCCACCAGAAGCTAGGAGAGCTGTTGGAGGTGGGTCGAGCACGAAATTGACACCTTCAAAATGGGGGTTAAAGAAATAATTGACATTTTTACTGCTTCCCCTAAACCCAACAAACCAGAGAAGCTTATGATTATGACTCATAAACTCTCCCAAAATTTTGAGGTGATGAATTGCAATCACGAACAAAGGATTGGTAAGGTGGAACAATCCATGGCTGAGATTAATAAAAATCTCAAGAACCTGGTCGACATTAATAAAGAAGCCATGAACAATAGCATTGAGGGGCTTGAAAAGATTAATGCCATGGTTGTTGATTATAGATCCTATCATAGTGATCCAGTGAAAGATCTTGGAGGAGATGATATGGTTGCTAGAGACAACAAAACCACAGGACCCAGTTCCAAAACCAGGAGAAGAAGCATCAACAAGGGTACCTCCAGATTCATCATGGAGGAGCTTGAGGAAATCAACAAGATTTCCATCCAAAAGAAAAAGGATCCGATGCTCTCGATTAACTGAGAGATTTTTCTTTTGCTTTGGCTTGTTTCTCTATGTTTCCTTTGTTTTTGTTTTTGTTCAGGGATGCTCCCCTATTTTGTTGTTGTTTCTTGCCAGTTTGGCTAAAGGCCGATTGTTGTTAAACTTTAGGTTTCGGGTCCTTGTAAAATCCTTTTATCCTTATCAAAAACATTGTCCCAATTGTGATAATGAATTTACTTCGACAATTGTTCATCCTAAGAAGAAATATACAACTGACAAGTATTCACCTTCTCAGGCCAAATTGCTAGATATTCAACTCCAATGCTTTGGTTTAAAATTAGAATACATATATTAATCAGTTCCAACTCTATTATTACTTGGATAATTGCCCTATTTTGTTGTTTCTATGCCTGGTTTTATTCAAGTATTAGTTTTGATGGTGCATATTTTCAGTCTATAAGGATTGGGGATGTTCGCCATTTATATTAATAAAAAAAAAAATATAGATGTCTCAATAATTTTTTACCCAAAACATATCAGATAGACCATTATATTTATATATACTTCAATTCATTTCTATATTGATACATCTTTTGCATATGACAACTCCATTTTTTTGAGGAGTATAACTTATTGTCAATTACTTGTGAATTCCATTGTTTTTGGAAAAAATCCCAAAATTCATTAGAGTTGAATTCCCACTCTCTATTTTGTGTAGGATTTTGATATGACAAGCAATTTTTTCTGCATAATATCTTCAATTACTATTTAAAAAAAATAAAAATTAATTTTTCTCAGATGAAATAGACCAGCGTTCTTTTATTAAAATCACAAAAAAGAAACAGAATAAATAAATTTATATTAAGAGATAGTGTTTACATTAGACCACAAATATCAGTTTTTAGTAATTGAAGTGGTACTTATTCTCTAAACATTATTCCTATTGGGAAGGAATCATGTCGCCATTACAACCACTATTGAAAATCCATAAGCTGTCTCTCTCTTCATTTGTAGAATCATAAGAAAGAAACTAGTTAGTATGTAATTCTTTTTCTTTTTCTTTAGAAAAATTTAGATGTTTTCTATTCTTTTTCAAATAGTATCATTCCTAATAGCCAAACTTTCTTATAATAGTGATATTATACATTTGATTAATTATGATTTTTACTATTATTTAACCATAACTTGAATTTATTCATCCATAAAAATTTCTAATTGGTCCACTATTAGCTCCTTTATTGAAATTGATGTTTGTTCCTCTTTCTTTGAGCTTTACCATACTCCAATGAGATGTCCATACTAATTGTTTTTTCTTTTTCTTTGAGACATTTATGTTTCTCTAAAAGTGTAATTCAACTACTTTTTTACTATACCTATTCATTCTTTCTCATGGATTTGAAGAGACCTCATAAAATCAGTTACCGAAGGAAGACTTAAGTCTTTTGATTCCTCAACAACTTCTACAATAAGATCAAATCGAGAAAGGAGACACGTTAGTATTTTTTTCGCACAATTTTTTTATTAGGTAGATTTCTCAATAGGACCTAATTTGTTTGACTAAACTCAACACATACAAAAATAAATATTGTGTAGGTTTTGAGTCTTTCATGCCATGTTTTGAAATTCCCTTATGGATTATTTTGACTTTATCTATTTTATAATATACATTTTGCAACAAATCCCAAGCTTCTTTGGATTTTCCCATTGCATCTATTCTTAAAAGAATAACTCATGGATAGCTTGTTGGATGAAAAACAAGACTTTTGAGTCTTTCTTATGTTTTATTTCAACTAAACTCTATTCGCAAAATTCGCAATAGGAAGAGGTTGAACATCTAGAGGTTTCATAAAACCTTGTTCTACTATGTTATGAATTGCATTTCTATACTCCAAAAATCATAATTTTCACCTTTAAATATAAATGTTTGAGCTTGGATTAAACTTAATTATATTAATTTCTCAAAATGTAATTATCTCTAGTAATATTATCTTGCATACTCCACCCAAACTTTGCATTTCTCTACTGAGAATGAGCCCACTTTTTTTATGAATATGAAAATCAAATTTCATTAATTAGAAATCAGAATACATAGTCACAAAAATAAGGTGGATGGACACATGGTCACATCCCAAGAGTCAGAGGAGAAAAGCCTCGAATCAAACAACTAGTCACAGGGGAAACCCCAAAACAAAAAGAAAATAACAACATATAAGTCACTAAGTGATCAGAGCAATTCCAATTAGTGGCGAAGGTGGATCTTAATCATTAGATTTACCCCAAGCATCACCGGAGTCAGGAGTGACATTAGGAATAGAGTAGCCATCATCACCTTTGTCATCACTTTCTTCTAAAGGAGCCACAGAATGATGAGGAGAAATAGTAAGGGCAAGCCAAGGGAACCCTTAGGAGGGCACGATGGGTGGCCAACCAGAACCACCTCCCTATGAGGCTCCAACACCACTAGTAGACCAACCATCACAACCACTAGCAGTGGTTCTATCCCCTCCCCAAGGGGGCAGAGAAGCGAATGCTGATTCACAACTCTACTAGACCCACGACCAAATCATCGAGGTCTAGCCTAAGATCTATGACAGTGAGATAGCCACATGAAAACGATCTGCCCCTATCGCTGACCTTGGGAGGGGGAATGACTATGAGGGGAAGAAGGATCCTCAGGAGGAGCCCTAGCCACAACAAAAGCTACATTTCCCCAATGGTCAAGTAAAACCTACATGTGAGCCACCTCAAAAACAACTTTATTTTCTTGAACTTGAATCTAAAAAAGTACATGAGGGCATATAAGAGCTTTAGAATAAAACGAGATGTTGGTATCCATAGAGTTGTGTGAAAAAATAACTGCATTTTAATCCTTCCAAATCATAAAAAGTATCTCCATCCTGAAAGCATGCTAAAGAGGGGTGTATTTCTTAGGAAATTGGGAAGAGTCATCCAGAAGGGGCATGTGCCAGGAAAAAGGTTCAGGTCAAAAGGGTTTGGAAAAACTATGAATCTAGACTAATAAATTTTGACCCCTCTTAAAAAACCAAAAGAGGTGTTGAAAAGATTCACGATGCCCATAGAATGGACATCAAGGGTCTCGAACTTCCATATGCACCAATTGGGAGACAACAAGAAAGCCTTGGAAAAGAATACACCAGGATAAGTGTGCAAGCTTAGGCTCAAGCACAGTCAACCACACATTAAGAAATCTACACTGCCAAATAGAGATGGGTTATTTTAAATGTCACTTATAATTCAAAGCATCCACCATGGGGAGATGGGGAGAAATCCATTTGTAACCTATATGAGTTTTATAATTCTTGAAAGTAGTGTCTAGAAACCATTTTTAATTCTTACACTATGGAGTGAGGGATTGAATGCCAGTCTTATGCATCATTTCCATAGAGAGAGCATCTCAAAGAACTAGAGAAGTCTGATGATCAGATCGAGAGAGACAAAATCTTCTTTTAAGATTCTCCCAAGAAATAAAATTCATAGTAGCTCTAGAAAAAAGATCGAAAGGAGTACCAATTATTTTTTTGTGAAAATGCAAAGCCTTAATCCAAAGCAGTCGAGCAAGAGAGAGCCCCTATGATTGAATGAGAAGAGACCACCAAAGGTTGTGTTGGTTGAAGGATAAACCATTCCTGAAGCCAGAGCCAACCCATTGAAGCCAAGGTTTGACAACATCCCAGGCTTTCTAGATACTTTTGGCAACAAAAGTGCCTTGTTTTTGAACTAGTTCTTGAATAAAGAGAAGGGTCTGAAAGCCAATCGCATTCTACGCTAGGTGATGAAGATGAAAACTTGAAGAGATACAATTCTGAAGAAGGATTTTCCAAGCCTCATTGCCAGAGATGGACAAAACAATCCATTTAACACATAAAGAAAGGCCTTGGAATTGAATAGAAATCAACCCAAGGCCACCAGAGTCACACAAGAGGCAACAATAATCCCATGTGAATTTCTAGAAGCCTCTATGTTCCTCAGAAGAGGCCCAAAGAAAATATCTAAGGAGCTTCTCTAGTTTCAAGTATGAAGCTTTAGAGGGATCCCAACAAGAAGATTAGTAAACATGAGTAGCTATGAGGATCTTGGAACAGATCTAAAATTCCCTACTACAGAAATGGGTTTGGTAACCCAGAAAGATATCTTCTTCTCAATTTGTTAAAGAACAATATTCCAAAGCTCAACAGGAGAATCTTAAAAGGAAAAAGGAATGCCTAAAAAGAAAAGACCTCGCTTGGGAGAATCCACTTCTAACCATACTCCTAAAGGCAAGAAGGGGTGGGTGATGCTGATTGCCTATAACTTTGAGTTTTATAACATTGAATGGCAGAACTAGAGTCAAGGAAAAAAGTATCCAAATAGTGATGAGCCTCCTTGATATTAATCACATCCTCAGACAGAGTACAGAAGGAATAATCTTGGAAATGAAACAAGTTGGGCAAAATAATCCGACAGAGAAATACCACAAACACAACGAAGAGTGATGGAATTGGCAAGAAGATAACCAAACCCCTCCGCAACTAGAAGATATGAAGTGGGAGAAAGAGGGCACCCCTACTATATAAAATGAAAAAGGCCAAACATAGAGGATTTTCTACCATTAATGGTGATGCAAGAAGAAGCATCTGCAAAAAGTATTTGAACCATCTGGAGAAAATGCATCCCAAATCCCAAGGCTCTTAGCATGGCCAAGATGAACGACCATTCAATATGATCATAAGCTTTGGCAAAATCAATTTTAAGAACAAGAGCTTTCTTCTTATATCGTCACGCCCACTCCATACCTTCCTAGACCATAATAATATTGTTAAGAATAAACCTGGACTTAATGAAACCAATTTGTTTAGGTCAAACAATCAAAGGAAGAAGGTGACATTCTTGCAAAGCCATGGATTTAGGAATGACTTTATAAGAAATATGATGTAGAGTGATTGGGCACCAATTGCAAATACCTAGGGGATCCCCAAATTTAGGTATGAACTTGATATTTCCTTTATTAATAAGTTTGCCTAATGAATTAGAGTAGAAAGCTTCAAGATAAACATTATAGAGATCAGGTCCCACCTAGTGCCATGGGGCTTTATAAAATACATAGGGAAAACCATCACAATCGGGTGCTTTATCATATGCCATGGAAAATTTTGCCTCTTTGAGATCAACTAAAGAGAGAAGTTGATCATAAAAAGTGATTGGTTCTTCAAACAACCGATGTGGAGCAGAACCAAGACACTCCTGGAGAGCACAATCCCACTCAAGAGTGGGAGGGAAAGCTGCAAGAACCTACTCATAATGTGCACAAAGGTTTGTAAAATATCAGGCAGCGGAGAAAGGAATTGAACCCCTTCTCTGATCATTTTAATACCCTGAAAAAGAGTGTTCGGCATGAAGTATCGAAGAAAAATACTTTGAGGCATAGTCACCCACCTTATATCAGTGGAGCCTAGCTTTGATTTGGGCACCCTGGGTAGCATAATTGTCTACAATTCTCTCTTTCTGTCACAATTAATAAGCTTTAGATTCAAGACTACCAAAGAAAGGATTATCGACAAGAGCCTCCTTGGTATGCTAGAGCTCCAAGGTAGTAGACTTGTATGAATGTCAACAAAAAATGGAAAACTAGCAGTCATAGATGTGAAGAAAGTGAGTGGTATGTTGAAGGGCACAACACCACCACACAATCCAACTTATACATTGACCAAGACGGGCTTCTAAATTCCAAACACACTGAATAGATCCCTTAGAAGGCTTGGCCGAACCCACTTGCCACTCAGTGCAAAATAAATAGGAAAATGATTGGATAGAGTAACCTCTAACAAAGCCATAATTGGCAAGGGAGACGTGGAGGCAAAATGAAAAATAAATTATACTGAGATCATGGCACAATCAAGTCTCTTAAACACTCTGTCACAACTAGCACGAAAGTTACACCTTTTATTCCTAACCATTTGAGGTTGACGTCAAAACATAGTGGGATCAAAGAGGCCCAACTTGTTTCGCATAGAATGCCACACTTCCCGCTCACCAGTTATCCATGTGAAAGGAAGGACACCATCCTTATCATCTGCCATCTCCACCATATTAAATTAACCACATAAAAGCCAAGTGGCAGGTGGCATTGAATCAGTTATCCATCGCCACAAGCCAAATCTTTCTGCAGCATCATTGGAAGCATAAATGTTGATTATCCAAAAAGAATAATTACCCACATTCAAGATGAGCCAAATGGCTCGTTGAGTTGAACCAGACCGATGGTCTAACAAACGAGAATGTCAGCGTGGTGTAAGAATACTGACCTCTCTTGCATAACCCACCTCATGATGAGATGGGTAAGGGAAGCTATTAGGCCAGATCACACGGTAGGGGACAAACAACATGAAAGAGGAAATCTTAACTTCTTGTAGACACTATACAACAAGACCAAAATATTTTTGAAGAGTATCCCTCATGGAATACTTTCTTGGGAGCTTAGTCAGACCTTTGACATTCCAAGAGAGAAAATTCATGAGAAAAGCTGCATATCTTCCTCATCTTGTTTTAAAGAGGAAAACATATTTTGGAGAAAAGAAGCTCTTGATTAAAAACTAACAACACCACACTTGCATTCATCAGAAATTCACTCTTTCTCCTCCACATTCTCTGAAGGACTGCAAGAGCAATGCAAGGTGGATGACTATTTACTAATAACCGAATCAACCAAGGGGGTTTGCACAAAAGGCTGGGATGAAGCCTTCGAAGTTGAAGCTAACGCTTCAACTTCCTTCCCCTTTAAGGAAGGGTTTAAAACTGGCGGAGGAGCTGAAGTATCCCCAGACTTGTTGGAAGAGACATTCTTCCCCTTGCGACCCACTCGGGTCCATTTTTCTTCAAAATGGGCTACTTCACCAGAGTGCAATAGTTCAGAACCTCGCGGTAGTGAGGGTTTGGGTTTCCATGAAGCCAATAGGCAATCCTTGATCTTATGGTCTGCAGATTGACAATGGAAGCAAGTATTAGGCAAATTTAAGTAAAGCACCCTCTGGGTATTACGAACATCCCAAATTTGAATCTCAACATGCTATTTGAGATCTTGAGCAAGATCAACTTTCACATAAACTCCTCGCTGAGGCTGGGCTTGATAAAAATGCATAGGCTTGTGACTGACCACCTTATCAATAGCAAAAGCAATATCACATAGGAAGTTCTAGCATGGCAAAGGTAAGCTAAGGAACTCAACCCAAATATGCACTTTATGCATTTTATCATCAGAAATAGAAAAAACATGAGACTAAGTTTGAAAAACTAACAAGGAAGACCGAACATACCAAGGACCATTCTGGAGAATGGGTTGCACATGGTTAACTTCAATAAAATATAAAGTAAAAACCCCTTGGTGAGATTTTAAACACCCTCCAGTCAAATCCCATGTGGGGTCTAGGAGCGAGCAACCCAATTTGTCAAAATGCTTTAAGGGGGGACCTTCCCAACAAAATAACCTATTAAAGCATGTTTTTCATGCTATTGACAAGCATTATCAATCTCAAGGATGGGAAAAACCACATCCACAGGGGTGTTAGAATGCATACCTCATGAAAGACTTTGGGGATGAACTTCTTGGGACACTTGTTCGGAGGAGCTATTGATAACTACCATAGACCAATTAGTACTAGTAGAAACTATTGGGTTGTGTCTAGACGAAGCCATATAAAGGGCAAAAAGCACAATATCATGCAATAAATATGAAATGACATAGGCAAAAACTAGAGAAAGTATGCAGACTACCCAAACCCTAGCCTTAATGAGCTTTCTTTTCATTTCTCTATTAAAAATAAACCCACTCCTTATTTGTTTGTTGCTCTTAAAAAAAATGTAATCTTTTTCTAACTTCTTATATGCTCTAATACCAAATGTTGGTTTCGAGGAACACATTGATTACAAAAAATTAGATTTTTAAGACAATGTCATTAATAAGAAAGTTTTGTGATATATAATTGTTAACACATCAAAGTATGGGTGAAACGATGAAGAAAATAATTGATTTATTGAAAAATATAAAACACATTTCAATGATGTTAATGCTCATAATAAGATTTTTTTCCTAAAGAGAAACATATTAGTTCAAATAACGACAAACTGAAAAACAATGCACCACAATAATAGTATAAACAATGCACCAGAACAATATTATATTGAAATATATTCCAGTTTATACATCACATACCATGGTTTTTAGAAGGAAAAAGATGTGCTGCCAGCTTACAAACTAATATGGCAGCATACAAAGTCTGTATACAGAGCCTCTCCAAAAAAATACTTGCATCCAAATGAACCTATCACTGTATAGGAAAAAAGAGAATTTTGTTCAATAGCGAATAGCTTTTTCTTACTACACAACTCCGCGGAGCTTTTGAGGGTAAGAATTAAACATTTGGCATAGCACATTACAACTATCAAAAAAATTTAAGCAACGTATTTACAGTTACACCTGTAAGCAATATTAAGAAAATTAAATAAAAGATATAGAAAACACGATAACTATCAACTAGAAATGGTGGTGGAAGATGCTACGTGTCTTTAGAAATGCATTGCAATGCCATTTAAGCATAATTTTTTTCAGAAATAGCAATCTAAAAAGTCTATATTAAACTTATGATAAGATATGTAGATTTGTCAACAACATTTAGATAATATATTCAAAATACTTAGACAAATGAATTAATATTAAACTAATTTTTTGTTTCAATGAAAAAGGCACAATATATAAATATTAAATGATGGTCTAGTTTTAAAGCACACGTACTAATCAACATATTAAGTCTGAAAAATGTTTGTTAATTTTAAATATTTAACACTTCTAAGTCTAAAAGTCAAAACTTAATATATATAATCTAAGCCCTGCATACTTAAAAGAAACTATTCTTTCCATCTTATAAATACCTATAGGGCTACACTTCATAGATATTAAATGGTTTTCTTAAAAACTTTGATTAAAGCAGATAAAGACGAGCATGCGAAGGCACAACGGAGTCAACCAGACAGGAATGGCATTCATTATCCGGCTCATATTAAATCCTTGTTTTCGCCATAGACAGTTTAATTTGTTATTCTGAAGGTACCACGGCATAAAATTTGGATGGGTGTTTTCCATTTATTATTTAAGAAGTAGTACAACACAAGGTTAGAATGAGAAGTGCAATTGAATGCCCCTCATAAAAAAAGGATCAGTGGAGGAGAGCCTGAGCTTGTTTTTCATACTTGAAGCCATTGGACTTTGAAGTATCTGCACTCCACACAAAGATGCCATGGAGCTTGCCGGACTTCTTGAGTGTCGTGCAGGCATCGAAGAAACCCTTGGCAGGGGAGAGCCCTCCGCTGCCGTCGCTAGTAAAGCTAGGCAACACTTTTCCCACGCTGTAGCGTTTCTCCTGAGCGTTGAAATAGTTGATAAACTGCGGGACGGTGGTGCTCGAATCGTAAGCGTAGAATTGGAAATTCACGTAGTCGATCGATTTGCCGTACTTGTTCCACAGGGCACTGTAATGGGACTGCACTTTTGGATCGTCGAACGGAGCGATGGAGGCAAACGAGATAACTTTCTTCTGCTTTAGTTGAGTGATGAGCTAACCAATACAGGAGGCAAATGTACTGGGATCTGAAACGTCGAAATGCTCATAATCGATGTCGATGCCATCAAGGTGGTATTGCTTGATAATCTTAGTGAGAGAAGAAACTGCATTCTTCACCCACGTCGACACAGAGGATGGATTGAACTGGACGTGAGTTTTACCGGGAATGATTGGCACATCCGAGAACTTAACGCCGTTGAATTGTGCGACTATGTATTCCCTGAATACCCCGGCACCTGCACAGCAATACAAACATTCAATCCATCAAACTTCATTCTAACTGTGCAGTAATTCGAATAATTGAACAATTGATATTTCATAGCAAAACGTTAGATTTCCTTACCCATCGATCCATTCTCTGATAAACCCACAGCCAAAAACAGCATCAGCAGCAGAACAGAGGAAATCTTCGCCATTTGAAGATTTGGATTGGATATATGGAATCAGTAAGGCCCCCGACACTTTATATACAATCTTTTTGAATTGTTTATTATTCATGCCCGAATTGACAAAAATGCTTCAGATCCTTCCAATCCGGCAATGTCATGTGCATTCATAAATGATAATGTTTTTTAAATATTAAGTAGTTATTATTTACAGTCATGTCTACCTATTTCGCGCATTCATAATAATAATAATGGTTGCGTTTGAATACCGAAACGAATAGTAGCCGTCTGAAGCACAAAATATGCCCAATTGTTGCAGAGTACATCAGATTTAAAATACAACCAATTTTATAAGGAGGTTATAAGGTCAAATCTTATCCTCTAGGATTTCATTAACGGACTATATTCACGTGGAGAAGTTTTGGAAAGCAAAACTCATTTCGAGGATTGACCAACTATTTTTAATTTTTGTGTATGGAAATTTCTTTAGTGAAGGTCATATTTGGTAATGTAATTTTACATGCATTTATTGTGAAAGCATGTGATGTAATCATATATAAAGCGGCTAAAATAGACAGTTTATTTATGGCCTTAATTTTTTTTATTTTTTTTTGGAAAGGTTAAATTTGAAAAAGTAGTTTTATTTAGTATATAAATGGTCTATAATAGACAATTTATTCATGCAGCATAAATTTGCAATAAAAACATGTTTATAAAATGACATAATTAATAATTTTAAAATGTAATTACATAATAAATTGTAACATAAAACTAACTATTAACAAGTATAGATCATTATCCTTTATTGTAAAGTCTTTAAAGAAAATTTACATATATTGTTTTTTGGATATAGCTATTACCTTAGAATAACAAAATATTATTGTGATAAATACAAAAGGTCATTTGGGAGTAAAGTTGTGAATGCTAATAGATTGAGTTGTATAAAACTTGAGATGTCCCTAATGATTATGTAGATTTAATATGTGGTGTGTAATAGAGGAGTCAATGTGACAAGATTGTTGTGGGATTTTCTCATGGTGATAGTTATGCAACTGTCAAAAATAAATTATAACCAAAACATAATAATCATGGCCATAATAGTAATAAATCGTATAAAACAAACTTTGGTGCCAACCCATCCAATGTGAATTCTAAAGTTATTTTTGAACTACTAAATTGGATTTGCTTCAATAGTGTTAGCTTTCTAGAAGAGAACAAGTATGTGCAAATATAAATTCTTCATATTTTATGATGTGTGAACAGTAACCAAATACAATCATATTTTAAATGATTAGTGAAATTTAGTGCATGTAAACAATTTTTAAATAACACAAACTACTAATATTTGTACATGCACACATGATTGGATTGCATGCACTAGAAACATATTTGAAAATTTTACATTGATTATGAACAAAAATACAAGTGTATTACTTAGATGGTACTCTCCAATAGTAACTCTCCAATAGTAACCTTTCTTTATAATTTATTTCTAATTGTAATTTTATGCTAGTACTAGATATATATAAGAAATGAAATGAAATTTAAACTACACATACCAGTAATAAATATTAAAACTTACACATAAAAAAAAAATTAAGTTTTTAAATCTATATTAAAATAAAAAACTAAAAAATTTATAATTTATATTCTATCTTTAAATAAATTCAAAATTAATATATATTATAATTTAAATATCATATTATATTTTCTTATAATAAACTTTTGATTCTTTACTAATAATTAAAATTTCATAACTATGATTGTACAAAAATATAGAAAGTCAACAATGTGGTCAAATGGATTTTATAATTATAAAATATTGTGTAATATTCTATATTATTTCTTTAACCACCAAATTCTTGACCTACATGTCACAATTATACATGTTATCATATTATAAACCAATATGATAAGACTATGAAGTTCTAAGCTTTTTTATACCATCTCATCTATCCTTAATATACCCATCCTTAATATACCCAATACAAGGAATTTGTCATCTTATTTAGAATTGATTCTTAAAATTATTTTTAACTCATGTCTACATAAACCAACTACTATAAAAAAATGTCTTAACTTTATATCTATCCAACATGTGCCTCCAAAATTTCTTAGAACTTAACAAAGAATGTGGACACAAGTGATTGAAAAATGGGAATTAATTACACTTTACAACTTTCATGTGGAAATAGGAAAAGAGCTTTTTTGCCAACCTTGAGATAAATATCAACCATTTTCTAGAAAGATCTATCAATTGTGTCTTTTTAAGTTTGTTATATTTGGGTTTTGAAAGGTTAGTGTTCTCTAGTTTTAGGTGTGATAAAATTACAGTCATGGAGGCCCAACATCTATATGTCAAACCCACCTCATATGTCTCCCTAAAAAATAATATCCAAGTGTGGGACATCTTTGATATGGGAAGAGTAACCTTGATCTTCAAAATCATGAAAAATATTAACAAAGACCTCTTGTCTAAGTTTATGAATAGTTGGAACAATGGGAGAGTGGTAGTGGGTGGTGTAAAAATGGACGTATCAAAAGAGATAATTTCCCAAGTAATTGGTTTTAAGTGCAATGGTAAAAAGTTCCCTTGTCTAAGTCAAAATCAGGCTATTAAGAGTATATTTCATTGTTCTTCAAGGATAGAGAGAGGTTAAAAAGACACCAAAATAGATTTAGGAGAGAAGAAGATTTTTAATTGTCGTGGGAAGCCATCAACTATCACTTGATAAATTACTTCACATTGGATGGTCAATTTGCAACACTTCATGGGTACCATTTTCCTCTTCCCGATCACTTTAGGCATCATAAACCTATTAGTTATCCATTCTTTTCATTTTCATCCATGGAAAAGTGTTCTTCTAAAGGGGTTTACCTATCGTTAAACTAGGGATTGATTTATGTCATTTACAGTTACAACCTTAAAAATACTCTTGTTCTCTACCCTATTTTTCCCCATGATTTATTTTGCCCCATGATTCTCCTAAGGACCATGATGAAAACCGTCCTCCTCCTAGCAAGTCTAAATGGAAAATTCCCTATAAAGATTTCTCTACACAATGTCCTCCTCTATTCTCCTAAGAATTGAAAGGTTACCATTAGATGTGGCACAAAATACCCACTTGTAGCCCTAGTAGTTTAGGGTCTAGGAATGTGAGTGGAAAAGGAAAAGTAGTGATTAAGTCTTTAAAAAGAGGAATGTTGTTTCCCCATCTAATGATATTTCTGATAGTGAGCTAGCCAAGGGGGACAAAATGACTTCCTCAGGAGAACAGACATTTAGTAGGATGCTAAACTTTTTGCAACTGCTAAGATTATCAAGGCTATAGAAAAAATCCCACCTAAAGATAAAGAAGATCATCACTCGAGAGGCTCTAAATTTTACATTGAGAGAATAGAGAGAAACAAAGAAACCCAAGATGAACTCCTTAACCTGGTTCTCAAAGATTCCATCTCTCAGTCCCCTTTGACAAAGAATAAATTTAATGAGGCACTTCAGGGCTCAATAGCTTAAAGGATCATGGGGATGATGAGATGGTGGAACAAAATGTTGGTGGCGGTACTATTGAGTCCTAGGATTGCCATGTGTTGGTTGTTAATCAGAAGACTTGAATGTTAGGGTTCATAGTTTGGAGATCTATCAAAAATTTCCTTGGATGCAATATAAATAAGAAGTGGATAAAATGTCTTAAGAGTAGAATTTAGAACCTAATTAAGCTTAATAAAGTTGGATGCAGAAAATAGTTATGGAAGTCCTAATAGTGAGAGAAAAAATGAGAGAAAGAGAAAGAGGAAAGCTCCAGCAAGGGCAAAGGGTGGACAAGCAATATAAAATCAGATTAATGCCTTGTCTGATTAGGAGATGGAGCTTGAGGAGATGATGTATGGGTGGGGCTATATCTCTTAATGCCTCTATGTTGTTTATTTTTTATTTTCTTGATAGTAAATGTTCCTAGGATGTTGCTCTTCACATCTGTAGTTTCAATTTTTATATAGACAATTTATAAACTCTTCGATATTTTGGTTGATGAGCTTGACCTCTAAGCCCTTGTTTTATTTTGATCGATGGTTTTTTATTTGGATGCATAATGGATTGGGGCCCTTCCGCACTTAATCTAATAATAACATGTGCCTCCACAAATACTAATAATTTTTGTATTTCAATAATTATTATTGATAATAAAATGTGCATCCAAAATGCTAGAGTAGTATGTTCACTCATCATACCATGTTGAGATAATATAAGTGTGTTATATTTGTTATAGTCTACACCAAAGTTGAACCATAACTAATTTTTTACTTGAGTATTAAGATAATAACTTATGCTCTTAAATTTTAATAAAATTTTATTTATTCATGTCCAATAATATAAAATTAATATAATATTATAATTTCACTGATTCTTATTGTAGATGATTTCTTCATAGGCTTATCAATGATTGACCAGATAATAATAATTATATTTTTTATTGATGACCACAATTATAATTAATTACAGAAGAAAATAGATTGTCATGCATTATTGTATTGTGAACATATTGCATGCCTTTCATATTAAAATATATAATATTTTTATAATTTGAAAATATTATTTTAGGAGAGGTTGTATTTGATATTGCAAATCTATTTAATATGAGTGCAACATTGGTCATGGGGAACTTGGGGTGGTATAGTTTAGTGAGAACGTTGCTAGTTGGGCCCATTTGTAGAATTATTGAATATTTTTGGTTGATTCAAAAATATATTAAATATTATAAATATATTTAAAATTTGAGGTATATGTTGCATGGCAACCTAGTTTGAGAGAAAAAGGGGGTAAACAAGAAGGTGTTCTAGGCTAAATTATTTAATGAATTGTTCAACTCATTATGTTTTATATAGTGTCAAATAATGTTTACAAATGTGATGTGGAAAATCTTAGTTTCCATATGGCCAATACTATACATATACTATTGAATAATTTTTTTTAAATGATTAGAAAATGTAGCAAAAGAATCATAGATTATACAAGAGGAATATTTTTGAAATTGAAAAATATAATAACTTTGAAAGGTTTGGGTTGTGGGTATACAGGTGGAGGCATGGGTCAAAGAATAGAAGTGGACATATTTAGACATGTAATCTACTACCACTAATTTGAGTACTTTGCCACCTAACTTGGGAGGTCCATAAATGAAATCCATGAAAATGGTTTGAGAAAGTCTAAAATTGTAACAATGACATTTTCATATATCAATTTAAATAACAAACTACTTGATATCTACCTTTCAACCATGACAAAAGAAATTGTGATGTACCTTGTGATGTACCTACTCATGAGTTCTAGAAAACCTTGAATGAATATCTAAGAGAGAGGCATTCACTACATGAAGAATTTGAGTATATAATTAATAAATACGAAATTTTTATAGTATAAGTATTGGGCATCCCAAGAGTTGTTGGTGATGAAGGAGGGTTCACAAATTGTTGGTTGATGAGATGATGTGTGGGCTAACACTTCAGCCACTCTTGTTGGAGAGTTTGGAACCAATTATAAAGGGACATATAAACTACACACTGGATGGCATAGTCCTCAACTTTGTGGGAGAAAGCATCTTAAACCACATTATCCTTTCCCTTCTTATCTATGATCTCATAGTCCTATTTGATGATTATGGTGACCTATTTTTGCTTTTAATTCTTCAAGCCATTATCCTGAGCTCCGTTGCAAAAATCTGGGCGAGGAAAACTTCCTTACGATAAAACTATGGCGAGAAGAAACACGGACTTCTCTCCATCAGATTCTTGTCATCGCTCCTACTGGACCAATAATTGTTATTGCTATCTCATCGATTGCAATCACAAAGCGATTTCATATATTCAATTGTTCAAGCCGCTGTCGTCAGCTGTCATACAAAAAAATAGGACGACGGAAACTTTGTTCCAATCAATAATGACAAGCAGAGTCGATGACTCCTCTGCATCTGATTCAATCATATCTCTTGCTTCATACCCACAGTCGCACTAGTTTTCGCTTGGCATGGCCTAATCTGTCTATAATCTGATAAGTACTTTTTACTTCAAATTTTCTTCTGAGCTCAGCTAAGCAGCATCCGCGTCTTTAGAATTCCCATCATCCTCACATATGCTCTGATAATTAATCGTATTGCAACCATTGCTCTGCTTGAACTAAAGGAGGAGGCTGCTCCAAACTTGAAAATCGTGAATGACAAATTGGAGGCAACATTAATGACTCAGATGGTGGTAACCTTTGTTAGGCTCTTTAGAATCTTCACGTCTTGGACTTCTGATTTTTTTTTAATGGTAATTATAATTCTTTTTAGGTATAAGATCTATTGAAAAAGCTAGTATAATTTCAAATGAATAATATAAATCTGAAATTGTGGCATTTAAGACAAGCCTTCAATTAGGGGTAGTTCACTGTTTGCTCATCTTCAACAATAGGCTTAAATTCATCAAGAGAAGATGTTTAAGAGTTGTATAAGGGCGGGCTATTGGAAGTCAATCTTGGTGGCATAAGAAAAGTTGGATTTAGTTTGTTTCTCCTCCATATTTCATCATGAAAGGATTTTCAGGAGTTGTACAAGGGCGGACAGGCTCTTGGAAGTCAATCTTGGTGCCTTAATAAAAGTGGGATTTCCTTTGGCTCTCTTTCGCGTGTCCATTGTTATAGTGCATCACAGAATTTTGTAAAGTTCTAGTTGAGTGCAGAATTGACTGAAAGAAAAATTGACTTATTTTTATTTAGCATATTTTTTTTTAAAAATATTAATTTATAACCAGTGTTTAGAAAAATTTATGTAAAAAATATTTATAGATATTATTATTAAGGTAATTACAAACAAATAAAATCTATTTTTTGCATTTTATACACAAATTAAATCCAAACCAAATCCAATTTCTGCTTTATATGATGGGTGAACCTTTAATGTTTCCTACAAGAATTGTGCTAATCTCATATACCCTATTGCCATTGTATAGCATCTATAATGTAATAGATCTATAACATTGATTTTCAAAATGTAATAAATAAAGTAAATTGTAAATTAAAAAAAAAAATGATAATCTTTTCTATCTCCATCATCCATTCTCCACTCCCAACTTTTATTTTCTAAATCTAATCACATTTATAATTAATTTAAAATAAAAGCCTCAAAAGAATAAAATATATGCAAAAAGTAAAATTCCAAAAGCAAAGAATGCCCTTTAAACTTTTATTTATTTCAAAAGGATGCACCAGACAAGTATTAAAAGATAATTGACAATACGGAGATACTATTCTCCCTTTATGCAGATTAAGAAATTACCCTTGCTTTAAGGGCGCACTACAAATATACATATCAAATGCCTGTTCACACTATGTCTAGATGCCATTATCCCATTTGTTATTACAAAAGTATTACAACAAATAATTACGATTAGAAATGCATTGGGAAGCGATGACCAAATCAGGATCCCTGAAGAAGAGCCTGAGCTTGCGTTTCATACTGGAAGCTGCCATTGGCCTTGGAACTGTCTACACACCACACAAAAATGCCTTGGAACTTTCCAGAGTCCTTCAGTGTTTGGCACGCATCAAAGAAACCATTGGTAGGTGAAAGCCCTCCACTGCCCCCAGTGTGTGCCTGAATTTATTGGCATGTCTGAAAATTGGATGCCATTATACAACCCTCCTATGTATTCTCTGAACACCCCCGCACCTGCACATCAGTACGCGCTATTTATAGTAATGCGCTATTTATAGTAAAAATAGCGCGTACGCACTTTTTATAGTAAAAATAGCACGTACGCGCTTTTTATAGTTAAGATAGAGCGTATGCACTTCTTACACCATAAGTACCCCATATGCACTTTTTATACCATAG
Organism: Cryptomeria japonica; assembly: GCF_030272615.1. Lineage (NCBI taxonomy): Eukaryota > Viridiplantae > Streptophyta > Pinopsida > Cupressales > Cupressaceae > Cryptomeria > Cryptomeria japonica. The sequence continues at coordinate 243,466,757 of NC_081405.1, read as the reverse complement.
ATACCCCATACGCACTTTTGACTATTTAGGCTTGGAAATATGCCTGTATGACAAATCTACGGTTTAGAAGTTTTATTTCCCTCCATTTCCCTCCTTTTTGATGTGTTTTATTTTATCAACTTGGTTTCTCGACTTCATCAAGTGGGTATTTCTAAAATTGCCACCATATTTTCACCCGTCTTCTGAGCTTTCTAACCATAGAATTTTTTTAAAATTTGAACAACAATAACTTACTATTATTGAATTTCTTTTACCAGTGTCTCCATAGTTCTCACAGACATACATGCATCATTTTTTTAATAACTTTTGATATACCTATCTAAATTTAAAAAAATTTATATATTATTGTAGTGCACTTAATTCTTTACAATAAAAAAAAATTGTATTTTTGATTTTTCTAGTACAACTTATGCTTCACGCATGAACATGTACCTAATTTTTAGGATGTGCTTGATTGGAAAAATCATAAAAAAAAATACTCAACAAAAAATTACAAAAAAATACACATCTTCTAGTGCTCACTCTTAACTATCTTTCTGCCAAATGATTTGTCAAAATACTAAGCCTAACTATGAATTTTTTGATGCGCACGTCAGACACTATGTTATGTTTTTGTGAAAAAATCAGGGTCTGTTTTTTATTCGCGAAGGATTTGACCCCCTTTATCTTATCCAATTTTGAAAAAGTTTAGTAGTTTGGAAACTAGATTCAGAGTACTATAATATCTATTCTTTGATATCTTCATATCTTGAGTGGATGACTTTCAAAGTTTGCCTCCAAGTTCAGGTTCTCCTGATTTCAGAAAAATAAAAGTGTCCACTTATATCCCCCTTTTTGGCCACCATCTTTGTGCACTTACCCTAGATCTATGTGCCCACTCGAAAGACTTGGTTGAGGGCTTTCTGCAATGGGATCCAATCATCTTCTGAGGGAAGAGCTTGGGATTTAAGAATTTGATGATCCTGTTCTAAATCAATGGTTTTCTTGAAAGGAAGGCTTCTTAGTTCATTTGGAGTTATCTCAATGAGAATACAGAGTTGACCTAAGGGATGAATCAATTCTTCAATCTTTCCAGCATCAAGAGTGTCACTCAAATATTGGAGATATGACTAGGTCTGTCAGCACTAGTCTATTTAGTCCATAACCTACTTGACCTTCATTATTGGGTCATTCAGGAGGAAACGTGAGAGAAATCCACTCTTCACAAACTGCTCAAATTGGTCCCTCATATGTGTGGTTGAGGACCTTAATGTTGCCAAGCTATACATAGCCTGAATAGTTGCCTTGTGGCAATTTATGGGCTCATTTGCCTTCCTTGCTATTGCTCCATGATCTTCAATCCCCACTGTTGTCAATTCCTTATCAAAAGGAACACATAGCCAATTAACTAGCCTATAAGAGTCGACAACCTTAGGTGCAATGGATTGCATGATCTGGTCAATGGTATTGCTTGCATTGACACACAATGACTGGGCATATGCCAAGAGTTTGATGGCCGGTTGCAAAAAGGCAAAGAACTTCTTCACTTTCTCCCAATGAGAGATGTAAATTTTTTGTATCATAGGAGTAAAACCTACAGGAGAAAGAGGAGGAAGTGCAGAAGATGCCGAGAGTAGATTGATTTTAGCATCTTTCAATTCCAACTTTTTAGTCAACTATTTAATCTGTTGAGATTCATCAGACACTTGTTGCTAGACTACAATGATCATTGCACTCTTTTCTTGTGCCTCTTTCTACTTTTAACTATGATTATTGCATTCATTTTCCAAAGCTACTCCTACAACATGTTTCTCCTTACCAAATTGGGATTTCTTATCCTATAATTATTTTAATTCCTGCTCCTTTTCCTTTTTCTCTTCCATGAGGAGAAATTGTTGATTACTTAGCTCTTGGTGGTACTGATCCTTGTCTTTAATGACATTCTACAACTGGGTTTAGATTTGAGTTACATCTAGGAAGCTTTCTCGCATTTGCAGAAGCTCTTGTTCTTTTTCTTGGAACCTTTTAATCGAATCATCTTTTGCAGCCTTCTTCGCATGAAACTAAGCTTCTACTTGGTTCAGTTTATTTTGGAGCTTCTCTCTCTCCAATTTCTCTCACTGTGTGATGGACTGAATTTGAGCAATTTTTGCATCTCTATCTTTCTCTCTTTTTAATAAATGCTCAACCATGGCCTTAACAGTACCCAACTCAGTTGTGACCTTATCCAAGCATCATGAATGCTTCAAGAAATCTGATGTTACCACCCTTGGGTTTCTTTCATGAGTTCTGCTTTATCTTGCAGCCTCAATTATTTCAAGTTGATGCCAACGACATGGACTGTATAATCCTCTGGTTTCATTTGTCCTACTGGTTTGATGATATTTGGTATAATCGCTGAAAATAATAGGTTCTCAGGATCTTCATTGTATAGTGCCTACACACTAGGCTCAATAGGCTTCTGAGATCCTTTCCTCTCCATTTTTGTGATCTTTGATTTCGATCAATCTTGGTGGAACTTTCCTATTGCATAAACTCTAATGGATATGGAACAAATTTCTCTATGAAGGGGACTCCAAGAAGAAGAGAAAATGGGATTGGGACAACGAAGGCTTGCGACTGAGTCTACATTGGCAAAGTAAGGGTGGTAGGCAAAAATGGAGAGATTCCTTGTTACGCACTAGTGGGAGGAGAGAAAAGAGGGACAACACTTAATGATACTAGAGGCATGGAACTTCCAAATCCTAAAGCTCACGCTATCAAAGACATAGATGTAAATTGACTTGGGGTCATTGTGAAAGGGGAAGCACTAGCTAGTGTGATGAATGGTACGAGACTGCGTGGGGAACTGAAAGAAAGGCCTATGGATCTAGAGGTCAACAAAGCTTGCATAGTGATTACAGTAGCAGGGGAGCTAGGGGCAATAATGAAAACTTGTCAGATTGAGGCCACTAGTGAAACCATAGATTGAGAAGAAAGAATAGGTGGAGTGAAACGTACCTGAGCCAAAGATGTTGTTGACGTGGTTGAAATTTGAGTTGCAACAAGTACTTGAACCAAAGATATTCCTTGGGCATTAGTTTTGTTCTACCTCTTCCTCAGGGCTATTAAGCCAACACTAAAATGACTCTAATGCTGCAATGTCTTGATGGTCCATTTCCTTAATATTTGTGGTGGCAGGAAAAGTGAGATTGGGTAACTAGGACCTAATCCTAATTTTGCCAACAAATTGGGAATACAAAAGAGCCTAGGGAGATAGATCACTTTGGCTATTTTTTGAGAAAAAGAGAGAGCCAAGGATTATCTGTTAGGGTTTCTATTACTCTTGTTGCAATTGATGAGAAAAACTAGGGTTTTAATGATCAACTAGACTAGGAGATAAAGAATGAAGCACAAATAAACTCAGAATTGAACAAACTTGTAGATCTGAAACTGAGATACTGAAAGCATGAAAGGGGGAGGATTATAGATGTGTACTTGATGCTGAAAGCTGAAAAAAACTGACCTAGAATAGGGTGCCACACCACTATCCTATTTCTGCAGATAAGAGGCTGCAACTGAGAAACTACAAATCTAAGATCCTGAAGTTGTAACTATGTTAAGAATCACTAAAAAGCAAGAGGACCATGGTGCCACTCCATTTTCCTAGGTAGGACCAGGGAACCACACCCCTGCCATAGGAAGATTAGGGTAGATCTAATGATTCTGGGTGGTTCCTGTGCTTTTTGTTGAGTTGAGAGTGCCTCCGGGTACTTGTTTCTACACCTGCAACTGAAAAGGGAAGGTTTGGGTGGCTATATAGGGTTTTGCCTTAGTCAAACCCCTGTGTTGGTGATTTCCACCTCCACAAATAACTGATAATGTACTAAAAATGTGTGTCCTATAACCTTGTGTGTATGCAAGATCCTAAAATGAAAGTAAACAATCTACAACAACCCTAAAAGTAAACCCTAATTGCTTGTAATTGACAAATTAAATGGTCTAAATCAATGATGCAAAGTGATCTAAAGCATGAATGTAAATATTCAAGTTGATGTAAAGAAGCTCATACAAAGACATGAAAATAACATGAAATCATACCAATCCCCAAGGGAGAGATATTGTCACAAGATGTCCTATTACTCCTCAATGTCTTCAAGGCTCCTAGTTAATGATGAATGCTTGATGAAATGTTGTTGAATATTGTTGAATGTTGTTGAAAACTCCACATGGGCTTCTCTTTCACTACATAGAAGGATCCTTATGCTTGCTTTGCTGAAAACTACCTTAGATTAGATAGATCTTGGTTCCTCCTTCTTAGTTCTTAGTTTCCTTCAAATGAAGAAAGAGAGATCTTATGTACGAAACCCTAGATCTTAAATTCAACTTAATTCCACCTTTAGGCTGACCTAGGAATTGAATTTCCTACCGATCATTTTGGGTTAAGCATTATAATATCATAGAATTGTGCTCTCGAAATCTTAGGAAAAAAGTTGAGGACCGTGGCGGGAACGCACATAGTCCGACCAAATTTTTACCAAATTTTCAAGGCTATTAGATATGATTATATTAGAGTGAATATTAAAGTTACAAGTGATTTCAGGGTGTTTTGATATGCGAAATTGGGCCTTAAAGGTCAAAATAGGACATAATTAGGGTTTATGATTAAATGATTTATTGGCGGAATAAAATAAAAAGGGGCACACTTAGGGTAAAGGGCCCAATTTTATGATGTATTAAGTGATGAAATCAGACTTTGTATTTAATTAAATTAATTAATTAAATGCTTAAAGGGAAATAAGAAATCCAAGACATAAGACACACTAAGGCGGGTGCTAACCTAAGCGGGAAACTGTACCATCCTAGCAAGGGTGTACAATTTACAACACTACAATATTTATGAGTGGGGCATTTGTATAGCTTCATATGAAGTCAAATCTCTAGGAGCCTTATATATCATCCTTTGTTCAACCTTTTTACACTTCTCCCTCCATTGTTGGCCTTCTTGTAGAAGAATTGGCTCTACTATAGCAGTGCCACCTAGGGAGAGTTGTAATCACTATCAAAACTATCATCACCATGATACTTCTACCATTCTTGTTCAAAAGCTTCATCTATAATGATGTTCTAAATTCTTGTCACGAGATATTGAATCTCCTATATGTATGTCTTAAAGCCCAACCATTTTCCTTCTAGCCAATCATCCTCATCATCCTCCTTTGCAGAATAGCAGGTATCTTTTTGGCCAAGTCCATCTTCCCTGTTGTCTTGTAAAACTTGAGCCATGGTGGTCATTCCTCTTTAGGAATGAAAGCCAGATCCACATATAGATTAGGGTCTTCTTGGGTTGTACTTATCTAGGTCTCCCAATACTCACGAGGCATATGTAATATGGGTTTCTTCCACTTTGAAAGGTAGTTGTTGGAATCATATCTCCATTTGTCATCAATAAATATTAGCCCTGGTTGGAATAGTTTTGAGGAGACCACACCTTCTTCCTGAAGCCCCTTCTCAAGTGTAATATGTCCTAAAATATTCTAGTCTTGGGTGATAGAGGTTTTGTTTTTTCCTGCACCTATACGAAGTTCAATTAGTGGAAGGGTTCTTCTATAGAACCATGGACTATAATAAAAGAGAAATATTTACCTAGAAACCAGTCACAATGAGGTTGGCATGATATCATCTAGCCAATTTTCTCTTTGGAACAGTGGGTGTCAAAATATAGACCTTGTTTTCTCAAATCATGCAGGGCAAGACTTAAGAAGGCATCCAAAAAAACATAAGAATCATAAGTGGTAGATAGGAGTGGGGTCCATGTGATTACATGCTTTCTATTCTTTTCATCATCATGGGTAGACAATTCCATATACTCACTAAAGAATTTTACATTTTGACGCAAAAACATATGGATAAAGAATGAGGTGTATTTGAACTTATATTGCTTTATATAATTCACCAGCTACTCAATGATCTCTTAAGTGAGGTCCTTTGCAAAATCATACCAAAAGGGCTCCCTTTGCTTATGAAGCCTTAAGAGCATCCCCATTTTAAATAGGTACATGTCAAAGTCATTGTCAAAGCCACAAATATATGTCAACATAGAGAAGATGTGTTGTAGATCCTTTTGCTTTAAATCTCTAATTAGTATAGGGAGATTTGAAAGCTCTGTCTCAGTTGGGTCTCTACCTATTGCACTATTACATAATCTCACAACATCTTTCCTCCTTCACTACTATCCCTTTAATTATTTTCTGGAGAATTTTTATATCACTGGTGAGCAAGCGAATGCACAACATATCTCTAATTACTTCTACAACTATTACTACCCTCGACATATCTCCCTAGATAATGGCCAAGTCCGGTTTGAAATTTGTAATGAATGCATCATTTAATTAAAGGCAATGAGGGAACATTAGTACAATGTATTGTGGGAGACCACAAACCTAGAGCTTGCACATGCCAAAGACACTAAATTGCCTTTTCTCTTATGGACCAACATTTTCACATAGGCACCCTCCTATAGGTTCGTCGGGTGTTCCCGCAAGTCTGAGTCATAAACCTCCTCATACATGTTTGTAACTATCAAATAATTCTTATGGATGCTCTTCTCAATCATCTTTGTTCCATCGTAGACAATGTTTGGGGACATGACATGGGAGGCATATGATATGTCTCTGAATACATCCACAAAAGAATCAGTTGTGCTGAGACCTACAATGTCGCTTGAAACACTACCTTTTGTGGCCATCTTTCTATTTCTTCCTTCTCGTCGCTCTTTTACTTAGGCACAAATAATGTCTTTCTCTCACAAGCCACTACTTTTGCATATGCATTTGTACAATCTATTAATATTCCTTAAGATGTTACTACCCTTGATTTTCACATTCAACAATGAGTTGAAGCTACACTTATGTTCTTTTCTTGATGCATATGCCAGCTAGGTTGCTCATGTAAAATTAATTTGCGAGATGTTCATGTAGCTACCATCTCAATGGGTTGAAAAGCCACTACACTTTACCCTATTGTCATCAAAGAAATCCAAACATCTTCCTTGAGAAATGCACATTCTCTCACTTGTTGTACATTTAAGACAACCTGCAGAACATATAAGAAAAGAGACACTCAAAATTTACCATAATAAGTAATATCTACAGATGGACGTGTGGCTTAAGCTCACACCTGCACACTTCTCGAGCTTCTCTACAACCAGATTATAATCTTGTTCAATACTTTTTGCGTGCTGTGAATTTGCTTAACACTATGGACCAACTTGAATAGAATAATGAGTTATTAATTTTGCCTTAGGCTTATATCATTTCACCTCTATAAATATCCCTTGAGCCGATGACCAAACTCATTCTAGCATTCAATTTTATTATTGAGAATAAAGATTATGGATACCCCTATAAGGCTAGTGAGCATTAGGGCACAAACAACTTTCTTAGGAAATATTTTTTATTGTCGTCTCCAAAGGATGAGAGGGCACAAGAACCAAAACCACTACAATCACATGGGTTCTAGGTGAGGATTTTGTGGGTTCTAAGAACCAATACCATGTAAACACGAATATTTGTTCTTAATTTGTAGCCTTGCTTCTAGACATTAATGTCTCGAAGCACCCCATTATCCATCTTACTAAAGTGCTCTTTCAATTACTGTACCTGGGTGAGCTAGATGAAGTGGTGGACATTGTCATTCCCCACATAGGAATTCCCACAACTTCAGAATTGAGGCTCCTTATAGATCATGGGGAGGTGATTCCATGGCTACCCTTGATTTCTAGCTTCAAAACGATGACTCTGAAACAACACCAAGATAGGGTGGTGCATGCTAGTGATTTTATGTTGCATCTGCATTGCTTGATACCTTCTAACAACATCTCTTGGTACATCGACTTTAGAGACTACATATTCCCCAAGATTCTGACTCCTGCTGAACCCCCAGTCCTTATAGCGATTATGATTTTCTCTAACTCTGACTCTAATTATGTAGGGGAAGAAGATTTATGTCTCCCGTTTGCCATTTTATATGTTTGCTATCTATGTAGTTCTGACAAAAGGCCTCAGAGCAATTTTTCTCTTGCATATTTAAACAAAAACAATATATAATAAAATATAGTTTCTTCTTTCTATGTTACATGGCTCTTTAATGTGAAATGTATGTTTTTTTGTTTCTACTTTTGGCTGGTAAAATTCAAATCCTTTGAAAGGCTTAAGAATTCAAAATGTTCGGACCTCTAGCTAGGACAAAAAGCATGGCCTGAAGGAAAGTGAAACACTCAATATTTATAGTATTTACATACTTATTTTTTAGAAGTAGCTTACTTGAATGGTTTCAGATGGATTCCATTAACAGGAACCCTGAGTGCTTCACCTTCCATATTTTCCAAATCAGAAGCGTTATGTTCCTTCCATTTAGAAATGCAGAAAGGGCATACCAAAAGGCTATCAAGATTATCATGTTGACCAAGATTGGCACCTTGGTCATTATACTTCAACACAAGGTCCTTGTATTTGAAAGTGGGGTTTGAACTCCTCTTATCAAACCATTTTTTAACAAGTTGTTATCTGTCATTCAGGGAGATGAAATCCTTGTCCCTTTCTTCTTGCAATAATAATAGTTCTACCATTCAAACTTCCATAGGTTACATTTTTTTCCATTTCCAAAGATTTGAGTAGCTAGAACACTAGGATCTCTAAGGATACCGGAAACTAGGCCTCTTTCTCGTATACAAGCTAATAAGGAGGAGTCTTTAGAATTTGTTTAGGGGTTATACGATTATCCCAGAGCACATTCCCTAGGTGTCTATTCCAGTCTCTTTTGTGCTTTTCTCCTATCCTCTTGGTGAGCTGGATTAGGTTCTTGTTTGTTGATAATTTCAAGCCATTCCCTTGCGAGTAATAGTTAGAACATGTTTTATGATATATACCATGGTAAAAAGTGAACTATGTGACTCGAGAACCTAGGAATTCTTTAACATTATTTGAGATGATGCACATCAGCGGATTGAACCTTGCTACAAGCTCTGCTAAGAAATTTAGGATTTCTATTTAAGTTGCACTATTTAAAGGGACTACTTCTATCCACTTGGTAAAATAATATGTCGCTAGTAGGATCCACTTATGACTAAAACTAGATGTTGGGTTTATCAATCCATTGAAATCTAATCCCCACTAGGAAAAGGGCTCATCCATGACTATAGGTTTTAGAGGCATAGGGCCGCATTATTGCATTTACCAACATAGAACTTGCATCCCTTGCATGCACGGACCAGGGTGTGTGCATCAGGGAATAGAGAAGGCCAGTAATGTCCTACATGGGTTATTTTTATAGCTATGGTTTGGGCAGAGAAATGACCTCCTACATAACCATTATGAAATTCATTCAAAATTATTTCCTCTTTCTGCTTGTCCATGCACCGGAGGAGCACTCCATCAATGTTTCTTTTGGGCAGGATCCCTTTAATCAATTGGTAATAGATATTCTTCCAACCTATATAATCTTCTCTTTTTATGAGGGAGATCAAGGGGAAACTTTCTGATTTGCATGAATTATGTTCTATATGTTACCCAACATCTCTTAGATGCAGACTCATGAACCAAGACCACTTCCTCTTTCTCCTCTTCAAGAACCTCTATTTCTTGAGCCATGTATTTACAAAGGCCTTTTCCTTGGATTACTTTGTTTGGTCAGATATCAATATCATATTTCAGAATTTTCATAATCAAGCCAACACTTTTTTCTTTGATCTCCCCTTCCATTATATACTCTCAGACACTTAGGTGAGCTACATACACTACTCTCTTGTTGCACGCAATGAAGTGTCCAAATTTCTTCATTCCTTTGACAAAAGTGAATGCTTGCTTCTCTGCAATGTTATATTTGACTTCTTACTCTTTTAGGGTCTTTGAATGGAAAGTGATTGGGTTCTCTCCTTTTCCTTCATTGTCCTTCTATGTTAGCATGATAGCAATGCTAAACTCACTAGCATAAACATACATTATGAAATATTTAGATAGGTCAAGATTAAATAAAATTGAGGTAGATGAGATGGCTTCCTTGATCTTTTTGAATGCCTCTCTAGGCTCTTTAGTCCATTTCAACTGCAAGTCATTTTTAAGCATTAGGGTGATGGGTCTTACCAAGCTAGCAAAATAAAAAATGAACTTACTAACAAAGTTGATTTTCTACACTCCCTTTTTGTTGACAAGGAGGCGAAGCTCCTTAATTACTTTAACATGATCTAGATCAATAGAAATGCCTTCCTTGAGGGACACCAAGCACACATTTCTTAGGATTTAGCGAGATCCCAAACTCCTAGCATTTTTGGAAGACTAACTTCAAGTGATCAAAATGCTCACCTTTGAATTTTGAAAACATGTTAAATCATTGAGATAAATCAAGATTATCTTAATTATCAGCTCCTTGAACGACATGTCCATTACGCACTAGAAGGTGGAACCTACATTAGATAGACCAAAAGGAATCATGGCATAGGCAAACATTCCCCATTTGGTAGTGAACATCATCTTGTGTTGGTCTTCCTCCTTTATCAATATTTGGTCGTATCTTGAGAAACCATCCAAGAGAGAGAGCATTATTGAACTCACCACCCTTTGTAAAATCAATTCCATGGATGGAAAAGGGTAATGATCCTTCAAATAAACTTTCTACAAGTCCAAAAAATCCACACAAATGTGGTTATCTCCACTCGTCTTCAATACAAGCACAAAATTGGAAACCCAGGTTCCATGTTAAATCAGGTAGACTATCCATGAATTTATCATCTTGGTCAGCTCTTGTGTCAGAAGGGCTTCAATTTGAGGGTTAACCAACCTCTATTTTTATTTGGTTGGCTTAGCTCACTCTGCTAGCTCAATTATATGTTGGACGAAAGAAGGGTTGTATCATTTAAGATCATCATATGACCATGTGATGACTCCCTTATACTTATCATATAAATGCATTAGTCTATCTTTATCATGTTAGGGAACATTCCTTCCAATCTATAGTTTCTGCCCTTTAGCAACCTTCAGCTTGATATAATCTCTCTTGTCTATTGTGAATTTCATTTTATCATTCTAGGAATCATCACAATCAAATAAGTTCTCTAATGTAATCAAACCTTTAGGGAGCTTGTTGGACTTGAGTTAGATTACTCGATCCTTATCAAAAATTATATGTTCCAATATCGATAGCATAATAGTTACCAAAGGGATCAAAATCAATAAATTCATTCAAGAAAACTTCATGCTTACGTGTCTGATCATCAGTTACTTCCTCATCCTCCAACAATTTCACATAATGCATTTCATCTTTAGTAATGGAAGTGTGGGTTGCCTCAAAATTCATGAAGGCTTCATCAGCTACATGTTCAAAATGCAATGGTTCAAACACAATTTTTAACTTGGCTCCATGTTTTTTTCTCAAAATAAGGTGTGACCAATATAAGGAGAGGTATCCACCTATCTTGGCTATGAATTCCTTTCATAGGCAAAGGCCAAAGATAGGAGGAATATCAATTATTACAACTTCTTGAGGAACTACAATACTCAGACAAGCATACAAGATCAGTGAAAGCTTCCTAATTATGCCTATGGCTTGGAATTTATTTCCATCAAGATGCATGACACCTCTATTAAAAGGTTCATATTCTAGTTTTAGGACTTTTGCTATTTATTTTGGCATCACCGTAGTACTAGCCCCAAAATCAATCATAGAATTATGAAGCAATTTATCCCCAATAGTGAGAGTTAAAAAGAAATAGGTTGCATTCAGTTTATCTACCTTTTCATTTGTAGATGCCTCCCCTTGGTTAGTGAGAGCTACAATGAGATATGGTGGAATCCCAGATTCGATCCCTTTATCTTTTTCAGACACTGACTCAGTCACAGGTCTAGCCTAAATCTTCTCTATTTCACCCAACGCTTCTCGTAACAAATATTTTTGGTTCAAGATAGCGAGGATATCCCATAAAGATACATTAGACTAGACAATTAGGCTTAGATAATTAAATAAATAAAATATTTATTTAATTAGACTGGACAATTTTAGGTGTATACAAATAGCATACATGATATCTAATCTCATTAACATATTTTTGTTATGAAATAGAAATATCGTAATTCCATTTCCTTTTATTCCAAGGAAATAATACATTAATACCAAATATATCATTTCAAATGTAATCTTCATGGCATGTTAAAACTCATCCAAAAACTTTTGAATAGTTCCTATAAAATTCAAATTCAAATTTTCTTTAATTAACTATCTATCCTACTATATTATGGTCTATGTGCTTGTTTTAGCCTGTAAAATGGCCTTTTTAAACTATAAATTTTTTCCTCTTGTCCTAAAACTTGATAACCAAGTGGTTGTTCTACATACACTTCTTCATTCAATAAACCATTTGAAATAACTAATTTAACATCAAATTGATAAATTTTCAAACTATGTTGGGATGATAATATTAAATCTCTTCTGTGATGTCAAATATAGCAAAATGATAATATGTTTCAATCTAATCAATATCGAGTTGTGAAGAGGATCCATTTGCAACTAATATTTCTCTATATCTTTAAATAGATTCATTATCTTTATATTTAGTTTTAAAGATTGATTTCAAACTTACAACATAATTTAAGGTTTAAGATCAACTAGTTTCCACATTATATTCTTTTCAAATGAATCGATTAACTCATTCATGGCTTTAATCCACACTTCCTATTTTATCGTAGCTTCAAATTCCCATGGTTCAACTTGAATATGAGAAAATAAAGAAAATTGTGCAATTTCATCAAGAGTAGTGGTACCTTCATAAATATTATTAAACACATTATCTTTCTTGGTGGACTAGTATTCAACCTAGATGAAGAAGGTAGTGAGCTTTGTAAAGGTCATGCAATACAATTTTAGCCACTGCTTGAGCCATGAAAAGAAGATGGAAAATTTAGCTCCAAATTAATATTTGTTTTCTTTTTCTTATTCAAATTAACATTTCATTTCCAAGCTTTATTCTCAACAAATATAACATCTCTACTAATAGTTATATTTTCACTCACTAGATTACACAAATGATAATATTTTGTCTACTTACTATAGCGAATGATTTTTTTCTCTTTTATTATCAAATTTTTACCTTGCTTGTTCATCTATATGATCTTGTAAGAAATATGTACAAATATTCTAATGTGTACAATTAGAGGATTTCATCTAGACCAAGCATAATAAGATATCATGTTTTTCATAATTTTTGTTAGACACCTATTCAAAATATATATAGATGTCAAGTCAACACTAACCACTAGGCGAAAGCCAGTGCTTCCCACATTGGGCTACACATGGCTAAAAGAGAGGGGTTTACTAAAGTCTGGCTGGAGTCCGATTCACTAAACACTGTCAACTGCCTGAGTGGTTGCACATATCCTAGATGGATGATTGCCAACCTGATCAAGGACTGCCAAAATATAATTAATGAACTAACAGATTTCAAAATCACGCACATATATCAGGGAGGCAATAAGGCAGTGGATCTACTGGCCAATCTAGCGGTGGGATACATGGCAACCAACTAGTGGAGTAGCAAGGATGCTTTCCCTGAAAATGTCTGCAATCTGGCATGCAATGATTACTGTGTTAATTAATGATCCCTCATCATGACATGACTGATTTGATAGGGAAACAAATATTTTTGGTTTTCCCTAATGAAAAATATAGAAACCTCCTTGGCGACTGGATTTCCTATCTCATTGTGTGGTTTCCCTGCTACTATTTGGATATCCTTTGGGTGTGGCCCATTTTCTGCGATTGGTTGCCGATAGTGAGCCCTCCTCCGTTTTTTTGGTGACCAAGAGCATAATGGGAGGGGATAAGAATAGCCAAGAGCCCTCTACTTGTGAGAAATGGAAAAAGAATAAATATGTCTAGTAGGAAGTCATCGATGGTGGTCTCATCCCCTACCTAAACTGCCTTCATGGCCCCTCTCCTCTGATTACAAAGGCCTTTGTTAATGGATGGAAAAAGGGAGTCTCAAGGATTATGTTGCCGATTATCAGATTGATGAAACTTTGGTGGTGATGGTCACTGGTCTGGCTATGATTGGAAGAAGGTTCTATAGGGATAGAAAAACTGGGGAGGAGGACTTGTCGAGTTTCTTTGACAAAGGCAAGGAGTGCTCCAGAGTCACAAAGATGGCCGATGGCAGCTATAATAGAAAAGACCTAATGGCCCCTTGGGCTGACATTGCTGAGTTTATAATGAGGTATATCACCCTCGATGGCAGGTATGCAAGCATGTTCTCCTACCATTTCACTATCTTAAATCATTTTCATCACGGTAAAATTATCTATGTTCCCTACTATCTAGCCTCCTCCCTTGAGAATAGCCTGGAAAAGCACCTGGAGAACCCTAACAACCCTATTCTCCATGAGGGACCTATTGTCCTTATCATGGAACACGCTAAATCCCTTTAAATTATGCCCTCGCTTGCTGAGATTGGATTGCAGATGGAGGTCCAAGATGTCTCTGACTCGAAGATGGACCTGGATGATAGTGGGGTTCCTGTTGATGATCCTGAGTATGAACCGGTGGATGAAAAGGAAATGATGGTCACTTCTGGGATGCTTGGCAACAAGAATCCCCCTAGATGGGCAGCTAGCAAATACAAAACCAATAGCAAGTTGATCTCCAAGGATGAACCCCTCACCAAAAAGAAAAAGATGACGAATAAGGATCACAACCCAAAGATTACGGACCAAGGTATTAAACTGGACATCCCTATCAATGTCCAGAAAGAAAAACAGGGGACCATAGCCATTGAAGAGAGCTGTGGAAATCAGAAGGCTGGTAGTTTGATGAATCTGGTCATGGAAGCCACCAGAAGCTAGGAGAGCTGTTGGAGGTGGGTCGAGCATGAAATTGACACCTTCAAAATGGGGGTTAAAGAAATAATTGACATTTTTATTGCTTCCCCTGAACCCAACAAACCAGAGAAGCTTATGATTATGACTCATAAACTCTCCCAAAATTTTGAGGTGATGAATTGCAATCACGAACAAAGGATTGGTAAGGTGGAACAATCCATGGTTGAGATTAATAAAAATCTCAAGAACCTGGTCGACATTACTAAAGAAGCCATGAACAACAACATTAAGGGGCTTGAAAAGATTAATGCCATGGTTGTTGATTATAGATCCTATCATAGTGATCCAGTGAAAGATCTTGGAGGAGATGATATGGTTGCTAGAGACAACAAAACCACTGGACCCAGTTCCAGAACCAGGAGAAGAAGCATCAACAAGGGTACCTCCAGATTCATCATGGAGGAGCTTGAGGAAATCAACAAGATTTCCATCCAAAAGAAAAAGGATCCGATGCTCTCGATTAACTGAGAGATTTTTCTTTTGCTTTGGCTTGTTTCTCTGTGTTTCCTTTTTTTTTTTTTTGTTCAGGGATGCTCCCCTATTTTGCTGTTGTTTCTTGCCAGTTTGGCTATTGGCCGATTGTTGTTAAACTTTAGGTTTCGGGTCCTTGTAAAATCCTTTTATCCTTATCAAAAACATTGTCCCAATTGTGATAATGAATTTACTTCGACAATTGTTCATCCTAAGAAGAAATATACAACTGACAAGTATTCACCTTCTCAAGCCAAATTGCTAGATATTCAACTCCAATGCTTTGGTTTAAAATTAGAATACATATATTAATCAGTTCCAACTCTATTATTACTTGGATAATTGCCCTATTTTGTTGTTTCTATGCCTGGTTTTATTCAAGTATTAGTTTTGATGGTGCCTATTTTCAGTCTATAAGGATTGGAGATGTTCGCCATTTATATTAATAAAAAAAAAAATATAGATGTCTCAATAATTTTATCCCAAAACATATCAGATAGACCATTATATTTATATATGCTTCAATTCATTTCTATATTGATACATCTTTTGCATATGACAACTCCATTTTTTTGAGGAGTATAACTTATTGTCAATTACTTGTGAATTCCATTGTTTTTGGAAAAAATCCCAAAATTCATTAGAGTTGAATTCCCACTCTCTATTTTGTGTAGGATTTTGATATGACAAGCAATTTTTTCTGCATAATATCTTCAATTACTATTTAAAAAAAATAAAAATTAATTTTTCTCAGATGAAATAGACCAGCATTCTTTTATTAAAATCACAAAAAAGAAACAGAATAAATAAATTTATATTAAGAGATACTGTTTACATTAGACCACAAATATCAGTTTTTAGTAATTGAAGTGGTACTTATTCTCTCCACATTATTCCTATTGGGAAGGAATCACAATGTTTCTTACCAACAATGCACCCTTCACAAACTGGATGATCGTGAGAGATAAGTGGTAGTCCTCTTACCATATACTTTTCATAGAATAACTAATTTCCTCTGAAATTTAAATGCCCATATCTATTGTGCCATAACCATGACTAATCATTCTAATTTGTTCTAAGGACTTTAGTCTCACTATATGCAAGCCTTAGAAGTTTATCCTAATTTGTAAAATCCTAACCTTTGTATTTATATAATTATTTATATTCTTGTCATAATTGATACATTGACTATTTTCTAATAATGTAGAGTATTACTTTCCAACAAGTATCCCTATGATGGATAAATTATAGTGGTAACCTAGAGGTATATACAAATTAATTTATTTTTACTAAAATTACACCCTTAGTTGTAACTTGAACTTCCTTATCATCACCAAGTATCGCATGTATTCTAAAAGAATCAACCATAGTTACAAAAATATTTTTATTTCCAATCATGTGGCTACTACAACCACTATCAAAAATCCATAAGCTATCTCACTCTTCACTTGTAGAATTATAAGAAAGAAACTAGTTAGTATGTAATTCTTTTTCTTTTTCTTTAGAAAAATTTAGATGTTTTCTATTCTTTTTCAAATAGTATCATTCCTAATAGCCAAACTTTCTTATAATAGTGATATTATACATTTGATTAATTATGATTTTTACTATTATTTAACCATAACTTGAATTTATTCATCCATAAAAATTTCTAATTGGTCCACTATTAGCTCCTTTATTGAAATTGATGTTTGTTCCTCTTTCTTTGAGCTTTACCATACTCCAATGAGATGTCCATACTAATTGTTTTTTCTTTTTCTTTGAGACATTTATATTTCTCTAAAAGTGTAATTCAACTACTTTTTTACTATACCTATTCATTCTTTCTCATGGATTTGAAGAGACCCCATAAAATCAGTTACCAAAGGAAGACTTAAGTCTTTTGATTCCTCAACAACTTCTACAATAAGATCAAATCGAGAAAGGAGACACATTAGTATTTTTTTTGCACAATTTTTTTATTAGGTAGATTTCTCAATAGGACCTAATTTATTTGACTAAACTCAACACATACAAAAATAAATATTGTGTAGGTTTTGAGTCTTTCATGCCATGTTTTGAAATTCCCTTATGGATTATTTTGACTTTATCTATTTTATAATATACATTTTGCAACAAATCCCAAGCTTCTTTGGATTTTCCCATTGCATCTATTCTTAAAAAAATAACTCATGGATAGCTTGTTGGATGAAAAACAAGACTTTTGAGTCTTTTTTATGTTTTCTTTCAACTAAACTCTATGCGCAAAATTCGCAATAGGAAGAGGTTGAACATCTAGAGGTTTCATAAAACCTTCTTCTACTATGTTATGAATTGCATTTCTATACTCCAAAAATCATAATTTTCACCTTTAAATATAAATGTTTGAGATTGGATTAAACTTAATTATATTAATTTCTCAAAATGTAATTATCTCTAGTAATATTATCTTGCATACTCCACCCAAACTTTGCATTTCTCTACTGAGAATGAGCCCACTTTTTTTATGAATATGAAAATCAAATTTCATTAATTAGAAATCAGAATACATATTCACAAAAATAGGGTGGATGGACACATGGTCACATCCCAAGAGTCAGAGGAGAAAAGCCTCAAATCAAATAACTAGTCACAGGGGAAACCCCAAAACAAAAAGAAAATAACAACATATAAGTCACTAAGTGATTAGAGCAATTCCAATTAGTGGCGAAGGTGGATCTTAATCATTAGATTTACCCCAAGCATCACTGGAGTCAGGAGTGACATTAGGAATAGAGTAGCCATCATCACCTTTGTCATCACTTTCTTGTAAAGGAGACACGGAATGCTGAGGAGAAATAGTAAGGGCAAGCCAAGGGAACCCTTAGAAGGGCACGATGGGTGGCCAACCAGAACCACCTCCCTGTGAGGCTCCAACACCACTAGTAGACCAACCATCACAACCACTAGCAGTGGTTCTATCCCCTCCCCAAGGGGGCAGAGAAGCGAATGCTGATTCACAACTCTACTAGACCCACGACCAAATCATCGAGGTCTAGCCTAAGATCTATGACAGTGAGATAGCCACATGAAAATGATCTGCCCCTATCACTGACCTTGGGAGGGGGAATGACTATGAGGGGAAGAAGGATCCTCAGGAGGAACCCTAGCCACAACAAAAGCTGCATTTCCCCAATGGTCAAGTAAAACCTACAGGTGAGCCACCTCAAAAACAACTTTATTTTCTTGAACTTGAATCTAAAAAAGTACATGAGGGAATATAAGAGCTTTAGAATAAAACGAGATGTTGGTATCCATAGAGTTGTGTGAAAAAATAACTACATTTTTATCCTTGCAAATCATAAAAAGTATCTCCATCCTGAAAGCATGCTAAAGAGGGGTGTATTTCTTAGGAAATCGGGGAGAATCATCCAGAAGGGCCATGTGCTAGGAAAAAGGTTCAGGTCAAAAGGGTTTGGAAAAATTATGAATCTAGACTAATAAATTTTGACCCCTCTTAAAAAACCAAAAGAGGTGTTGAAAAGATTCACGATGCCCATAGAATGGACATCAAGGGTCTCGAACTTCCATATGCACCAATTGGGAGACAACAAGAAAGCCTTGGAAAAGAATACACCAGGATAAGTGTGCAAGCTTAGGCTCAAGCATAGTCAACCACACATTAAGAAATCTACACTACCGAATAGAGATGGGTGATTTTAAATGTCACTTATAATTCAAAGCATCCACCATGGGGAGATGGGGAGAAATCCATTTGTAACCTATATGAGGTTTATAATTCTTGAAAGTAGTGTCTGGAAACCATTTTTAATTCTTACACTATGGAGTGAGGGATTGAATGCCAGTCTTGTGCATCATTTCCATAGAGAGAGCATCTCAAAGAACTAGAGAAGTCTGATGATCAGATCGAGAGAGACAAAATCTTCTTTTAAGATTCTCCCAAGAAATAAAATTCATAGTAGCTCTAGAAAAAAGATCGAAAGGAGTACCAATTATTTTTTTGTGAAAATGCAAAGCCTTAATCCAAAGCAACCGAGCAAGAGAGAGCCCCTATGATTGAATGAGAAGAGACCACCAAAGGTTGTGTTGGTTGAAGGATAAACCATTCCTGAAGCCAGAGCCAACCCATTGAAGCCAAGGTTTGACAACATCCCAGGCTTTCTAGATACTTTTGGCAACAAAAGTGCCTTGTTTGTGAACTAGTTCTTGAATAAAGAGAAGGGTCTGAAAGCCAATCGCATTCTACGCCAAGTGATGAAGATAAAAACTTGAAGAGATACAATTCTAAAGAAGGATTTTCCAAGCCTCATTGCCAGAGATGGACAAAACAATCCATTTAACACATAAAGAAAGGCCTTGGAATTGAATAGAAATCGACCCAAGGCCACCAGAGTCACACAAGAGGCAACACTAATCCCATGTGAATTTGTGGAAGCCTCTGTGTTCCTCAGAAGAGGCCCAAAGAAAATATCTGAGGAGCTTCTCTAGTTTCAAGTATGAAGCTTTAGAGGGAGCCCAACAAGAAGATTAGTAAACATGAGTAGCTATGAGGATCTTGGAACAGATCTAAAATTCCCTACTAGAGAAATGGGTTTGGTAACCCAGAAAGATATCTTCTTCTCAATTTGTTAAAGAACAATATTCCAAAGCTCAACAGGAGAATATTCAAAGGAAAAAGGAATGCCTAAAAAGCAAAAGAACTCGCTTGGGAGAATCCACTTCTAACCATACTCCTAAAGGCAAGAAGGGGTGGGTGATGCTAATTGCCTATAACTTTGAGTTTTATAACATTGAATGGCAGAACTAGAGTCAAGGAAAAAAGTATCCAAATAGTGAAGAGCCTCCTTGATATTAATCACATCCTCAGACAGAGTACAGAAGGAATAATCTTGGAAATGAAACAAGTTGGGCAAAAGAATTCGATAGAGAAATGCCACAAACACAACGAAGAGTGATGGAATTGGCAAGAAGATAACCAAACCCCTCTGCAACTAGAACATATGAAGTGCGAGAAAGAGGGCACCCCTACTATATAAAATGAAAAAGGCCAAACATAGAGGATTTTCTACCATTAATGGTGATGAAAGAAGAAGCATCTGCAAAAAGTATTTGAACCATCTGGAGAAAATGCATCCCAAATCCCAAGGCTCTTAGCATGGCCAAGATGAATGACCATTCAATATGATCATAAGCTTTGGCAAAATCAATTTTAAGAACAAGAGCTTTCTTCTTATATCGTCACGCCCACTCCATACCTTCCTAGACCATAATAATATTGTTAAGAATAAACCTAGACTTAATGAAACCAATTTGTTTAGGTCAAACAATCAAAGGAAGAAGGTGACATTCTTGTAAAGCCATGGATTTAGGAATGACTTTATAAGAAATATTAAGTAGAGTGATTGGGCACCAATTGCAAATACCTAGGGGATCCCCAAATTTAGGTATGAACTTGATATTTCCTTTATTAATAAGTTTGCCTAATGAATTAGAGTAGAAAGCTTCAAGATAAACATTATAGAGATCAGGTCCCACCCAATGCCATGGGGCTTTATAAAATACATAGGGAAAACCATCACAATCAGGTGCTTTATCATATGCCATGGAAAATTTTGCCTCTTTGAGATCAGCTAAAGAGAGAAGTTGATCGCAAAAAGCGATTGGTTCTTCAAACAACCGATGTGGAGCAGAACCAAGACACTCCTGTAGACCACAATCCCACTCAAGAGTGGGAGGGAAAGCTGCAAGAACCTACTCATAATGTGCACAAAGGTTTGTAAAATATTAGGCAGTGGAGAAAGGAATTGAACCCCTTCTCTGATCATTTTAATGCCCTGAAAAAGAGTGTTCGGCATGAAGTATCGAAGAAAAATACTTTGAGGCATAGTCACCCACCTTATATCAATGGAGCCTAGCTTTGATTTGGGCACCCTAGGTAGCATAATTGTCTACAATTCTCTCTTTCTATCACAATTAATAAGCTTTAGATTCAAGACTACCAAAGAAAGGATTATCGACAAGAGCCTCCATGGTACGCTAGAGCTCCAAGGTAGTAGCCTTGTATGAATGTCAACAAAAAATGGAAAACTAGCAGTCATAGATGTGAAGAAAGTGAGTGGTATGTTGAAGGGCACAACACCACCACACAATCCAACTTATACATTGACCAAGACGGGCTTCCAAATTCCAAACACACTGAATAGATCCCTTAGAATGCTTGGCCGAACCCACTTGCCACTCAGTGCAAAATAAATAGGAAAATGATTGGATAGAGTAACCTCTAACAAAGCCATAATTGGCAAGGGAGACGTGGAGGCAAAATGAAAAATAAATTATACTGAGATCATGGCACAATCAAGCCTCTTAAACACTCTGTCACAACTAGCACGAAAGTTACACCTTTTATTCCTAACCATTTGAGGTTGACGTCAAAACATAGTGGGATCAAAGAGGCCCAACTTGTTTCGCATAGAATACCACACTTCCCGCTCACCAGTTATCCATGTGAAAGGAAGGACACCATCCTTATCATCTGCCATCTCCACCATATTAAATTAACCACATAAAAGCCAAGTGTCAGGTGGCATTGAATCAGCTATCCATCGCTACAAGCCAAATCTTTCTGTAGCATCATTGGAAGCATAAATGTTGATAATCCAAAAAGAATAATTACCCACATTCAAGATGAGCCAAATGGCACATTGAGTCGAACCAGACCGATGGTCTACCAAACAAGAATGTCAGCGTGGTGTAAGAATACTGACCTCTCTTGCATAACCCACCTCATGATGAGATGGGTAAGGGAAGCTATTAGGCCAGATCACACGGTAGGGGACAAACAACATGAAAGAGGAAATTTTAACTTCTTGTAGACACTATAGAACAAGAACAAAATATTTTTGAAGAGTATCCCTCATGGAATACTTTCTTGGGAGGTTAGTCAGACCTTTGACATTCCAAGAGAGAAAATTCATGAGAAAAGCTGCATATCTTCCTCATCTTGTTTTAAAGAGGAAAACATATTTTGGAGAAAAGAAGCTACTGATTAAAAACTAACAACACCACACTTGCGTTCATCATAAACTCACTCTTTCTCCTCCACATTCTCTGAAGGACTGCGAGAGAAATGCAAGGTGGATGACTATTTACTAATAACCGAATCAACCAAGGGGGTTTGCACAAAAGGTTGCGATGAAGCCTTCGAACTTGAAGCTGACGCTTCAACTTCCTTCCCCTTTAAGGAAGGGTTTAAAACTGGCGGAGGAGCTGAAGTATCCCCAGACTTGTTGGAAGAGACATTCTTCCCCTTACGACCCACTCGGGTCCATTTTTCTTCAAAAGGGGCTACTTCAGTAGAGTGCAACAGTTCAGAACCTCGCAGTAGTGAGGTTTGGTTTTCGATGAAGCCAATAGGCAATCCTTGATCTTATGGTCTGCGGATTGACAATGGAAGCAAGTATTAGGCAAATTTAAGTAAAGCACCCTCTAGGTATTACGAACATCCCAAATTTGAATCTCAACATGCTATTTGAGATCTTGAGCAAGATCAACTTTCACATAAACTCCTCGCTGAGGCTGGGCTTGATAAAAATGCATAGGCTTGTGACTGACTACCTTATCAATAGCAAAAGCGATATCACCTAGGAAGTTCTAGCATGGCAAAGGTAAGCTAGGGAACTCAACCCAAATATGCACTTTATGCATTTTATCATCAGAAATAGAAAAAACATGAGACTAAGGTTGAAAAACTAACAAGGAAGACCGAACATACCAAGGACCATTCTGGAGAATGGGTTGCACATGGTTAACTTCAATAAAATATAAAGTAAAAACCCCTTGGTGAGATTTTAAACACCCTCCAGTCAAATCCCATGTGGGGTCTAGGAGCGAGCAACCCAATTTGTCAAAATGCTTTAAGGGGGGACCTTCCCAACAAAATAACCTATTAAAGCATGTTTTTCATGCTATTGACGAGCATTATCAATCTCAAGGATGGGCAAAACCACATCCACAGGGGTGTTAGAATGCATACCTCGTGAAAGACTTTGGGGATGAACTTCTTGGGACACTTGTCCGGAGGAGCCATTGATAACTACCACAAACCAATTAGTACTAGTAGAAACTATTGGGCTGTGTCTAGACGAAGCCATATAAAGGGCAAAAAGCACAATATCATGCAATAAATATGAAATGACATAGGCAAAAACTAGAGAAAGTATGCAGACTACCCAAACCCTAGCCTTAATGAACTTTCTTTTCATTTCTCTATTAAAAATAAACCCACTCCTTATTTGTTTGTTGCTCTTAAAAAAAAATGTAATCTTTTTCTAACTTCTTATATGCTCTAATACCAAATCTTGGTTTCGAGGAACACACTGATTACAAAAAATTAGATTTTTAAGACAATGTCATTAATAAGAAAGTTTTGTGATATATAATTGTTAACACATCAAAGTATGGGTGAAACGATGAAGAAAATAATTGATTTATTGAAAAATATAAAACACATTTCAATGATGTTAATGCTCATAATAAGATTTTTTTCCCAAAGAGAAACATATTAGTTCAAATAACGACAAACTGAAAAACAATGCACCACAATAATAGTATAAACAATGCACCAGAACAATATTATATTGAAATATATTCCAGTTTATACATCACATACCATGGTTTTTAGAAGGAAAAAGATGTGCTATCAGCTTACAGACTAATATGGCAGCATACAAAGTCTGTATACAGAGCCTCTCCAAAAAAATACTTGCATCCAAATGAACCTATCACTGTATAGGAAAAAAGAGAATTTTGTTCAATAGCGAATAGCTTTTTCTTACTACACAACTCCGCGGAGCTTTTGAGGCTAAGAATTAAACATTTGGCATAGCACATTACAACTATCAAAAAAATTTAAGCAACGTATTTACAGTTACACCTGTAAGCAATATTAAGAAAATTAAATAAAAGATATAGAAAACACGATAACTATCAACTAGAAATGGTGGTGGAAGATGCTACGTGTCTTTAGAAATGCATTGCAATGCCATTTAAGCATAATTTTTTTCAGAAATAGCAATCTAAAAAGTCTATATTAAACTTATGATAAGATATGTAGATTTGTCAACAACATTTAGATAATATATTCAAAATATTTAGACAAATGAATTAATATTAAACTAATTTTTTGTTTCAATGAAAAAGGCACAATATATAAATATTAAATGATGGTCTAGTTTTAAAGCACACGTACTAATCAACATATTAAGTCTGAAAAATGTTTGTTAATTTTAAATATTTAACACTTCTAAGTCTAAAAGTCAAAACTTAATATATATAATCTAAGCCCTGCATTAAATAATTGTTTACATACTTAAAAGAAACTATTCTTTCCATCTTATAAATACCTATAGGGCTACACTTCATAGATATTAAATGGTTTTCTTAAAAACTTTGATTAAAGCAGATAAAGACGAGCATGCGAAGGCACAACGGAGTCAACCAGACAGGAATGGCATTCATTATCCGGCTCATATTAAATCCTTGTTTTCGCCATAGACAGTTTAATTTGTTATTCTGAAGCTACCACGGCATAAAATTTGGATGGGTGTTTTCCATTTATTATTTAAGAAGTAGTACAACACAAGGTTAGAATGAGAAGTGCAATTGAATGCCCCTCATAAAAAAAGGATCAGTGGAGGAGAGCCTGAGCTTGTTTTTCATACTTGAAGCCATTGGACTTTGAAGTATCTGCACTCCACACAAAGATGCCATGGAGCTTGCCGGACTTCTTGAGTGTCGTGCAGGCATCGAAGAAACCCTTGGCAGGGGACAGCCCTCCGCTGCTGTCGCTAGTAAAGCTAGGCAACACTTTTCCCACGCTGTAGCGTTTCTCCTGAGCGTTGAAATAGTTGATAAACTGCGGGACGGTGGTGCTCGAATCGTAAGCGTAGAATTGGAAATTCACGTAGTCGATCGATTTGCCGTACTTGTTCCACAGGGCACTGTAATGGGACTGCACTTTTGGATCGTCGAACGGAGCGATGGAGGCAAACGAGATAACTTTCTTCTGCTTTAGTTGAGTGATGAGCTGCCCAATACAGGAGGCAAATGTACTGGGATCTGAAACGTCGAAATGCTCATAATCGATGTCGATGCCATCAAGGTGGTATTGCTTGATAATCTTAGTGAGAGAAGAAACTGCATTCTTCACCCACGTCGACACAGAGGATGGATTGAACTGGACGTGAGTTTTACCCACGCTGTCGCCGCCTAAACTGAGAGCAACTCTGACGTTCTTATTTTTGGATTTGATTGCCTGCACAGCGCTCGGGCTCAGATTGCCGGTATCCCAGAAAATATTGAATATTCCGTTTGTGGGAGAACTTCCCGACGGGGTATAGTCGATGGCGAAGGATAGAATGAAGTCAACATGCGTGCCGGGAATGATTGGCACATCCGAGAACTTAACGCCGTTGAATTGTGCGCCTATGTATTCCCTGAATACCCCGGCACCTGCACAGCAATACAAACATTCAATCCATCAAACTTCATTCTAACTGTGCAGTAATTCGAATAATTGAACAATTGATATTTCATAGCAAAACGTTAGATTTCCTTACCCATCGATCCATTCTCTGATAAACCCACAGCCAAAAACAGCATCAGCAGCAGAACAGAGGAAATCTTCGCCATTTGAAGATTTGGATTGGATATCTGGAATCAGTAAGGCCCCCTACACTTTATATACAATCTTTTTGAATTGTTTATTATTCATGCCCGAATTGACCAAATGCTTCAGATCCTTCCAATCCGGCAATGTCATGTGCATTCATAAATGATAATGTTTTTTAAATATTAAGTAGTTATTATTTACAGTCATGTCTACCTATTTCGCGCATTCATAATAATAATAATGGTTGCGTTTGAATACCGAAACGAATAGTAGCCGTCTGAAGCACAAAATATGCCCAATTGTTGCAGAGTACATCAGATTTAAAATACAACCAATTTAATAAGGAGGTTATAAGGTCAAATCTTATCCTCTAGGATTTCATTAACGGACTATATTCACGTGGAGAAGTTTTGGAAAGCAAAACTCATTTCGAGGATTGACCAACTATTTTTAATTTTTGTGTATGGAAATTTCTTTAGTGAAGGTCATATTTGGTAATGTAATTTTACATGCATTTATTGTGAAAGCATGTGATGTAATCATATATAAATCGCCTATAATAGACAGTTTATTTATGGCCTTAATTTTTTTTGGAAAGGTTAAATTTGAAAAAGTAGTTTTATTTAGTATATAAATGGTCTATAATAGACAATTTATTCATGCAGCATAAATTTGCAATAAAAACACGTTTATAAAATGACATAATTAATAATTTTTAAATGTAATTACATAATAAATTGTAACATAGAACTATCTATTAACAAGTATAGATCATTATCCTTTATTGTAAAGTCTTTAAAGAAAATTTACATATATTGTTTTTTGGATATAGCTATTACCTTAGAATAACAAAATATTGTTGTGATAAATACAAAAGGTCATTTGGGAGTAAAGTTGTGAATGCTAATAGATTGAGTTGTATAAAACTTGAGATGTCCCTAATGATTACAAAGTAAAAGAAAAAAATGATTGAGACAAGTGCTATGGTGGCATAGTGAAGGGATAATAAGAATTAAGTATACGTAGATTTAATATGTGGTGTGTAATAGAGGAGTCAATGTGACAAGATTGTTGTGGGATTTTCTCATGGTGATAGTTATGCAACTATCAAAAAGAAATTAGAACCAAAACATAATAATCATGGCCATAATAGTAATAAATCGTATAAAACAAACTTTGGTGCCAACCCATCCAATGTGAATTCTAAAGTTATTTTTGAACTACTAAATTGGATTTGCTTCAATAGTGTTAGCTTTCTAGAAGAGAACAAGTATGTGCAAATATAAATTCTTCATATTTTATGATGTGTGAACAGTAACCAAATACAATCATATTTTAAATGATTAGTGAAATTTAGTGCATGTAAACAATTTTTAAATAACACAAACTACTAATATTTGTACATGCACACATGATTGGATTGCATGCACTAGAAACATATTTGAAAATTTTACATTGATTATGAACAAAAATACAAGTGTATTACTTAGATGGTACTCTCCAATAGTAACTCTCCAATAGTAACCTTTCTTTATAATTTATTTCTAATTGTAATTTTATGCTAGTACTAGATATATATAAGAAATGAAATGAAATTTAAACTACACATACCAGTAATAAATATTAAAACTTACACATAAAAAAAAAAATTAAGTTTTTAAATCTATATTAAAATAAAAAACTAAAAAATTTATAATTTATATTCTATCTTTAAATAAATTCAAAATTAATATATATTATAATTTAAATATCATATTATATTTTCTTATAATAAAATTTTGATTCTTTACTAATAATTAAAATTTCATAACTATGATTGTATAAAAATATAGAAAGTCAACAATGTGGTCAAATGGATTTTATAATTATAAAATATTGTGTAATATTCTATATTATTTCTTTAACCACCAAATTCTTGACCTACATGTCACAATTATACATGTTATCATATTATAAACCAATATGATAAGACTATGAACTTCTAAGCTTTTTTATGCCATCTCATCTATCATTAATATACCCATCCTTAATATACCCAGTACAAGGAATTTGTCATCTTATTTAGAATTGATTCTTAAAATTATTTTTAAATCATGTCTACATAAACCAACTACTATAAAAAAATGTCTTAACTTTATATGTATCCAACATGTTCCTCCAAAATTTCTTAGAACTTAACAAAGAATGTGGACACAAGTGATTGAAAAATGGGAATTAATTACACTTTACAACTTTCAGTTGGAAATAGGAAAAGAGCTTTTTTGCCAACCTTGAGATAAATATCAACCATTTTCTAGAAAGATCTATCAATTGTGTCTTTTGAAGTTTGTTATATTTGGGTTTTGAAAGGTTAGTGTTCTCTAGTTTTAGGTGTGATAAAATTACAGTCATGGATGCCCAACATCTATATGTCAAACCCACCTCATATTTCTCCCTAAAAAATAATATCCAAGTGTGGGACATCTTTGATAAGGGAAGAGTAACCTTGATCTTCAAAATCATGAAAAATATTAACAAAGACCTCTTGTTTAAGTATATGAATAGTTGGAACAATGGGAGAGTGGTAGTGGGTGGTGTAAAAATGGACGTATCAAAAGAGATAATTTCCCAAGTAATTGGTTTTAAGTGCGATGGTATAAAGTTCCCCTGTCTAAGTCAAAATCAGGCTATTAAGAGTATATTTCATTGTTCTTCAAGGATAGAGAGAGGTTAAAAAGACACCAAAATAGATTTAGGAGAGAAGAAGATTTTTAATTGCCGTGGGAAGCCATCAGCTATCACTTGATAAATTACTTCACATTGGAGGGTCAATTTGCAACACTTCATGGGTACCATTTTCCTCTTCCCGATCACTTAAGGCATCATAAACCTATTAGTTATCCATTCTTTTCATTTTCATCCATGGAAAAGTGTTCTTCTAAAGGGGTTTACCTATCATTAAACTAGGGATTGATTTATGTCATTTACAATTACAACCTTAAAAATACTCTTGTTCTCTACCCTATTTTTCCCCATGATTTATTTTGCCCCTTGATTCTCCTCAGGACCATGATGAAAACCGTCCTCCTCCTACCAAGTCTAAAAGCAAAATTCCCTATAAATATTTCTCTACAGAATGTCCTCCTCTATTCTCCTAAGAATTGAAAGGTTACCATTAGATGTGGCACAAAATACCTTCTTGTAGCCCTAGTAGTTTAGGGTCTAGGAATGTGAGTGGAAAAGGAAAAGTAGTGATTAAGTCTTTAAAAAGAGGAATGTCGTTTCCCCATCTAATGATATTTCTGATAGTGAGCTAGCCAAGGGGGACAAAATGACTTCCTCAGGAGAATAGACATTTAGTAGGATGCTAAACTTTTGGCAACTGCTAAGATTATCAAGGCTATAGAAAAAATCCCACCTAAAAATAAAGAAGATCATCACTCAAGAGGCTCTAAATTTTACATTGAGAAAATAGAGAGAAACAAAGAAACCCAAGATGAACTCCTTAACCTGGTTCTCAAAGATTCCGTCTCTCAGTCCCCTTTGACAAAGAATAAATTTAATGAGGCACTTCAGGGCTCAATAGCTTAAAGGATCATGGGGATGATGAGATGGTGGAACAAAATGTTGGTGGCGGTACTATTGAGTCCTAGGATTGCCATGCGTTGGTTGTTAATCAGAAGACTTGAATGTTAGGGTTCATAGTTTGGAGATCTATCAAAAATTTCCTTAGATGCAATATAAATAAGAAGTGGATAAAATGTCTTAAGAGTAGAATTTAGAACCTAATTAAGCTTAATAAAGTTGGATGCAGAAAATAGTTATGGATGTCCTAATAGTGAGAGAAAAAATGAGAGAAAGAGAAAGAGGAAAGCTCCAGCAAGGGCAAAGGGTGGACAAGCAATATAAAATCAGATTAGTGCCTTGTCCGATTAGGA
The DNA here is from genome assembly GCF_030272615.1 of Cryptomeria japonica. NCBI lineage: Eukaryota > Viridiplantae > Streptophyta > Pinopsida > Cupressales > Cupressaceae > Cryptomeria > Cryptomeria japonica. The sequence goes on along the minus strand of NC_081405.1, from coordinate 243,436,842 downwards.
GATGGAGCTTGAGGAGATGATGTATGGGTGGGGCTATATCTCTTAATGCCTCTATGTTGTTTATTTTTTATTTTCTTGATAGTAAATGTTCCTAGGATGTTGCTCTTCACATCTGTAGTTTCAATATTTATATAGACAATTTATAAACTCTTCGATATTTTGGTTGATGAGCTTGACCTCTAAGCCCTTTTTTTATTTTGATCGATGGTTTTTTATTTGGATGCATAATGGATTGGGGCCCTTTGGCACTTAATCTAATAATAACATGTGCCTCCGCAAATACTAATAATTTTTGTATTTCAATAATTATTATTGATAATAAAATGTGCATCCAAAATGCTAGAGTAGTATGTTCACTCATCATACCATGTTGAGATAATATAAGTGTGTTATATTTGTTATAGTCTACACCAATGTTGAACCATAACTAATTTTTTACTTGAGTATTAAGCTAATAACTTATGCTCTTAAATTTTAATAAAATTTTATTTATTCATGTCCAATAATATAAAATTAATATAATATTATAATTTCACTGATTCTTATTGTAGATGATTTCTTCATAGGCTTATCAATGATTGACCAGATAATAATAATTATATTTTTTATTGATGACCACAATTATAATTAATTACAGAAGAAAATAGATTGTCATGCATTATTGTATTGTGAACATATTGCATGCCTTTCATATTAAAATATATAATATTTTTATAATTTGAAAATATTATTTTAGGAGAGGTTGTATTTGATATTGCAAATCTATTTAATATGAGTGGAACATTGGTCGTGGGAAACTTGGGGTGGCATAGTTTAGTGAGAACGTTGCTAGTTGGGCCCATTTGTAGAATTATTGAATATTTTTGGTTGATTCAAAATTATATTAAATATTATAAATGTATATAAAATTTGAGGTATATGTTGCATGGCAACCTAGTTTGAGAGAAAAATGGGGTAAACAAGAAGGTGTTCTAGGCTAAATTATTTAATGAATGGTTCAACTCATTATGTTTTATATAGTGTCAAATAATGTTTACAAATGTGATGGGGAAAATCTTAGTTTCCACATGGCCAATACTATACATATACTATTGAATAATTTTTTTTAAATGATTAGAAAATGTAGCAAAAGAATCATAGATTATACAAGAGGAATATTTTTGAAATTGAAAAATATAATAACTTTGAAAGGTTTGGGTTGTGGGTATACAGGTGGAGGCATGGGTCAAAGAATAGAAGTGGAAATATTTAGACATGTAATCTACTACCACTAATTTGAGTACTTTGCCACCTAACTTGGGAGGTTCATAAATGAAATCCATGAAAATGGTTTGAGAAAGTCTAAAATTGTAACAATGACATTTTCATATATCAATTTAAATAACAAACTACTTGATATCTACCTTTCGACCATGACAAAAGAAATTGTGATGTACCTACTCATGAGTTCTAGAAAACCTTGAATGAATATCTAAGAGAGAGGCATTCACTACATGAAGAATTTGAGTATGTAATTAATAAATACGAAATTTTTATACTATAAGTATTGGGCATCCCAAGAGTTGTTGGTGATGAAGGAGGGTTCACAAATTGTTGGTTGATGAGATGATGTGTGGGCTAACACTTCAGCCACTCTTGTTGGAGAGCTTGCAACCAATTATAAAGGGACATATAAACTACACACTGGATGGCATAGTCCTCAACTTTGTGGGAGAAAGCATCTTAAACCACATTATCCTTTCCCTTCTTATCTATGATCTCATAGTCCTATTTGATGATTATGGTGACCTTTTTTTGATTTTAATTCTTCAAGCCATTGTCCTGAGCTCCGTTGCAAAAATCTGGGCGAGGAAAACTTCCTTACGATAAAACTATGGCGAGAAGAACCATGGACTTCTCTCCATCAGATTCTTGTCATCGCTCCTATTGGACCAATAATTGTTATTGCTATCTCGTTGATTGTAATCACAAAGCGATTTCATATATTCAATTGTTCAAGCCGTTGTCGTCAGCTGGCATACAAAAAACCAGGATGATGGAAACTTTGTTCCAATCAATAATGACAAGCAGAGTCGATGACTCCTCTGCATCTGATTCAATCATATCTCTTGCCATCGTTCGTTCTTGAAAAAATATTATTGATGTTTTGTTGATTGCAATTACTAAGCCACTTCGGGGTGGATATACTGAACCTTTTGCTTCGTACCCACAGTCGCACTAGTTTTCGCTTGGCATGGCCTAATCTGTCTATAATCTGATAAGTACTTTTTACTTCAAATTTTCTTCTGAGCTCAGCTAAGCAGCATCCGCGTCTTTAGAATTCCCATCGTCCTCACATATGCTCTGATAATTAATCGTATTGCAACCATTGCTCTGCTTGAACTAAAGGAGGAGGCTGCTCCAAACTTGAAAATCATGAATGACAAATTGGAGGCAACATTAATGACTCGGATGGTGGTAACCTTTGTTAGGATCTTCAGAATCTTCACGTCTTGGACTTCTTATTTTTGTTTAATGGTAATTATAATTTTTTTTAGGTATAAGATCTATTGAAAAAGCTAGTATAATTTCAAATGAATAATATAAATCTGAAATTGTGGCATTTAAGACAAGCTTTCAATTAGGGGTAGTTCACTGTTTGCTCATCTTCAACAATAGGCTTAAATTCATCAAGAGAATATGGTTAAGAGTTGTATAAGGGCGGGCTATTGGAAGTCAATCTTGGTGGCATAAGAAAAGTTGGATTTAGTTTGGTTCTCCTCCATATTTCATCATGAAAGGATTTTCAGGAGTTGTACAAGGGCGGACAGGCTCTTGGAAGTCAATCGTGGTGCCTTAATAAAAGTGGGATTTCCTTTGGCTCTCTTTCACGTGTCCATTGTTATAGTGCATCACGGAATTTTGTAAAGTTCTAGTTGAGTGCAGAATTGACTGAAAGAAAAATTGACTTATTTTTATTTAGCATATTTTTTTTTTTAAATATTAATTTATAACCAGTGTTTAGAAAAATTTATGTAAAAAATATTTATAGATATTATTATTAAGGTAATTACAAACAAATAAAATCTATTTTTTGCTTTTTATACACAAATTAAATCCAAACCAAATCCAATTTCTGCTTTATATGATGGGTGAACCTTTAATGTTTCCTACAAGAATTGTGCTAATCTCATATACCCTATTGCCATTGTATAGCATCTATAATGTAATAGATCTATAACATTGATTTTCAAAATGTAATAAATAAAGTAAATTGTAAATTAAAAAAAATAAATGATAATCTTTTCTATCTCCATCATCCATTCTCCACTCCCAACTTTTATTTTCTAAATCTAATCACATTTATAATTAATTTACAATAAAAGCCTCAAAAGAATAAAATATATGCAAAAAGTAAAATTCCAAAAGCAAAGAATGCCCTTTAAACTTTTATTTATTTCAAAAGGATGCACCAGACAAGTATTAAAAGATAATTGACAATACGGAGATACTATTCTCCCTTTATGCAGATTAAGAAATTACCCTTGCTTTAAGGGCGCACTACAAATATACATATCAAATGCCTGTTCACACTATGTCTAGATGCCATTATCCCATTCGTTATTACAAAAGTATTACAACAAATAATTACGATTAGAAATGCATTGGGAAGCGATGACCAAATCAGGATCCCTGAAGAAGAGCCTGAGCTTGCGTTTCGTACTGGAAGCTACCATTGGCCTTGGAACTGTCTGCACACCACACAAAAATGCCTTGGAGCTTGCCAGAGTCCTTCAGTGTTTGGCATGCATCAAAGAAACCATTGGCAGGCGAAAGCCCTCCACTGCCCCCAGTGTGTGCCCGAATTTATTGGCATGTCTGAAAATTGGACGCCATTATACAACGCTCCTATGTATTCTCTGAACACCCCCGCACCTGCACATCAGTATGCGCTATTTATAGTAACGCGCTTTTTATAGTAAAAATAGTGCGTACGTGCTTTTTATAGTAAAAATAGCACGTACGTGCTTTTTATAGTTAAGATAGAGTGTATGCACTTCTTACACCATAAGTACCCCATATGCGCTTTTTATACCATAGATACCCCGTACGCACTTTTGACTATTTAGGCTTGGAAATATGCCTGTATGACAAATCTACGGTTTAGAAGTTTTATTTCCCTCCATTTCCCTCCTTTTTGACATGTTTTATTTTATCAACTTGGTTTCTTGACTTCATCAAGTGGGTATTTCTAAAATTGCCACCATATTTTCACCCATCTTCTGAGCTTTCTAACCATAGAATTTTTTTAAAATTTGAACAACAATAACATATTATTATTGAATTTCTTTTACCAGTGTCTCCATAGTTCTCACAGACATACATGCATCATTTTTTTAATAACTTTTGATATACCTATCTAAATTTAAAAAAATTTATATATTATTGTAGTGCACTTAATTCTTTACAATAAAAAAAAATTGTATTTTTGATTTTTCTAGTACAACTTATGCTTCGCGCATGAACATGTACCTAATTTTTAGGATGTGCTTGATTGGAAAAATCATAAAAAAAAATACTCAACAAAAAATTACAAAAAAATACACATCTTCTAGTGCTCACTCTTAACTATCTTTCTGCCAAATGATTTGTGAAAATACTAAACCTAACTCTGATTTTTTTGATGCGCACGTCAGACACTATGTTATGTTTTTGTGAAAAAATCAGGGTCTGTTTTTTATTCGCGAAGGATTTGACCCCCTTTATCTTATCCAATTTTGAAAAAGTTTAGTAGTTTGGAAACTAGATTCAGAGTACTATAATATCTGTTCTTTGATATCTTCATATCTTGAGTGGATGACTTTCAAAGTTTGCCTCCAAGTTCAAGTTCTCTTGATTTCAAAAAAATAAAAGTGTCCACTTATATCCCCCTTTTTGGCCACCATCTTTGTGCACTTACCCTAGATCTATGTGCCCACTCTAAAGACTTGGTTGAGGGCTTTCTGCAATGGGATCCAATCATCTTCTGAGGGAAGAGCTTGGGATTTAAGAATTTGATGATCCTGATCTAAATCAATGGTTTTCTTGAAAGGAAGGCTTCTTAGTTCATTTGGAGTTATCTCAATGAGAATACAAAGTTGACCTAAGGGATGAATCAATTCTTCAATCTTTCCAGCATCAAGAGTGTCACTCAAATATTGGAGATATGACTAGTCCTTTCAGCACTGGTCTATTTAGTCCATAACCTGCTTGACCTTCATTATTGGGTCATTCAGGAGGAAAGGTGAGAGAAATCCACTCTTCACAAACTGCTCAAATTGGTCCCTCATATGTGTGGTTGAGGACCTTAATGTTGCCAAGCTATACATAGCCTGAATAGTTGCCTTGTGGCAATTTATGGGCTCATTTGCCTTCCTTGCTATTGCTCCATGATCTTCAATCCCCACTATTGTCAATTCCTGATCAAAAGGAACACATAGCCAATTAACTAGCCTATAAGAGTCGACAACCTTAGGTGCGATGGATTGCATGATCTGGTCAATGGTATTGCTTGCATCGACACACAATGACTGGGCATATGCCAAGAGTTTGATGGCCGGTTGCAAAAAGGCAAAGAACTTCTTCACTTTCTCCCAATGAGAGACGTAAATTTTTTGTATCATAGGAGTAAAACCTACAGGAGAAAGAGGAGGAAGTGCAGAAGATGCCGAGAGTAGATTGATTTTAGCATCTTTCAATTCCAACTTTTTAGTCAACTATTTAATCTGTTGAGATTCATCAGACACTTGTTGCTAGACTACAATGATCATTGCACTCTTTTCTTGTGCCTCTTTCTACTTTTAACTATGATTATTGCATTCATTTTCCAAAGCTACTCCTACAACATGTTTCTCCTTACCAAATTGGGATTTCTTATCCTATAATTATTGTAATGCCTGCTCCTTTTCCTTTTTCTCTTCCATGAGGAGAAATTGTTGATTACTTAGCTCTTGGTGGTATTGATCCTTTTCTTTAATGATATTCTACAACTGGGTTTAGATTTGAGTTACATCTGGGAAGCTTTCTCGCATTTGTAGAAGCTCTTGTTCTTTTTCTTGGAACCTTTTAATCGAATCATCTTTTGCAGCCTTCTTCGCATGAAACTAAGCTTCTACTTGGTTCAATTTATTTTGGAGCTTCTATCTCTCCAATTTCTCTTACTGTGCGATGGACTGAATTTGAGCAATTTATGCATCTCTATCTTTCTCTCTTTTTTATAAACACTCAACCATGGACTTAACAGTACCCAACTCAGTTGTGACCTTATCCAAGCATCATGAATGCTTCAAGAAATCTGATGTTACCACCCTTGGGTTTCTTTCATGAGTTCTGCTTTATCTTGCAGCCTCACCTATTTCAAGTTCATGCCAACGACATGGACTGTATAATCCTCTGGTTTCATTTGTCCTACTAGTTTGATGATATTTGGCATAATCGCTGAAAATAATAGGTTCTCACGATCTTCATTGTATAGTGCCTACACACTAGGCTCAACAGGCTTCTGAGATCCTTTCCTCTCCATTTTTGTGATCTTTGATTTCGAGCAATCTTGGTGGAACTTTCCTATTGCATAAACTCTAATGGATATGGAACAAATTTCTCTGTGAAGGGGACTCCAAGAAGAAGAGAAAATGGGATTGGGACAACGAAGGCTTGCGACTGAGTCTACATTGGCAAAGTAAGGGTGGTAGGTAAAAATGGAGAGATTCCTTGTTAAGCACTAGTGGGAGGAGAGAAAGAGGGCCAACACTTAATGATACTAGAGGCATGGAACTTCCAAATCCTAAAGCTCACGCTATCAAAGACATAGATGTAAATTGACTTGGGGTCATTGTGAAAGGGGAAGCACTAGCTAGTGTGATGAATGGTGCGAGACTGCGTGGGGAACTGAAAGAAAGGCCTATGGATCTAGAGGTCAACAAAGCTTGCATAGTGATTACAATAGCAGGGGAGCTAGGGGCAATAATGAAAACTTGTCAGATTGAGGCCACTAGTGAAACCATAGATTGAGAAAAAGAGCCAAAGAAATTCCTTGGGTATTAGTTTTGTTCTACCTCTTCCTCAGGGCTATTAAGCCAACACTAAAATGACTCTAATGCTACAATGTCTTGATGGTCCGTTTCCTTAATATTTGTGGTGGCAGGAAAAGTGAGATTGGGTAACTAGGACCTAATCCTAATTTTGCTAACAAATTGGGAATACAAAAGAGTCTAGGGAAATAGATCACTTTGGCTATTTTTTGTGAAAAAGAGAGAGCCAAGGATTATCTCTTAGGGTTTCTATTACTCTTGTTGCAATTGATGAGAAAAACTAGGGTTTTAATGATCAACTAGACTAGGAGATAAAGAATGAAGCACAAATAAACTCAGAATTGAACAAACTTGCAGATCTGAAACTGAGATACTGAAAACATGAAAGGGGGAGGATTATAGATGTGTACTTGATGCTGAAAGCTGAAAAAAACTGACCTAGAATAGGGTGCCACACCACTATCCTATTTCTACAGATAGGAGGCTACAACTGAGAAACTACAAATCTAAGATCCTGAAGTTGTAACTATGTTAAGAATCACTAAAAAGCAAGAGGACCATGGTGCCACTCCATTTTCCTAGGTAGGACCAGGGAACCACACCCCTACCATAGGAAGATTAGGGTAGATCTAATGATTCTGGGTGGTTCCTGTGCTTTTTGTTGAGCTGAGAGTGCCTCCGGGTACCTGTTTCTGCACCTGCAACTAAAAAGGGAAGGTTTGGGTGGCTATATAGGGTTTTGCCTTAGTCAAACCCCTGTGTTGGTGATTTCCACCTCCACAAATAACTGATAATGTACTAAAAATGTGTGTCCTATAACCTTGTGTGTATGCAAGATCCTAAAATGAAAGTAAACAATCTACAACAACCCTAAAAGTAAATCCTAATTGCTTGTAATTGACAAATTAAATGGTCTAAATCAATGATGCAAAGTGATCTAAAGCATGAATGTAAATATTCAAGTTGATGTAAAGAAGGTCATACAAAGACATGAAAATAACATGAAATCATACCAATCCCCAAGGGAGAGATATTGTCACAAGATGTCCTATTACTCCTCAATGTCTTCAAGGCTCCTAATTAATGATGAACGCTTGATGAAATGTTGTTGAATATTGTTGAATGTTGTTGAAAACTCCACATAGGCTTCTCTTTCACTACATAGAAGGATCCTTATGCTTGCTTTGCTGAAAACTCCCTTAGATTAGATAGATCTTGGTTCTTCCTTCTTAGTTCTTAGTTTCCTTCAAATGAAGAAAGAGAGATCTTATGTACGAAACCCTAGATCTTAAATTCAACTTAATTCCACCTTTAGGCTGACCTAGGAATTGAATTTCCTACCGATCATTTTGGGTTAAGCATTATAATATCATAGAATTGTGCTCTTGAAATCTTAGGAAAAAAGTTGAGGACCGTGGCGAGAACGCACATGGTCCGACCAAATTTTTACCAAATTTTCAAGGCTATTAGATATGAATATATTAGAGTGAATATTAAAGTTACAAGTGATTTCCAGGTGTTTTTATATGCGAAATTGGGCCTTAAAGGTCAAAATAGGACATAATTAGGGTTTATGATTAAATGATTTATTGGCAGAATAAAATAAAAAGGGGCACACTTAGGATAAAGGGCCCAATTTTATGATGTATTAAGTGATGAAATCAGACTTTGTATTTAATTAGATTAATTAATTAAATTCTTAAAGGGAAATAAGAAATCCAAGATATAAGACACACTAAGGTGTGTGCTAACCTAAGCGGGAAACTGTACCATCCCAGCAAGGGTGTACAATTTACAACACTACAATATTTATGAATGGGGCATTTGTATAGCTTCATATGAAGTCAAAGATCTAGGAGCCTTATATATCATCCTTTGTTCAACCTTTTTACACTTCTCCCTCCATTGTTGGCCTTCTTGTAGAAGAATTGGCTCTACTATAGCAGTGCCACCTAGAGAGAGTTGTAATCACTATCAAAACTATCATCACCATGATACTTCTACCATTCTTGTTCAAAAACTTCATCTATAGTGATGTTCTAAATTCTTGTCATGAGATATTGAATCTCCTATATGTATGTCTAAAAGCCCAACCATTTTCCTTCTGGCCAATCATCCTCATCATCCTCCTTTGTAGAATAGCAGGTATCTTTTTGGCCAAGTCCACCTTCCCTGTTGTCTTGTAAAACTTGAGCCATGGTGGTCATTCCTCTTTAGGAATGAAAGCCAGATCCACATACAGATTAGGGTCTTCTTGGGTTGTACTTATCTAGGTCTCCCAATACTCACGAGGCATATGTAATATGGGTTTCTTCCACTTTGAAAGGTAGTTGTTGGAATCATATCTCCATTTGTCATCAATAAATATTAGCCCTGGTTGGAATAGTTTTGAGGAGACCACACCTTCTTCCTGAAGCCTCTTCTCAAGTGTAATATGTCCTAAAATATTCTGGTCTTGGGTGATAGAGGTTTTGTTTTTTCCTGCACCTATACGGAGTTCAATTAGTGGAAGGGTTCTTCTATAAAACCATGGACTATAATAAAAGAGAAATATTTACCTAGAAACCAGTCACAATGAGGTTGGCATGATATCATCCAGCCAATTTTCTCTTTGGAAAAGTGGGTGTCAAAATATAGACCTTGTTTTCTCAAATCATGCAGGGCAAGACTTAAGAAGGCATCCAAAAAAACATAAGAATCATAAGTGGTAGATAGGAGTGGGGTCCATGTGATTACATGCTTTCTATTCTTTTCATCATCATGGGTAGACAATTCCATATACTCACTAAAGAATTTTACATTTTGACGCAAAAACATATGGATAAAGAATGAGGTGTATTTGAACTTATATTGCTTTATATAATTCACCAGCTACTCAATGATCTCTTAAGTGAGGTCCTTTGCAAAATCATACCAAAAGGGCTCCCTTTGCTTATGAAGCCTTAAGAGCATTCCCATTTTAAATAGGTACATGTCAAAGTCATTGTCAAAGCCACAAATATATGCCAACATATAGAAGATCTGTTGCAGATCCTTTTGCTTTAAATCTCTAATTAGTATAGGGAGATTTGAAAGCTCTGTCTCAGCTGGGTCTCTACCTATTGCACTATTACATAATCTCACAACATCTTTCCTCCTTCACTACTATCCCTTTAATTCTTTTCTGGAGAATTTTTATATCACTGGTGAGCAAGCGAATGCACAACATATCTCTAATTACTTCTACAACTATTACTACCCTCGACATATCTCCCTAGATAATGGCCAAGTCCGGCTTGAAATTTGCAATGAATGCATCATTTAATTAAAGGCAATGAGGGACCATTGGTACAATGTATTGTGGGAGACCACAAACCTAGAGCTTGCACATGCCAAAGACACTAAATTGCCTTTTCTCTTATGGACCAACATTTTCACATAGGCACCCTCCTATAGGTTCGTTGGGTTTTCCCGCAAGTCTAAGTCATAAACCTCCTCATACATGTTTGTAACTATCAAAGAATTCTTATGGATGCTCTTCTCAATCATCTTTGTTCCATCGTAGACAAGTTTCGGGGACATGACATGGGAGGCATATGATATGTCTCTGAATACATCCACAAAAGAATCTGTTGTGCTGAGACCTACAATGTCGCCTGAAACACTACCTTTTGTGGCCATCTTTCTATTTCTTCCTTCTCCTCGCTCTTTTACTTAGGCGCAAATAATGTCTTTCTCTCACAAGCCACTACTTTTGCATATGCATTTGTACAATCTATTAATATTCCTTAAGACGTTACTACCCTTGATTTTCACATTCAACAATGAGTTGAAGCTACACTTATGTTCTTTTCTTGATGCATATGCCACCTAGGTTGCTCATGTAAAATTAATTTGCGAGATGTTCATATAGCTACCATCTCAATGGGCTGAAAAGCCACTACACTTTACCCTATTGTCATCAAAGAAATCCAAACATCTTCCTTGAGAAATGCACATTCTCTCACTTGTTGTACATTTAAGACAACCTGCAGAACATATAAGAAAAGAGACACTCAAAATTTACCATAATAAGTAATATCTATAGATGGACGTGTGGCTCAAGCTCACACCTGCACACTTCTCGAGCTTCTTTACAACCAGATTATAATCTTGTTCAATACTTTTTGCCTACTATGAATTTGCTTAACACTATGGACCAACTTGCATAGAATAATGAGTTATTAATTTTTCCTTAGGCTTATATCATTTCACCTCTATAAATAAACCCTTGAGCGGATGACCAAACTCATTCTAGCATTCAATTTGATCATTGAGAATAGAGATTATGGATACCCCTATAAGGCTAGTGAGCATTAGGGCACAAACAACTTTCTTAGGAAATATTTTTTATTGTCGTCTCCAAAGGATGATAGGGCACACGAACCAAAACCACTACAATCACATGGGTTCTAGGTGAGGATTTTGTGGGTTCTAAGAACCAATACCATGTAAACATGAATATTTGTTCTTAATTTGTAGCCTTGCTTCTAGACATTAATGTCTCGAAGCACCCCATTATCCATCTTACTAAAGTGCTCTTTCAATTACTGTACCTGGGTGAGCTAGATGAAGTGGTGGACATTGTCATTCCCCACAACGGAATCCCCACAACTTCAGACCTGAGGCTCCTTATAGATCATGGGGAGGTGATTCCATGGCTACCCTTGATTTCTAGCTTCAAAATGATGACTCTGGAACAACACCAAGATAGGGTGGTGCATGCTAGTGATTTTATGTTGCATCTGCATTGCTTGATACCTTCTAACAACATCTCTTGGTACATCGACTTTAGAGACTACATCTTCCCCAAGATTCTGACTCCTGCTGAACCCCCAGTCCTTATAGTGATTATGATTTTCTCTAACTCTGACTCTAATTATGTAGGGGAAGAAGATAATGAGGAAGATGATGATAAAGAAGAAGATTTATGTCTCCCGTTTGCCATTTTATATATTTGCTATCTATGTAGTTCTGACAAAAGGCCTCAGAGCAATTTTTCTCTTGCATATTTAAACGAAAACCATATATAATAAAATATAGTTGCTTCTTTCTATGTTACATGGCTCTTTAATGTGAAATGTATGTTTTTTTGTTTCTACTTTTGGCTCGTAAAATTCAAATCCTTTGAAAGGCTTAAGAATTCAAAATGTTCGGACCTCTAGCTAGGACAAAAAGCATGGCCTGAAGGAAAGTGAAACACTCAATATTTATAGTATTTACATACTTATTTTTTAGAAGTAGCTTACTTGAATGGTTTCAGATGGATTCCATTAACTGGAACCCTGAGTGCTTCACCTTGCATATTTTCCAAATCAAAAGCTTAGCTCCCTCTGCTAGCTCAATTGTATGTTGGACGAAAGAAGGGTTGTATCGTTTAAAATCATCAAATGACCATGTGATGACTCCCTTATACTTATCATATAAATGCATCAGTCTATCTTATCTATAGTTTCTGCCCTTTAGCAACCTTCAGCTTGATATAATCTCTCTTGTCTATTGTGAATTTCATTTTATCATTCTAGGAATCATCACAATCAAATAAATTCTCTAATGTAATCGAACCTTTAGGGAGCTTGTTGGACTTGAGTTAGATTACTCGATCCTTATCAAAAATTATATGTTCCAATATCGATAGCATAATAGTTACCAAAGGGATCAAAATCAATAAATTCATTCAAGAAAACTTCATGCTTACGTGTCTGATCATCAGTTACTTCCTCATCCTCCAACAATTTCACATAATGCATTTCATCTTTAGTAATGGAAGTGTGGGTTGCCTCAAAATTCATGAAGGCTTCATCAGCTACATGTTCAAAATGCAATGGTTCAAACATAATTTTTAACTTGGCTCCATGTTTTTTTTCAAAATAAGGTGGGACAAATATAAGGAGAGGTATCCACCTATCTTGGCTATGAATTCCTTTCATAGGCAAAGGCCAAAGATAGGAGGAATATCAATTATTACAACTTCTTGAGGAACTACAATACTCAGACAAGCATACAAGATCAGTGAAAGCTTCCTAATTATGCCTATGGCTTGGAATTTATTTCCATCAAGATGCATGACACCTCTATTAAAAGGTTCATATTCTAGTTTTAGGACTTTTGCTATTTATTTTGGCATCACCGTAGTACTAGCCCCAAAATCAATCATAGAATTATGAAGCAATTTATCCCCAACAGTGAGAGTTAAAAAGAAATAGGTTGGATTCAGTTTATCTACCTTTTCATTTGTAGATGCCTCCCCTTGGTTAGTGAGAGCTACAATGAGATATGGTGGAATCCCAGATTCGATCCCTTTATCTTTTTCAGACACTGACTCAGTCACAGGTCTAGCCTAAATCTTCTCTATTTCACCCAACGCTTCTCGTAACAAATATTTTTGGTTCAAGATAGCGAGGATATCCCATAAAGATACATTAGACTGAACAATTAGGCTTAGATAATTAAATAAATAAAATATTTATTTAATTAGACTGGACAATTTTAGGTGTCTTCAAATAGCATACATGATATCTAATCTCATTAACATATTTTTGTTATGAAATAGAAATATCGTAATTCCATTTCCTTTTATTCCAAGGAAATAATACATTAATACCAAATATATCATTTCAAATGTAATCTTCATGGCATGTTAAAACTCATCCAAAAACTTTTGACTATTTCTTATAAAATTCAAATTCAAATTTTCTTTAATTAACTATCCATCCTACTATATTATGGTCTATGTGCTTTTTTTAGCCTGTAAAATGGCCTTTTTAAACTATAAATTTTTTCCTCTTGTCCTAAAACTTGATAACCAAGTGGTTGTTCTACATACACTTCTTCATTCAATAAACCATTTGAAATAATTAATTTAACATCAAATTGATAAATTTTCAAACTATGTTGGGATGATAATATTAAATCTCTTCTATGATGTCAAATATAGAAAAATGATAATATGTTTCAATCTAATCAATACCTAGTTGTGAAGAGGATCCATTTGCAACTAATATTTCTCTATATCTTTAAATAGATTCATTATCTTTATATTTAGTTTTAAAGATTGATTTCAAACTTACAACATAATTTAAGGTTTAAGATCAACTAGTTTCCACATTATATTCTTTTCAATTGAATCGATTAACTCATTCATGGCTTTAATCCACACTTCCTATTTTATTGTAGCTTCAAATTCCCATGGTTCAACTTGAATATGAGAAAATAAAGAAAATTGTGCAATTTCATCAAGAGTAGTGGTACCTTAATAAATATTATTAAACACATTATCTTTCTTGGTGGACTAGTATTCAACCTAGATGAAGAAGGTAGTGAGCTTTGTAAAGGTCATGCAATACAATTTTAGCCACTGCTTGAGCCATGGAAAGAAGAAGGAAAATTTAGCTCCAAATTAATATTTGTTTTCTTTTTCTTATTCAAATTAAAATTTCATTTCCAAGCTTTATTCTCAACAAATATAACATCTCTACTAATAGTTATATTTTCACTCACTAGATTACACAAATGATAATATTTTGTCTACTTACTATAGCGAATGATTTTTTTCTCTTTTATCATCAAATTTTTACCTTGCTTGTTCATGTATATGATCTTGTAAGAAATATGTACAAATATTCTAATGTGTACAATTAGAGGATTTCATCTAGACCAAGCATAATAAGATATCATGTTTTTCATAATTATTGTTAGACACCTATTCAAAATATATATAGATGTCAAGTCAACACTAACCACTACGTGAAAGCCAGTGCTTCCCACATTGGGCTACACATGGCTAAAAGAGAGGGGTTTACTAAAGTTTGGCTGGAGTCCGATTCACTAAACACTGTCAACTGCCTGAGTGGTTGCACATATCCTAGCTGGATGATTGCCAACCTGATAAAGGACTGCCAAAATATAATTAATTAACTAACAGATTTCAAAATCACGCACATATATCGGGGAGGCAATAAGGTGGCGGATCTACTGGCCAATCTAGCGGTGGGATACGTGGCAACCAACTAGTGGAGTACCAAGGACGCTTTCCCTGAAAATGTGTGCGATCTAGCATGCAATGATTACTGTGTTAATTAATGATCCCTCATCATGACATGACTGATTTGATAGGGAAACAAATATTTTTGGTTTTCCCTAATCAAAAATATAGAAACCTCCTTGGCGACTGGATTTCCTATCTCATTGTGTGGTTTCCCTGCTACTGTTTGGATATCCTTTGGGTGTGGCCCATTTTCTGCAATTGGTTGGCGATAGTGAGCCCTCCTCCTTTTTTTGGTGACCAAGAGCATAATGGGAGGGGATAAGAATAGCCAAGAGCCCTCTACTTGCGAGAAATGGAAAAAGAATAAATATGTCTAGTAGGAAGTCATCGATGGTGGTCTCATCCCCTACCTAGACTGGCTTCATAGCCCCTGTCCTCTGATTACAAAGGCCTTTGTTAATGGATGGAAAAAGGGAGTCTGAAGGCTTATGTTGCCGATTATCAGATTGATGAAACTTTGGTGGCGATGGTCACTGGTCTGCCTATGATTGGAAGAATGTTCTATAGGGATAGAAAAACTGGGGAGGAGGACTTGTCGAGTTTCTCTGACAAAGGCAAGGAGTGCTCCAGAGTCACAAAGATGGCCAATGGCAGCTATAATAGAAAAGACCTCATGGCCCCTTGGGCTGACATGGCTAAGTTTATAATGAGGTATATCACCCTCGATGGCAAGTATGCAAGCATCTTCTCCTACCATTTCACTATCTTAAATCATTTTCGTCATGGTAAAGTTATCTATGTTCCCTACTATCTAGCCTCCTCCCTTGAGAATAGCCTAGAAAAGTACCTGGAGAACCCTAACAACCCTGTTCTCTATGAGGGACCTATTGTCCTTATCATGGAACACGCTAAATCCCTTGAAATTATGCCCTCGCTTGCTGAGATTGGCTTGCAGATGGAGGTCCAAGATGTCTCTAACTCGAAGATGGACATGGATGATAGTGGGGTTCCTGTTGATAATCCTGAGTACGAACTGGTGGATGAAAAGGAAATGATGGTCACTCCTGGGATGCTTGGCAACAAGAATCCCCCCAGATGGGCAGCTAGCAAATACAAAACCAATAGCAAGTTGATCTCCAAGGATGAACCCCTCACCAAAAAGGAAAAGATGACGACTAAGGATCACAACCCGAAGATTACGGACCAAGGTATTAAACTGGACATCCCTATCAATGTCCAGAAAGAAAAACAGGGGACCATAGCCATTGAAGAGAGCTGTGGAAATCAGAAGGCTGGTAGTTTGATGAATCTGGTCATGGAAGCCACCAGAAGCTAGGAGAGCTGTTGGAGGTGGGTCGAGCACGAAATTGACACCTTCAAAATGGGGGTTAAAGAAATAATTGACATTTTTACTGCTTCCCTTGAACCCAACAAACCAGAGAAGCTTATGATTATGACTCAAAAACTCTCCCAGAATTTTGAGGTGATGAATTGCAATCACGAACAAAGGATTGGTAAGGTGGAACAATCCATGGCTGAGATTAATAAAAATCTCAAGAACCTGGTCGACATTACTAAAGAAGCCATGAACAACAGCATTGAGGGGCTTGAAAAGATTAATGCCATGGTTGTTGATTATAGATCCTATCATACTGATCCACTGAAAGATCTTGGAGGAGATGATATGGTTGCTAGAGACAACAAAACCACTGGACCCAGTTCCAGAACCAGGAGAAGAAGCATCAACAAGGGTACCTCCAGATTCATCATGGAGGAGCCTGAGGAAATCAACAAGATTTCCATCCAAAAGAACAAGGATCCGGTGCTCTCAGTTAACTGAGAGATTTTTCTTTTTCTTTGGCTTGTTTCTCTGTGTTTCCTTTGTTTTTGTTTTTGTTTAGGGATGCTCCCCTGTTTTGCTATTGTTTCTTGCTAGTTTGGCTATTGGCCGATTGTTGTTAAACTTTAGGTTTTGGGTCCTTGAAAAATCCTTTTATCCTTATCAAAAACATTGTCCCAATTGTGATTATGAATTTACTTCGACAATTGTTCATCCTAAGAAGAAATATATAACTGACAAGTATTCACCTTCTCAGGCCAAATTGCTAGATATTCAACTCCAATGCTTTGGTTTAAAATTAGAATACATATATTAATCAGTTCCAACTCTATTATTACTTGGATAATTGCCCTATTTTGTTGTTTCTATGCCTGGTTTTATTCAAGTATTAGTTTTGATGGTGCATATTTTCAGTCTATAAGGATTGGGGATGTTCGCCATTTATATTAATAAAAAAGAAAATATAGATGTCTCAATAATTTTATCCCAAAACATATCAGATAGACCATTATATTTATATATGCTTCAATTCATTTCTATATTGATACATCTTTTGCATATGACAACTCCATTTTTTTGAGGAGTATAACTTATTGTCAATTACTTGTGAATTCCATTGTTTTTGGAAAAAATCGCAAAATTCATTAGAGTTGAATTCCCACTCTCTATTTTGTGTAGGATTTTGATATGACAAGCAATTTTTTCTCCACAATATCTTCAATTACTATTTTAAAAAAATAAAAATTAATTTTTCTCAGATGAAATAGACCAGCGTTCTTTTATTAAAATCACAAAAAAGAAACAGAATAAATAAATTTATATTAAGAGATAGTGTTTACATTAGACCACAAATATCAGTTTTTAGTAATTGAAGTGGTACTTATTCTCTCCACATTATTCCTATTGGGAAGGAATCACAATGTTTCTTACCAACAATGCACCCTTCACAAACTGGATGATCGTGAGAGATAAGTGGTAGTCCTCTTACCATATACTTTTCATAGAATAACTAATTTCCTCTGAAATTTAAATGCCCATATCTATTGTGCCATAACCATGACTAATCATTCTAATTTGTTCTAAGGACTTTAGTCTCACTATATGCAAGCCTTAGAAGTTTATCCTAATTTGTAAAATCCTAACCTTTGTATTTATATAATTATTTATATTCTTGTCATAATTGATACATTGACTATTTTCTAATAATGTAGAGTATTACTTTCCAACAAGTATCCCTATGATGGATAAATTATAGTGGTAACCTAGAGGTATATACAAATTAATTTATTTTTACTAAAATTACACCCTTAGTTGTAAATTGAACTTCCTTATCATCACAAAGTATCGCATGTATTCTAAAAGAATCAACCATAGTTACCAAAATATTTTTATTTCCAATCATGTGGCTACTACAACCACTATCGAAAATCCATAAGCTATCTCACTCTTCATTTGTAGAATTATAAGAAAGAAACTAGTTAGTATGTAATTCTTTTTCTTTTTCTTTAGAAAAATTTAGATGTTTTCTATTCTTTTTCAAATAGTATCATTCCTAATAGCCAAACTTTCTTGTAATAGTGATATTATACATTTGATTAATTATGATTTTTACTATTATTTAACCATAACTTGAATTTATTCATCCATAAAAATTTCTAATTGGTCCACTATTAGCTCCTTTATTGAAATTGATGTTTGTTCCTCTTTCTTTGAGCTTTACCATACTCCAATGAGATGTCCATACTAATTGTTTTTTCTTTTTCTTTGAGACATTTATGTTTCTCTAAAAGTGTAATTCAACTACTTTTTTACTATACCTATTCATTCTTTCTCATGGATTTGAAGAGACCCCATAAAATCAGTTACCAAAGGAAGACTTAAGTCTTTTGATTCATCAACAACTTCTACAATAAGATCAAATCGAGAAAGGAGACACATTAGTATTTTTTTCGCACAATTTTTTTATTAGGTAGATTTCTCAATAGGACCTAATTTGTTTGACTAAACTCAACACATACAAAAATAAATATTGTGTAGGTTTTGAGTCTTTCATGCCATGTTTTGAAATTCCCTTATGGATTATTTTGACTTTATCTATTTTATAATATACATTTTGCAACAAATCCCAAGCTTCTTTGGATTTTCCCATTGCATCTATTCTTAAAAAAATAACTCATGGATAGCTTGTTGGATGAAAAACAAGACTTTTGAGTCTTTTTTATGTTTTCTTTCAACTAAACTCTATGCGCAAAATTCGTAATAGGAAGAGGTTGAACATCTAGAGGTTTCATAAAACCTTGTTCTACTATGTTATGAATTGCATTTCTATACTCCAAAAATCATAATTTTCACCTTTAAATATAAATGTTTGAGATTGGATTAAACTTAATTATATTAATTTCTCAAAATGTAATTATCTCTAGTAATATTATCTTGCATACTCCACCCAAACTTTGCATTTCTCTACTGAGAATGAGCCCACTTTTTTTATGAATATGAAAATCAAATTTCATTAATTATAAATCAGAATACATATTCACAAAAATAAGGTGGATGGACACATGGTCACATCCCAAGAGTCAGAGGAGAAAAGCCTCGAATCAAACAACTAGTCACAGGGGAAACCCCAAAACAAAAAGAAAATAACAACATATAAGTCACTAAGTGATCAGAGCAATTCCAATTAGTGGCAAAGGTGGATCTTAATCATTAGGTTTACCCCAAGCATCACCGGAGTCAGGAGTGACATTAGGAATAGAGTAGCCATCATCACCTTTGTCATCACTTTCTTCTAAAGGATCCACGGAATGCTGAGGAGAAATAGTAAGGGCAAGCCAAGGGAACCCTTAGGAGGGCACGATGGGTGGCCAACCAGAACCACCTCCCTGCGAGGCTCCAACACCACTAGTAGACCAACCATCACAACCACTAGTAGTGGTTCTATCCCCTCCCCAAGGGGGCAGAGAAGTGAATACTGATTCACAACTCTACTAGACCCACGACCAAATCATCGAGGTCTAGCCTAAGATCTATGACAGTGAGATAGCCACATGAAAACGATCCGCCCCTATCACTGACCTTGGGAGGGGGAATGACTATGAGGGGAAGAAGGATCCTCAGGAGGAACCCTAGCCACAACAAAAGCTGCATTTCCCCAATGGTCAAGTAAAACCTACAGGTGAGCCACCTCAAAAACAAAATTATTTTCTTGAACTTGAATCTAAAAAAGTACATGAGGGCATATAAGAGCTTTAGAATAAAACAAGATGTTGGTATCCATAGAGTTGTGTGAAAAAATAACTGCATTTTTATCCTTCCAAATCATAAAAAGTATCTCCATCCTGAAAGCATGCTAAAGAGGGGTGTATTTCTTAGGAAATCGGGGAGAATCATCCAGAAGGGCCATGTGCCAGGAAAAAGGTTTAGGTCAAAAGGGTTTGGAAAAATTATGAATCTAGACTAATAAATTTTGACCCCTCTTAAAAAACCAAAAGAGGTGTTGAAAAGATTCATGATGCCCATAGAATGGACATCAAGGGTCTCGAACTTCCATATGCACCAATTGGGAGACAAAAAGAAAGCCTTGGAAAAAAATACACCAGGATAAGTGTGCAAGCTTAGGCTCAAGCACAGTCAACCACACATTAAGAAATCTACACTGCCAAATAGAGATGGCTGATTTTAAATGTCACTTATAATTCAAAGCATCCACCATGGGGAGATGGGGAGAAATCCATTTGTAACCTATATGAGGTTTATAATTCTTGAAAGTAGTGTTTGGAAACCATTTTTAATTCTTACACTACGGAGTGAGGGATTGAATGCCAATCTTGTGCATCATTTCCATAGAGAGAGCATCTCAAAGAACTAGAGAAGTCTGATGATCAGATCGAGAGAGACAAAATCTTCTTTTAAGATTCTCCCAAGAAATAAAATTCATAGTAGCTCTAGAAAAAAGATCGAAAGGAGTACCAATTATTTTTTTGTGAAAATGCAAAGCCTTAATCCAAAGAAGCCGAGCAAGAAAGAGCCCCTATGATTGAATGAGAAGAGACCACCAAAGGTTCTGTTGGTTGAAGGATAAACCATTCCTGAAGCCAGAGCCAACCCATTGAAGCCAAGGTTTGACAATATCCCAGGCTTTCTAGATACTTTTGGCAACAAAAGTGCCTTGTTTGTGAAATAGTTCAAGAATAAAGAGAAGGGTGTGAAAGCTAATCGCATTCTACGCTAGGTGATGAAGATGAAAACTTGAAGAGATACAATTATGAAGAAGGATTTTCCAATCCTCATTGCCAGAGATGGACAAATAAATCCATTTAACACATAAAGAAAGGCCTTGGCATTGAATAGAAATCAACCCAAGGCCACTAGAGTCACACAAGAGGCAACAATAATCCCATGCGACTTTGTGGAAGCCTCTATGTTCCTCAGAAGAGGCCCAAAGAAAATATCTGAGGAGCTTCTCTAGTTTCAAGTATGAAGCTTTAGAGGGAGCCCAACAAGAAGATTAGTAAACATGAGTAGCTATGAGGATCTTGGAACAGATCTAAAATTCCCTACTAGAGAAATGGGTTTGGTAACCTAGAAAGATATCTTCTTCTCAATTTGTTAAAGAACAATATTTCGAAGCTCAACAGGAGAAGCTTCAAAGGAAAAAGGAATGCCTAAAAAGCAAAAGACCTTGCTTGGGAGAATCCACTTCTAACCATACTTCTGAAGGCAAGAAGGGGTGGGCGATGCTAATTGCCTATAACATTGAGTTTTATACCATTGAATGGTAGAACTAGAGTCAAGGAAAAAAGTATCCAAATAGTGAAGAGCCTCCTTGATATTATTCACATCCTCAGACAGAGTACGGAAGGAATAATCTTGGAAATGAAACAAGTTGGGCAAAAGAATCTGACAGAGAAATGCCACAAACACAACCAAGAGCGATGGACTTGGCAAGAAGATAACCAAACCCCTCCACAACTAGAACATATGAAGTGCGAGAAAGAGGGCATGCCTACTATATAAAATGAAAAAGGCCAAACATAGAGGATTTTCTACCAGTAATGGTGATCCAAGAAGAAGCTTCTGCAAAAAGTATTTGAACCATCTAGAGAAAATGTATCCCAAATCCCAAGGCTCTTAGCATGGCCAAGATGAACGACCATTGAATATGATCATAAGCTTTGGCA